>NW_027288421.1:0-300000 GCF_047511675.1 Marmota flaviventris | reverse complement strand
GTCCTAATCCTAATTCTTAGCCAAACCCAAACAATAACCCTATTACTAGTCCTAACACTAGCCAAATTCTAGATCTAACCCTAACCTAAAACCTCACCCTAACCTTCACCCTTATTCTGACCCTAACACTAATTATAGGTCTAAATTTGACCCTAAAATGAAACCGAAACCTGAAACTAGCCCTACCAGTAAACTTATACCTAATCCTAACCCTAACACTAGCTACATACCTAAACCTAACCCTAAATCTAGCTAGTACTCTAGCCCTTGACCTAAACAAAAACATAGTCCTAGCCCTAACAATAACCCTTATTCTAAACCAAACACTAAACCTACCACTAGACCTAACCCTAGTCCTATTCTGGCTTTCACCCTAACCCTAACTTTAAACTGAACACTGGCCCAAACAATAACTTTAAACCTAGCTATAAACCTGACCCTAACCCACACCTAAACGTAACACTAGACCTAGGGTTAAGCCTAACCCTAAAACTAGCTCTAATCACATCCCTAGAGCTTACATTACACATAGCACTAACCCTAGGCCTAAATCTAACACAAAACATAATAACTTTAACCCTAATCGAGGCCTAAACCTACCCTAAGCATAACCCTCACCCTAACCTTAACCCCAGGCCTAACCCTAACCCTAACCCTCACCTTAGTCCTAACCCTACCTCAAAGACTAACCCTTTGCCCAAACATGACCCTAGCACTATTCCTAACCATAACCATAACCATAGCCCTAATCTTAACCTTAACCCTAAACTATCTAACCCTAGACATTAGCCTAAGTCTAACCCTAACCCTAATAATAACCCTATCCTTAACCCTAACCGAAAGCCCAACCAATCCATAAACTGATCCCTAGACCTATCCCTAAACCTACAACTTGCCATAACCTTAACCCTAACTCAAAACCTGAATTTTAAATTAAAACCAACAGTAAACCTAGCCCTAAAAAGAAACTTAAATCTAAACCTAACCTTAACCATAAAGCTAACGTTATATCTAACCCAATCTATTACCCTAAACCTAATGCTAACCCTAATGAAAACCCTAGCCCTAACCCTAAACCTAACACTGACCATATCACTAAGCCTAACCCTTGTCCTAGACCTAATCCTAGCACAAAACCTAAACTTTACCCTAAATCAAACCCTAACCCTACCCTAAGCTAGGGTTACTAGTCCTAACTCAAAACCCTAACCTAATTAACCCTAAACTTAACCTAACCATAGCCCTAACAATAGCTCTAACCCGATGTATCATCCTTATGATAACCCTAATCCTAATGCTAACCCGAGGCATAACCCTAACCCTTTTGCTAACCCTAAAGCTCTCCATTGCCCTAAAACTTCCCTGAAACCTAAAACTAACACAATCTATTGCCCTAACCCTAACCCTAACCCTAATGTCCATTTTAGCACTATCCCTAAACCGTAACCTAAAACAAACCCTAACCCTGATCCTGACCCTAAAAATACACCTAGCTCTAAACCTGACCCTTACCATAAAAATAAAACTTACACTAGACCTAGACACAAACCTAACCCTAAATCTACCCCAAACTGTAACACTAGGCTGACATAAACCCTAGCCCTAATTCTAGACCTAACCCTACAAGTAACCCTATGCATCATCCTAGCCATAAACTTAGTCTTAATCATAACCCTAACCCTAATCCTAGTCCTAAACCAAATTCTAACCCTCACCCAACCACTAATCCTAGCTATAACAACACACTATACCCTAAAATTAACTATAACCCTAGCCCTAACACTAGGCATAAGCTGATCACAAAACCTAGCCCTAATCCTAGCCCTAACTTAGCCCTATCCCTAAAACTAACCAAAACCCTAGGCCTAAGATTAACTCTAACTCTCACCCTAGTCCTAGCCCTAGTTCGAACCCTATCTGTTACAGTAACCATAACCCTAGCCCTGAATCTTGCCCTATAGTTAGACCTAGCCCTAATCCTAGATCTAATGCTAAATCCAAATCTAACCCTAACCAAAACCTAAGCTTAACACTAATACTAGCCCTAACCCTAATGCTAATCTTATAACTAGCCCAAACCCTAAACCTAGGACTTAAAACAAAACTGAGCAACAGCCCTAACACTAAAAATTAATTTAAACCAAAACATAACAGTAACCTAGACGTAATCCTAGCCTAATTCGAGTCCTAAACCTAACCTTAAAACTTACCCTGACCCTGACTCATATTCTAAAACTGACCCTATCTCTAAAGGCAACCCTAAACTTAAACCAAAACCTAAAAGTAACCCTAGCCCTAATTCAAGTCATAACCCTAAACTTAAAGCAAACCCTGACCTGACTGATATCCTAACAGTCACCCTAGCTCTAAACACAGCCCTCACCTTAAACCAAACAGTAACCCTAGCCCTTATTTGAGTGCTAATCCTAACCCTAAAACTAATCTTGATGCTTTCTCATGTCCTAGCAATAACCCTAGCTCTAAATATTAACCAAAACTTAAACCTAACCCTAACACTAGACCTACCCCTAACTCTAACCCTAAAACTAACCCTAATTGTAAACCTGGCTCTGATATTAGCCAATGCAAAAATCTAACCCTAATCCTAATACAAAAACTAGCCCTAATCCGAGCTCAAAATATATTTATATTTAACCCTAACCCTAACCCTAACTCTAGCATTAACCCTAGCTCTAAGGCTATCCCTTAACCTAAGGAAAAACCTAACCCTAATGGTAACCCTAGACCAATCTCTAATTCTTAGGTTAACCAAAACTCTAACCCTATTAATAGTCTTAACCCTAGCCATCATTCTAGCTCTAACCCTATCTAAAACTCTAACGCTAACCCTCACCCTTATTCTGACCCTAACCCTAGGTCTAAAGCTGACCCTAACCCTAGACCAAACACTAACACTAGCCCTAGACCTAAAGCAAATCCTAAATATAGCCTTAACTCTTCTCCTAGACCTAAACATAAACCTAGCTCTAGCCCTAACAATAACACTAACCTAACCCTAGACTTAACATAGTCCTAATTCTGAATGTAACCCTAACACTAACTCTAACCCAAACACCGACTCTGCCTTTAGAGTAAACCTGTCTCTAAATCTGACCCTACCAAAAATCTAAACGTAACACTAGACCTAGCCATAACCCTAAACCTACAACTAGCCCTCAACATAACCCTAGCTCTAACATTACCCATAGCCCTAACCCTAGCCCTAAACCTAGCACAAAACCTACAGCTAATCCTAAGCCTAAATCAAGCTTTAAGCATAATCCTAATTCTAACCCTAGCCCTAACCCTAACCTTACTCTTGCCTTAGTCCTAATCCTAGCTCAAAGCCTAAACATTATTCTAAATATAAACCTACACCTATCCCTCAATCTAACCCTAACACTACCCTAAACATAACCTTAAACCTAGCTCTAAACTGACCAATTACTCTAAACCTAAATCTAAACTTATTGATAATTCTAGGCTTAATGCTAAACCTAAATCTAACTGGAAAACTAACCCTAGACCTAACCTTAAATCTCACACTTGCCATACATAGACCTAACCCTAGCTCAAACCCTAACCCTTACTATAAACCTAAACATAACCATAGCCCTAACTCTAAGCCTAAACCTCAATCTAACATTAAACATAGCTCTAAATATATATCTAATTGTATATATTACCCTAACCCTAACCCCATCCCTAATGATGTCATTAACCCTAATCCTAACCCTAATCCTATGAGTACTATAATCTTATCCCTAGAAGTAACCCTAAACCTAACCCTCACCCTAACCCTTACCCTAGCTCAAAACCTAATCCTTTTGCTAAACATAAACCTAAGCCTAACCCTAGTTTTAACCCTAACCCTAACGCTAATTCAAGACCTCTTCCTAACCAGAAACCTAGCCCTAAACTTAGCTCTAATTCCATCCATTATACTAACCATAACCCTTACCCTAATGCGAACCCTAGGCCTAAACTTAAGCCTATCACTAACCCTAACCCTATCAATTACCCTAAACCTAATATAAACACTAAACAAAACCCTATCAGTACCTAACCCACACACTAGTGCTAACTCAAGCCCTAACAATAGACCCTAACCTCAAGCAAACTCTAACAATGACCATGACCCTAATAAGTCTCCTAGCTCTAAGGCTGAATTTACATTAAACCTAACCCTTACACTAGACCTAGCCATAATCCTGATCCTAAAACTATCCCCAAACCTAACCTTAGACCTGACATTAGCCATAGCTCTAATCCTAGTCCTAAATCTAACACAAACCCCAGCCCTTATCCTAGCCCTAAACCAAGCATTAATCCTAAACCTAAACCTAACTTTAGGCCTAACCCCAAAATTATCTCTAGCCATAATCTTAGCCCTAATTTAGTCCTATTCCGAACCCTAGCCCTAACCCTAGCCTTAAGACTAAATCTAACTCCCACCCTAGCCCAATCCCTAGTTCGAACCCTATTCCTTACCAGAACCCTAATCCTAGCCCTAATCCTAGCCCTATCATTAGCTCTAGCCCTAACCTAGATCTAATTTTAACTCTAAATCAAAACCTAATCCTAACCCTAACCCTAAGTCTAAATCTAACACTAGCCCTAAAATAAAACTAAGCCATAGCCCTATACCTCACCCTTAACCTAAGTGAACCCTTAACCCTAACCCTAAACTTAGTGCTAATTCTAGTTTTAAGCTGAAAACTAGAATTAACAGTGACCCTGACACTGACCACAATACAAACCCTAGTCTAAACATCACCCTAACCCTAACCCTAAACCTAAACTAGACCTACCACTAACCCTAACCCTAAATTTAACCCTAATTGTAACCTGGTACTTACATTAGCCAAACCCCTAACCCTTGCACTGTTAACCCCAAACCTAGCCCAAAACCAAGCCCTAACCTGAGTTTTAACCCTAAACCTAATCCTAAACCTAGCCCTAATCAAAATCGTAACCCTAGCCCTAACCCTATCTCTAACCCTATCCATTGCCTTAACCAAAACCGTAGGCCTAAACTTAACCCTATCCCTAATCCTAAACATATGCATTATTCTAAACCAAACCTAAACCCTAAATCTCACCCTACAATTACACTAACATGAACCATAAAGATAATACAAGCCCTAACATTAAACCTTAAACTATCTCAAATTTCTAACCCAGAACATGACTCTAATAATACACCTAGCTCTAAACCTGACCCTAACTCTAAACCTAACACTTATATCACATGTAGCCATAAACCTAACTGTAAAACTATTATTAAACATAACCCTTGATCTGACATTAGCCCCAGCCCTAATCCTAGCCATAACACTAAAATAAGCCATAGCCCTCATCCTAGCCCCAAACCTAGCCTTAATCATAACCCTAACCCTAATAATAGCCCTAACCCTAATTCTAACACTCACCCTATATCAAAACCTAGCTATAATGCCATTCCTTACCCTAAACTTAACCCCAACCCTAACCCTAACACTAGGCCTAAGGTGAAAACAAACCCTAGCCCTAATTCTAGCCCTAATTTTACCCTATCCCTAAGACTAACTCTAACTCTCACACTAGCCCTATATTTACTTCTAACCCTATCCATTACCATAATCCTAACTCTAGCCCTAACCCTAGCCCTAACCTAGCAATAACCACTGCCTAATCTTTACTCCTATTCCTAAACCTAGATCTAACCCTAACTCTAAAGCTAACTCTAAGCCTAAGCCTAACATTAACACTAGCCCTAGCCCTAATGCTAATCATAAATATAGTACTAACCCTAACCCTTACATTAAAACAAACCCGAGCAATACTGCTAACCCTACACCTTAACATAAACCAAACCTTAACACTACACCTAGACCTAACCCTAGCCCTAATTAGAGTCCTAATCTTAACCTTGATACTAACCCTAACTCTGACTCACATCCTGACACTCACCCTAGCTCTAAACACCACCCTAACACTAAAACAAACCCTTACAGTAACCCTAGCCTTAATTCGAGTCCTAACCCTAACCCTAAAAGTAAACCTGACCCTTACTATTAACCTAACACTAACACAGCTCTAAATTTCACCCTAACCTTAAACCTGATCCTAACACTAGAGGTTTAACCACTAACCATCACCCAAAAACTAACCCTAAAACCATAGTTCTTCCATTAGCCATTGCTCTAAACTTAGCCATAATTCTAACACAGAAACTAGCCCTAATCCGAGCCATGAACCTAGCTTTAACCCCAACCCTAGTCCTAATCCTATCTCTAACCCTATCCCTTACCCTATGCCAAATCCTAAACCCAATGCTAATCTTAATTGTAATCCTAATCCTAATCCTTAACCTAACCCATAGAGTTAGGGTTTGGGTAAGGTATGAATTAGGCTTAGGATTAGGTTAGACCTAATCTTTAATCTAACCCTAATCCTTTATTCTAGCTCTACCACAAACCAAACCCTAATGCTAAGTCTAAACCTTATCCTGACCCTAACAGTAATCATAGGTCTAAACCTGAACCTAACCCTAAACTGAACACTAATACTAGCCTTGATGGTAAACTTATACCTAAACCAAACTCTAACACTAGCCCTAGACCTAAACCTAATCCTAATCTATCCGTAACTCTGTGCCTAGACCTAAAGAAAAACCTAGCCCTAGCCCTAATAATAACTCTTAGCCTGAATCTGAAAACTAACATTTCCCCTAATCTTAACCCTAGTCCTAATACTGCTTTCACATTAAACATAACCCTAAACTGAACACTGACCCTGAAACCAACACAAACCCTAGCTCTAAACATCACTCTAACACTAAACCTAAACCTAAAAATATGCTTAGGTCTTACATTAACCCTAAAACTAGCCCTATCATAGCTAAGTTCTTACATTTGCCATAGCCCTAACCTATTGCAAAACCTAGCCCAAACCCAAGCCCTACCCTAGCTTTAACCCTAAATAAATCTAATGCTAACCCTAGGACTTACCCTAACCCTGTCCATTACCCTAAATCTAACCTGAGCTCTAAACCAAACCTGAACCCTAAACCTAACCTTATCCATTGCCCTAGCCCTAACTCAAACCTAATGCTAATTTGAGCCATAACCCTAAACCTCAACCTAACACAAACCCAAAACCTGACTCTGACTATCCCCTAGCTCTCAACTTGAACCTCACCATAAACCTAACTCTGAAATTAGACCTAGCCATAAATCTTACCCGAAACTATCCCCAACCATAACCCTAGATTTGATTTAGCCCTAGCCCTAATTCTTGCCATAACCCTAACACAAAAGCTAGCCCTCATCCTAGCACTAAACCTAGTCTTGATCCTAACCCGAACCAGAACACTAGCCCTATCCCTAATTTTATCACTCACCCTAGTTCTGAACCTTGCTATAACCCCAACCCTTCCCCCAAATCTAAACCTAACTCTAACTCTAGACTTAACCATTAAACTAATCCTAGACCTGATCCTAGACCTAATTTAACCCTAATCCTACCACTACCACTAAGAATAACTCTAACTCTTGCCCTAACCCTATTCCTAGATCTAACCCTATCCCTTACCATAACCCTAACACTTGCCCTAACCTTAGCCCTAACATTAGCCCTATCCCTAACACTAGAACTAACCATAACTCTAAGTCCAATCATAACCTTAAGCCTAAACATCACACTTATACTAGCTCTAACTGTAACACTAATCTTACAACTAGCCCTAATCTAGTACAAGCCCTAAAACAAAACTGAGCCATAGCCCTAACCCTAAAACTTAATATAAACCAAAACCTAACCCTAAACCTAGCCCTAAACTTAGCCCTAATTCCAGTCCTAACCTAACCCTAAAACTAACCTTGAGCCTGATTCTGACGTTAAACTAACCCTATATCTAACATTGCCCTAAAAGTATATGTAAACCTAAAACTAGTACTAGCCCTAACTGTAACCCTAAATGTAGCCCTAATCATAACTCTAGTTCTTACATTAGCCATAGCCTTAACCTAACACAAAATCTATCCCTAAACTGAGCCCTACACCTTGTTTTAACGCTAACCTTAGCCCTAACCATTACCCTAAAACTAACCCTAACCCTAAATCTGGCCCTAAACCTAAACCTAACAATGGAATTAATCCTAACCATAATCCTAGCCCTAACTCGAGCTCTAACCCTATCCATTACCCTAAACATAACAGTAACCCTAATGATAACCCTAGACTTAAACTTAACCCTAATCCTAAACCTAGACCTGACACCAACCCTAACCATCAACTTAGCCCTAACCATAGCTCAAACCCTAACACTTAACCTAAACCTAACCCTAACACTAACCCCAGACCTAAAACTAACACTAACCCTAATACTAACCATAATCCTAGACCTAAACCTATCCATTACCCTAAACATAACCCTAACTCAAACATAGCTCTAAACATATCTCTAACCACACCCATTACCATAACCCTAATTATAAACATCATGATAAATCTAGCCCTAACCCTAAACCTACTCTAACCCTAACTGTAAACTTAACCCTAGACCTAACCATAAACCTAACATTTTCCATAGTCCTAATCCTAGCACAAACTCTGCTGAGGGCCATTGCCAAATAGGTATGACGCATGGCATGACCAAGGTCATTTGCAGTGACATTGCATGTAAGGTGACCTTGCTCAAGGACCAGGGCGGATCCGGCTTTAGTGCAGATCAGGGTTTAGGACATTCCTGGTTTAGAACAATCCAGGTTTAGGGCTGTTCCAGGTTTAAGGTGTACCCTGCTGGGAATAGGGCGTATCTGGCTGCTTCAGGCGCACCTGCTCCTTGAGTTCTCCTGGGATTCAGAGAGTATTTGGGATTTCGCCCAGAACGTGAATTTGGCCCAGAATGTGAATTCCCCCAGAACGTGTTTGTAGAGTGCTGGTGTGGGTTCAGGAATAAAGAATTGCTGTTTGAATCTACAAGGCTGTGAGTGGCTCGTGATTTTATGCCCAGCCAGACTGCAGCAAAACTCTAACAGTTAACGCTTAACCAAACACTAACCCTAGTCCTAAACCTAAATCTAACCCAATTCATTTAGGCCTAACCCCAAACCTTTCGTTAATATTAACCTTATCCTTACCTAAACCTAAAATGAACACTAAACCTAACACTATCAATTACTCTAATCCTAACTCTAAACCTAACCCTAATGCTAATTAGAGCCCTAAAAATGAACCAAAACCTAACCCAAAATCTGAGCAAGACCCTGACTCTAATAACACACGTAGCCCTAAACTGAACCTTACCCTAAACATAACCTTTAAACAAGACTTGACATAAAACTAACCCTAACAGTATCCCTAAATGTAACCCTAGACCTGACATTAGCACTCTACCTTACTCTTGCCTTAAACCTAACACAAACCTGTGCCCTCATCCTAATCATAAACCTAGCCTTAATCCTAACATGGACACTAACCCTATCCCAAACCCTAATTTCAACACTTGCCCTAGTTCTGAACCTAGATATAACCACATCCTTTCCCCATCCCTAAAACTAACCCTAACACTACCACTAACACTAACCCTAGCCCTAACCCTAGGCCTAATCCTAACACTAACCATATCTCAAATCCTAGCCCTAATTTATTGCTAACTGTAACACTAACTCTATCCCTAGCCCTAAGACTAACACTAACTCTAGCCCTAGACCTATTTCTAGTACCATCCTTATCTATTCCCTAATTCTAACACTAGCCCTAACTTTAGTCCTAATCCTAGCCATAGCCCTAATCCTAACACAAAATCCAGCGCTAATCTGAGCCTCAAACCTAGCTTTAACCCGAACCCTAATCCTAACCCTAACACTAATCCAAACCCTAGCTCTAAACCTATTCCTTACCCTAAGCCAAACTCACACACCAATGCTACCCTAGTTTTAACCTAATCCTTAGCTTACCCCAAACACTAACTATATTACTAGTCCTAATCCTAGCCCTCATTCTATCTCTAACCTAACCCAAAGCCTAAGCCGAACCATTACCTTATTCTGACTGTATCGCTAACCCTAGTACAAAGCCTGACCTAAACACTAAACCCAACCCTGACACTAGACCTACCAGTAAACCTATACCTAAACCTAACCATAACACTAGCACTAGACCCAAACTTAATCCTAAATATAACCATAACTCTAGCCCTAGTCCTAAACAAAAAACCTAGCCCTAGCCCTAAAATAACCATTAACCTAATATGAAGACTAACCCTAGCGCTACAGCTAACCCTAGTTCTAATTCTAGCCCTAACAATAAACCCAATGCTAACTTGAACGCTGATGCTTACCATAACACAAATCCTGTCTCTAATCCTTATCCTTTCTCAAAACTTAAACCGAACACTAGGCATATCTATAACCCTGACCCAAAAAACTAGCCATAAACATAACCCTAGCTATTACATTACCCATAGCCCTAACACTAGCCATAAAACTCACACAAAACCTAGGCCTAATACAAGCCCTAATCCTAGAACTAAGCATAACCTTAACCCTAACCCTAGCACAAACACTAAACCTAATGCTTGTCCTAGCCCTAACCCTAACTCAAACTCTAACCCTTACTCTAAACATAACCCTAGCTCTAAACCTAACCCTAACTCTATCCCTAATCCTTAGTGTAACCATAGCCCAAATACTAGCTCTAATTTTATCCATTATCTTAAACAGAACCCTAACCCTAATGTTAACCCTAGCCCTAACCCTAACCCTAACACTAACCCTAACTGTAGCCCTAATCGTAGCCCTGATTCTAACCCTAACCCTTGCCCTAACCCTAAAACCTAGCTCAACCCCTAACACTTACCCTAAACCGAACCCTATCACTAACCCTAGGAGTAACCCAAATCCTAGCCCTAGTCCTAACTTTTACCTAAGCCCTAACACTAACACTAAACCTATTCATTTGGTTAGCTTATACCAAATGCTAACCCTCGGCCTAAACCTAACCCTATCCCTAACACTAACCCTATATATTACTCTAAACCTACCCTGAACTGTAAACCTAACTCTATCCATTACCCTAACCCCAACCCTAATCCTAATGCTATTTTGAGCCTTAACCCAAACCAAACCCTAACTCATACTCTGACCCTAATAATAACCTGGCTCTATACCTGAGCCCTACACTAAACCTAACCCTTACACTAGACCTAGCCATAGACCTATCCCTATCACTATCCCTAACCATAACCCTAGACCTGACATTATTCCTAACCCTAATCCTAGCCCTAACCCTAATGCAAACCCTAGCCCTCATCCTAGCCCTAAACTTACTTAATCCTAACCTGAACCCTCACCCTATCCCTATCCCTAAATATAACCCTCACCCTAGCACTGAACCTAGCTATATAACACCATCCCTTCCCCTAAAACTAAACCTAACCCTAGCCCTAAACCTAGGCCTAAACCTAACACTAATCAAAGCACTAATCCTAGCCCTATTTGAAACCTATCCTTAACACTATCCCTAACCCTAGCCCTAAGACTAACTCTAAATCACACCATAGCCCTATTTCTATTTATAACCCTATCCATTACCATAACCCTCACAAAAGACCTAACCTGAGCCCTAACACTAGCCTTAGCCCTAACCCTAGATCTAATCATAACTCTAAATCTAACCCTAATCTTAAGCCTAAACCTCATTCTACAACTAGCTCTAACACTATTCCTAATCCTAATACTAGCCCTAATCCAAGCTCTAGCCCTAAAACTAACCCTGACCCTGACTCCTATCCTAACAAGAACTGTAGCTATAAATATCAACTTAACCTTAAACCTAACACTAGCACTCAAACTACCCCTAACCCTAACCCTAAAACTAACCCTAAAGGTAACCCTAGTTCTTATATTAGCCATTGCCCTAATCCTAGCCTTAACCCTAACACAAAAGTAGCCCAAAACTGAGACCTAAACCTAGCTTTAACTCTAACTCTAACCCTCACCATAACCCTAACTCTAGATCTAAATCAATCCTTTACCCTAAGTGAAATCCTAAACCAAAGAGTAACCATAGACCTATCTCTAGTCTTTAGACTAACAAAAACCCTAACCCTATTAATAGTCCTAACTCTAGCCTTTGTTTTATCTCTAACACTATCCCAAACCCTAACCCAAACCCTGATCCTTATTCTGACCCCAACAGTAAACCTAGGTCTAACCCTAACACCAACCTTAACCCAAAATTTAACATAATCCTATCCCTAGACCTAAGTCTAAACCTAACTCTCAGCCTAGCCCTAACCATAGCTCAGAACCTAACTCTTATGCTAAAACACTAAATCTAATCCTAGGTCTAACCCTCACCTTAACCCTAACACAAGACCTAATTTTAATCATATCCCTAGCCCTAACCTTAACTCTAACTGTACTCATTACCCTAAACATTACCCTTACCATAAATCTAACCCTAGGATTAACCCTAACCCTATCACTTTCCATAAACCTATCAATCAGCCTAACCTAACCTGAAACCTAAACCTAATCCAATTATTACACTAACCCTAACCCAAATTCTAATTTGAGCCCTAACTCTAACCTCAAAAGTAAACCAAACCCTAATACTAACCGTGACCCTTATAATTCCCCTAGGTATAAACCTGACTCTTACCCTATCTAAACCTTACAATAGACCTAGCCATAAAACTAACCCTTAAACTATTCCTAACCTTAACCCTAGACGTGATATTAACCCTAGCCATAATCCTAGCCCTAATCGTAACACAAACCCTATCCCTTATCCTAGCCCTAAACGTAGCCTTAATTTTATTCCTACCCCAAACCTAAACCTAACCCTCGCCCTAGCCCTAACCCTAGCTCAAACACTAATCCTTACCCTAACTTAACTATAACCGTACCCCTAATCATAACACTTACCCTAACCCTAAAACTTACCCTAAATCACACCCTAACCCTATCCCTAAACCTAGCCCTAATCCTAGAGTTAATCCGAACCATAACAATACATAGCTCTACACCTCTCCATTACACTAAACATAACTATAACCCTAATGGTAACCCTAACCTGATTGCTAAACCTAACTCATCCATTAACCTAAACCTTAACTAAAACCTAAACTAA
Organism: Marmota flaviventris; assembly: GCF_047511675.1. Lineage (NCBI taxonomy): Eukaryota > Metazoa > Chordata > Mammalia > Rodentia > Sciuridae > Marmota > Marmota flaviventris. Next base: position 286,878 of record NW_027288421.1, on the reverse strand, counting down.
ACTTTATCCATTACCCTAATCCAAAACCTAACCCTAATGCTAATTTGAGCCTTAACCCTAAACTTTTAGCTAAACCAAATGCTAACTCTAACCCTGATCCTGACCCTAATAATAACCCTAGCCCTAAAGCTGACCTTTAACCTAAACCTGACTCTTACACTAGACCTAGGTGAGGTTCCTTGGTAGGATGTGCCCTAAGTTTTGTATTAGGGTTAGGGCTAGATTAGAGTTAGGGCTAATGTCAGGTCTAGGGTTTGTTTATGGATAGATTTAGTGTTAGGTTTATGGCTAGGTCTATTGAAAGTTTAGGTTTCTTGTTTGGTTAGGTTTAGAAGTATCTGTATTATTAGAGTCAGGGTCAAGTTTAGGGTTGGGGTTAGATTAAGGTTTAGTTTTAGGGGTCAAATTAGTCTTACATTTAGGGATTGGGTAAGGACACAGTTAGATTTAGGGTTCAGGTTAGATTTAGGTTAATAGGATTAACGCTAGTGCTAGGATTAGGTTTCCACCTAAGGTTAGCATAAGGATTATAGTTATCATAGGGTAATAAATAGGGTTAAAGCTAGGGTTATGGCTTCGTTTATGGTTAGGGTTAGGTCTAGGGTTAGGCTTAGGGTTATAGTTAGGGCTAGGGTTATTGTTAAGGTTAGCTTCAGGGTTTAATCCTAAGGTAGGGCTTGGATTAGGGCTAGGTTTTGTGATAGGTTAGAGCTATGGCTAATGTAAGAACTAGTGTAATGATTAAGACTAGTTTTATGGTTAATGTTAGGGCTAGATGTAGTTTCAGGGTTAGTTTTAGGGTTAGAGTGAAATTTAGAGCTAGGGTTAATGTTAGTGTCAAGGACAGTGTTCAGGTATGGTAATGGTTAGGGTTATAGGCAGAATTAGGACTAGGGTTAGGTCTAGAGGTAGGGTTAGAGTTTGGGTTAGATTAATGGTTATTGTTAAGGCTAGGCCTATTTTGTCTTTAGGTCTAGAGCTATAGTTATGGCTAGATTTAGGATTAGGTTTAGGTCTAGGGCTAGTGTTAGGGTTAGGTGTAGATATAAGGTTACCAGTAGAGCTAGTGTTAGGGTTCGGTTTAGGGATAGGTTTAGATTTAGAGCTAAGATTAGTGTTAGGTCAGAGTAATGGTCAGGGATTGGGTTAGGGTTCTGGTTATGGTTAGATCAAGAATGAAGTCTAGGGTTGGGACTAGTTATAGAGTTAGGTTTTGGTTAGGCTAAGGATCACTGCTAAGAATACGGTTAGCATCAGGGTGAGGGTTTGGCTTAGGGTAAGCGATAGGGTTAGAGCTAAGGTTAGGACTATGTTTAGATTTAGGTTTATGGTTAAAGCTCGAGTTAGAACTTGGATTAGGGATAATTTTGTATTAGGTTTAGGGCTAGTGTTATGGATATGGCTATTGTAAGAAATAGGGTTAGGATTATGGTTAGTTTTAGGGCTAGGCTTAGTGTTAGGGTTAGGTTTAAGTTTAGGGTGATGTTTAGAGCTAGGTTTTAGTGTTTGGATATGAGTCAGGGTCATGGTTAGGTTTAGGGTTAGGGTTAGGTTTCAAATTAGGGCTAGGGTTAGGGCTGGTGTAGGGTTAGGGTTTGGCCTAGGGTTATTGTTACTGTTAGGGGTATGGCTCAGTTTTCTTTTAGGGCTAGGGCTAGGTTTAGGGCTAAGTTTAATATTAGGTTTAGGGCTAGTGTTAGGGTTATGAATAGAGCTACGGCTAGGGTCAGGGTTAGTGTAATGTTTAGGGTTTAAGCTACGGTTAGGGCTAGGGGGAGTTTTAGGTTTAGTGGTAGTTATAGGTTAGGGTTATGGTTATGATTAGGGTTAGAGCTAGGGTTTTCATTAGGGTTAGGGCTAGTTTTAGAGTAATGTATGGGATTAGATGTAAGATTAGTTTTAGGGTTAAGTTTAGGTTATGGTTAAATTTAGGTTCAGGGATAGGTTTAGTTTTTTATTTATGCTATGGTTTAGGGTTAAGTTTATGGCAAGGGTTAGGTTTAGGGTTATGTCGAGGGTTAGGTTTAAGATTAGGGTTATGGATATGGTTAGGTTTAGGGCTAGGGTTATTATTAAGGTGAGAGTTATGGTTAGGGTTAGGGTAATGTTAGGTTTAGAGCTAGGGTTAGTAGAAGGGTTAAGTTTAGAATTAGGGCTAGGGTTAGGTTTATGTTTATGAATAGGCCTAGGGTTTTGTTTAGGCTAAGGGTTAGGCTTTGAGCTAGGGTTAGGTCTAAGGCGAGGGTTAGGGTTAGGGCTACATTTAGGATTATGGTTGTTTTTAGCGTAGGATTAGGCCTCAGAATAGTGCTAGGTTTTTGTTAGGTTTAGGCCCAGGGTTAAGGCTATGTGTAATGTAAGATCTAGGGTTCTGTTTAGAGCTAGTTTTAGGGTTAGGGTTATGGCTATGTCTAGTGTTAGTTTTAGGTTTTGGGTTAGGTTCAGGCTTAGAGCTAGGTTTAGTCTTAGTGTTAAGGTAAGTGTTCAGGTTAGAGTTAGGTTTAGGGTGAAAGCCAGAATTAGGACTAGGTTTAGGTCTAGGGATAGGGTTAGTGTTCACTTTAGGTTAAGAATTACGTTATGGCTAGTTCTCAGGGATTTTTTAGGTTTAGGTCTAGAATTATGGCTATATTGAGGATTAGGCTTAGGTCTAGGGCTAGTGTTAGGCTTAGGTTTAGGTATAAGGTTACTGGTAGAGCTAGTTTTAGGGTCTGGTTTAAGGTTAGAATCAGATTTAGACTGAGGGTTTGTATTAGGGTAATGATTCGAGTTAGGGTTAGATCTAGAATGAGGGCTAGGGTTAGGATTAGTAATAGGGTTAGGTTTTGGAATAGGCTATGGATTAGGATTAGGACTAAGGTTAACATTATATATAGGGATTAGCTTAGGGTAAGTGATAGAGTTAAAGCTAGGGTTAGGGCTAGGATTAGGGGTAGGGTTAGGGCTAGGGCTAGGTTTAGGTTTATGTTTACCTCTAGGGTTAAGACTCAGGTTAGGGCTAGTATTTCTGTTAGGTTTAAAGAGTGTCAAAGAAATCTGAACAACTAATTTGGGGAGGTAGTTCAGTACATGTATTTTTCCCTGTTATCTCCAACAGTACTTTCGAATAAAGATGTTTTTGCATGCTTCAGCTTTGGGAAACGTTCACAAAGAAGAAACCAGAGTGCCCACATAGAACTGATTGAATGTATGCAGTTTTAAGCAGCGAGCACCAACCCTGTTTGATTTCAAGTTTCATTTCCATTTACCCATATAGGTAAAAATGAAGGAAACCTTAAAATACAAACTGTTCCTGACAGCAACCATTGAAGGGATAAGGCCCCAAACTGGGGAAAATAGTAAGGCAAGGTAAAAGACAAATTATGCCAAGTATCAAATGAATTTGAACAAAACTCACTCTAACACTGTATCTAACCCAACACTAAAATAATTCTAACCTGTTTAGAGTATCTATGATCATAGAAGTCCCAAACTTGGGGAGCTTAATGGCACAACTTAACACATAAATCTTGTGCAGTATCAAAGAAATTTGATGAAAATTGGGGGAGGTATTTTAGTTCATTCATATTTTCCTGTTTTTTTTTTTTTTTCCTTAAAGTGCTCTTGGATAAATTGTATATCATGCTTCAGGTTAAGGTACTTTCACAAAGAAAAACCAAAGAGTGCCCACAAGGGCTGATTGAGTGTGTGAAATTTCATGCAGATAGCACCAACACTGTTTGATTTCCAGCTCCATTGCATTCACACCTATAGGCGCTAATTAAGTGAAACCTAAAAATTCAAACTGTCCCTGACACTGAACCATTAAACCTTGAAGTCCAAAACGTGGGGAGCCTACTAAGGCTAGGTCAAGGATGAATCCTGTACAGTATCAAATTAGTCCAACCAAAAAAATTTGAAGCTCTTTCATTACATGTGTATTCTGCTTGCTCCTAATGCACCCAGAGATAAAGCTGTTACTTTCTACTTCATTGTAGGACTACTTCCATGGCAAACACCATATTATGCTCACTGAAAATTGATGGATTGTGTGAAGATTCAAGCAGATAGCCCAAACACTGTTTGATTTCCAGCTTTATTACATTGACCCCTACATGTAAAAAAGAAGAGAAACCTGAAAATTGAAACTGTTCCTGAAAGAAAACCCTTTATGTAGGAGGCCCAAACATTTGGAGTATAGTCAAAATATAAAAAAGATAAATCCTGCACAGTATCATAGAAATTTGAAAAGCAAAGTAACTCTTATCTTAACACTAGGTCTAATCCTAGTCCTAACACTAACCCTAACACTATCTTTAACCTGTTAAAGTCCCTTTGATCCTAGAAGTCCCACAATTGTGTGGCCAAGTTGGGTCAGTGAACAGATGAATCTTTCACAATATCAAAGAAGTCTGACCAAATAATTGGGGAGGTAGTTCAGTACATGCATATTTCCCTGATTTCTCCTAAAGTGCTCTCACATAAAGTTGCTTTGCATGCTTCATCTTAGGGCTACTTTTACAAGGAATAAATCAGAGAATGCCCATAGAAATCTGATAGAGTGTGTGAGCATTGAAGTAGCTAGCACCAACCCTGTTGGATTTCCAGCTCCATTTCCATTTACATGCATAGGTCAAAATGAAATGAAAACTTAAAATACAAACTGTTCAGGAGAGCAAACCCTTGACGTAAGAGGTCCAACCCTAAAGAATATAGTAAGGCTAGGTAAAAGTTGAATCCTGCTCAGTATCAAAGAAATTTGAACAAAACTAAATCTAACGAAATATTAGCTGTAAATCTATCCCTAAACTAATACACAATCTAACCTAACCTGTTTAGAAAACCATTGATCAGAGTAGTCCCCAAATAAAGGAGCCCAGTGGGGCAAGCTAACAGATGAATCCTGTGCAGTATCAAAGACATGTGACCTCTCCTAATGTGCACTTGGATATATAATTTTTTCATGCTTCAGTTTAAGGTACTTGCACAAGGAACAACCAGAGAGTGCCCATAGAGAGCTGATTGAGTGTGTGAAGTTTCAAGCAGTTAGTACTAACTCTGTTTGATTTCCAGCTCCATTTTCATTCACATCTATAGGCCATAATAAAGTGAAATCTAAAAATTCAAACTGTTCCTGACAGTGAACTGGCAAACCTTGAAAACTCAAACTTGGGGATCATACTAAGACTAGGAAAAGGATGAATCCTGTACAATATCAAAGTAATCCATGCAAAAAAAAAATTGAAGCTTGCTCCTAAAGTGCTCACAGATAAAGCTGTTTCTTTCTAATTAAGCTTTGGACTACTTCCACAAGAAAAAAAAAGGGGGGGGGGCATGTGCCCTGAGAACTGGTTGAGTGTATGAACTTTCAAGCAGGTAGTACAAACCTTGTTTGAGTCCAGCTCCATTTCCATTCACCCTTATAGGGCAAAATTTGGTGTAAGATGAAAAGTAAATCTACTCCTGAGAGCAAACCCTTTTACTAGGAGGCCCAAATATGGGGAGCATACTAAGAGTAGAAAAAAGATAAATCCTGCCCAGTATTCATAAAGTTGAAAAAAACTAACACTAACCCTAACACTAGTTCTAACCCTAACTCTAACCATAACACTAAGCCTAACTTGTTAAGAGAACCTTTGATCATAAAATTTTAAACTTGGGGAGACTAATGAGACAAGCTTACATATGAATCCTGCACAGTATCAAAGAAATCTGACCAAATATTTGGGGGAGGTATTTCAGTACATGCATATTTCCCTGTTTTCTCCTAAGGTGCCATTGGATAAACTTGTTTTGCATGCTTCAGCTTATCACTACTTTTATAAGGAAGAAACCAGAGAGTGCCCACAGACAACTGATTGAGTATGTGAAGTTCCAACCAGCTAGCACCAACCCTCTGATTTCCAGCTCCATTCTCATTTTCTTATATAGGTCAAAATGAAGTGAGATATTAACAACAAACTATTTCAAACAGCGAACCATTGAACCGAGAAGGCCCCAAACTGGGGCCCATAGTGAGGCTAGGTAAAAGATAAATCTTCCCAGTATCATAGAAATTTGAAGAAAACAAACGCTAACCCTAACACTATCTCTAAAGCTAGCCGTAACCCTAAACCTAACACTAACACTTACCTGTTTAGAGAACCATTGATCCTAGAAGTTCCAACCTTGGGGAGCCTAGGGGAGCAAGCTAAAAGATGAATAGTGTGTAGTATCAATGAAATCTGATCAAATTGTTGGGAGACTTATTTCAATACATACATGTTTCTCTGTTTTCTCCTTAAGGGCTCTCGGATACAGTTTCTTTTGCATGCTTCATCTTTGGTCTACCTTCAAAAGAAAGAAACTAGAGAGTGCACACTGAGAACTAATTGTGTGAAGTTTCAAACACCCCTGGCGAACCCTATTTGATTTCCAGCTCAATTTTCATTCACATCAATAAGCCATAATGAAGGGAAACCCAAAATACAAACTGTTCCTGACAGTGAACCATTGAACTGACAAGGCCCAAACCTGTGGAGCATAATAAGGCTAAGTAAAAGATGAATCCTTCCCAGTACCATAGAAATTTGAAGAAATCTAGGGCCACATGGGTGCTCTCGGCGCAGATGGAAGGCTGGGCTGTGCAGTTTCTCTGGGCACTGACAGCACTCTCAGCCACACAGGCACTCTCTGCACACACGGAAGGCAGCACAGAACACGGAGACTTTGCTTGAGAATCACCAGAACGAGCTGTGGACACAGCACAAGGTCACTCCAGAACCACCCACCTCTCCAAACACCATACATGGGTAATAGATGGAATCCATCTTGTAAAACCTTACTCGCCATCTATCACTGGGCGTGGCTACCATCTAGGTTCTGCAGCTTATCAGGTACTGGGTTTCCAACTCCCCTACCTCCAGCTGTGATAACTCAAGATTTTTCACACAAGCTTTTGGGGGGTGTAGCTATCAATGAGGAACAGCAACTGTACACACACCTGGTTTCCAATTCAGAGACCAAAAGTAGGGAGGCTCCAGGTAGAAGCTCAAGCCCTCTCACCCTGGCTACCTTCTCCATCCTGAGCAAAGAGACTCAAGCTAGGAATAGAAAACTCCATCTAATGTAAGAAAAGAAAACAGAGTTCTGAGAGCCTTTTTTTTTTCTTACTTACTTTTCTTTTCTTGCTCTTCTCATCCATTCTCCTCTACCCTTCCCCCTCTGGTCCTCACAACCTCAACATATATGAAACAAAGTACTCTCCATGAAATTGGGCTTTAAGAACTGAATCACTAGAATTGCATAATTTAGAGGAATTGCATAGGCCCCATCTCACCACCTGTTTATTTGCTCTTATCTTCTTTCTCCCTCTCTTTCTTTATTTCCTTGTTATTTTTCTTATTTTTTCTTCCTACCTCTATCCCACTTTCAGCCTCCTAACTTTTACTATTTATACATTGGGTAATTTTATGAATACAGATAAGCAGTTTGAATTTATACCTTCTTCCATGAATCCCCCGTCTAGTCATTAGAGTTCTCCTCCAAAGTTGCTAAGTTAGATTATTCACATACCCTCATTCCTTTCTCCCTTAACATAGAATCCTACCCCTGACCCTCAGTTCTCTATACACTACCAGAAATGGTATGCCTTTTATGAAACTAATGACTATATTCTAAATAATAATTGAAGCCAACACCTGTAGACACAGAATCTAAATATAAATGTATTTATAATGGTTAGGTTTAGGCTTCGGGTTAAGGTTAGATTTAGAGTTAGGTTTTGATCTTTGGTTAGGGCTAGGGCTAAGGGTAGGGCAAGGGTTAAGACTAATGTTTGGGTTAGGTGTATGATTATGGTAAGGGATAGGATTAGAATTAGTGATAGGGCTAGTATGAGAGTTAGAGTTAGACTTAGAGCTAGGATTCGGGTTAGGGTTAGGGTTAGGGATAGGGCTAAATAAGGGCTAGTGTTAGTGTTAGGTTTAGGCCTTGGGTTAGGGTTGGAGTTAGGATTACATTTAGGGTAAGGTATTGGGTTATAGCTAGTTTAAGGACTAGGGAAAAGGTTAGCATTAGGTTTAGGGCTAGGATTAAATTTATGGTTATGATTAAAGCTAGGTTTAGGGCCAGGATGAGGGCTAATGTTTGTGTTAGGATTAGGGCTAGTATTAGGGCTAGGGCTAATGTCAGGTCTAGTGTTAGAGTTAGGGATAGATTTAGTGTTAGGTGTATACTAAGGGTCAGATTTAGAACTAGGGTTATATTTAGGGTCAGGATCAAGGTGAGGGTTAAGGTAATGAAAGTATTATGTTTAAGGTTTAGGTGTGGTTTAGTGTAATGTATAGGGTTATGGTTAGGCCTAGGGTTAGCATCAGTGTTATCATTTGGGTAATGGATAGGGTTAGAAATAAGTTTAGGGGTAGGATTATGAATAGGTTTAGGGCTTTCTTTTGAGTTAGTTTAGGGTGTAGGTGTGGTTTAGTGTAATAGATAGGATTAGGGTTAGGCCTACGTTTAGCATAATGAGTTATCATTAGGGTAATGGATGGGGTTAGACCTAAGATTAGGGTACGGTTATGTATTCGATTAGGGCTTTTCGTGGGTTAGGGTTACATTTACGTTTAGGGTTAAAGCTAGGTTTATTGCCTGAGGATGTGGCTCAAGAAGTAGCGTGCTCGCCTGCCATGTGCAGGGCGCTGGGTTTGATTCTCAGCACCACATACCAATAAAATAAAGATGTTGTGTCCACCGGAAACTAAAAAATACATATTAAAAAACCTAGGTTTAGGACTTGGATTGAGCCTAGGTTTTGTGTTAGGTTAGGGCTAGGGTTAAGGCTACGGCTAATGTACAAAGCAGTGTTATGATTAGAGCTATTGGTAGGGTCAGGGATAGGGCTATGTCAAGTGTTAGGTTTAAATTTGCAGTTATGATGATGTTTAGAGCTAGGTTTAATGTTAGGGTCAGAGTCAGAGTCCAGATTAGTTTTCAGGTCAGGGTCAGGACTAGAATTAGAGATAGGATTAGGGCTAGGTTTAGGGTTATGGTTATGATTTGGCTTTGTTTTAGGGCTAAGGGTAGAGTTAGGGCTAGTTTTAGAATTAGCACTAGTGTTAGTGTGAGGTTTATTCTTAGGTTTAGGCTTATATTTAGAGTTAGGTTTAGATCTAGGCTTTGAGCTAGGGCTAAGGGTAGGGCTAGCATTAGGGCTAAGTTTAAGGCTAGATATTGTCTGATGGTAAGGGATAGGGTTAGAAATAGGTATAAGGCTAGGGCAAGAGTTTGAGTTAGTCGTAGGACTAGGGTGAGGGTTGGGTTAGGGTTAGGGCTAAATTAGGTCTTGGATTAAGAATACGGTTAGTGTTAGGGTTAGGCCTTGGTTGAGGGCTAGGGTTAGTGTTAAGGTTAGGGTTAGGGTTCGGGTTAGGTTTAGGTTAAGGGATGGGGTTATAGCTACTTTTAGCACTAGGGTGAGGATTAGAGTTAGGGTTTGGTTATGGTTACATTTATGATTAAGACGAGGTTTATAGCTAGAATGTGGGCTAAGGTTTTTAGTAGGATTAGGGCCAGGATTAGAGCAAGGGCTAATGTGAGGTCTAGGGTCACAGTTAGGGGGAGTTTTAGGGTTAGGTTTATAGCTAGGTCTATTTTAATGGTCAGGTTTCTTGTTAGGGTCAGGTTTAGAGCTATGGGTATTATTGGGGTAAGGGTCAGGATAGGGTTTTTATTAGATTAAGTTTTAGGGTTGAGGCTCAAGTTATCATTATGGTTATGAATAGGTTAATGATAGTTTTAGGTTTAGAGTTGAGGTTAGGTGTAGGGCAATGGATAGGGTTAGGGTTAAGTATAGGATTAGGGTTCAGTCTATGGTTAGCATAAGGGTTAGGGTTATCATTAGGGTAATGTAGTAGGGCTAGTGTTATGCTTAGGATTAGGTCTAGCTTAGGCCTGGGTTTAGGTTATGTCTAAGTTTAGGGTTATGGTTAGCTTTAGTGTTAAAGCTAGGGTAGAGCTTATGTTAGGGCTAGATATTGCAATAGGTTAAGGCTATGGCAAATGTAAGAATTTTTTTATTATTAGGGCTAAGTTTAGAGTTAAATAGAGAGCTAAGTATAGTTTTATGGTTAGGTTTAGGGTTAGGGTGATGTTTAGAGATAGGGTTAGTGTTAATATCAGGGTCAGTTTTCAGTTTAGGGTATGGTTAATGGTAAAGCCAGAATTAGGACTAGGTTTAAAACTAGTGGAAGTGTTAGTTTTTGGCTTTAGGCTAAGGGTTATTATTAGGGCTAGAGCTAAGTTTCTCTTTAGATCTAAGTCTAGAGTTATGGATAGTTTAGGATTAGGTTTAGGTCTAGGGCTAGTGTTAGGGTTAGGTTTAGGTATAAGGTTACCAAGAGGGCTAATGTTAGGGTTCAGTTTAGGGTTAGGTTCAGGTTTAGACCTATGATTAGTGTTAGGGTCAGAATAAGGGTCAGAGTTAGGGTTAGGGTTTGGGTTATGGTTAGAGCTAGAATGAGCACTAGGGTTAGGACAACTAATAGGGTTAGGGTTTGGTTAGGGTTAGGGTTAAAGCTAGGTTTAGGGCTCAGATTAGGGCTAGTTTGTGTTAGGGTTATGGCTAGGGTTAGAGCAATGGCTAATGTAAGAACTATGGTATATAGGGTTAGTTTTAGGGTTATGGTTAGGGGTAAAATCTCTAGTGTTAGGATTATGTTTAAGGGTAGGGTGAAATATAGAGCTAGTGTTAGTGTTAGGTTAATAGTCAGGGTCAGGTTTAGTTTTAGGGTTAGGGTTAGGACTCGAATTAAGCCTAGGATTACTGTAAGGGTTCGGTTTAAGGTTAGGGTGGTGTTTAGAGCTAAGGTGAATGTTACGATATGAGTCAGAGTTAGGGATAGTATTAAGGTTAAGATTAGGACTCCAATTAGGGCTAGGGTAAGGTCTAGGTTTAGTTTTAAGTTCTGGTTTAAGTTAAGGTTTAGGGTTAGGGCTCTTGCTCCGTTTTGTTTTACTGGAAGGGTTAGTGTTATTGCTAGTTTTATGATTAGCATTCGGGCTAGGGCCAGTGTTAATGTTAGGCTTAGGTTTAGGGTTAGGGTTACAATTAGAGTTAAGGTTAGATCTAGGGTTAGGATTAGGAATAAGGATTTGGCAATGGTTATGGCTAGGTTTAGGGCTAGGTTTAGGATTACGGTAATGGATAGTGTTAGTAGAAGGGACAGGGCTACTGTGAGAGTTAGAGTTAGTCTTAGGGCTAGGGTTAGGGTTAGGGTTAGGGATAGGGTTAAATTAGGGCTAGGATTAGGGCTAGGATTAGTGTTTACCTTAGGCCTAGAGTTAGGGTTAGGGTTAGGTTTAAGTTTAGGATAAGGAATGGCATTATAGCTAGGCTTAGAGATAAGGTGAATGTTAGAATTAGGGTTAGGGCTATGGTTAGGTTAGGGTTAGGGTAATGATTAAGGCTAGGTTTGGGGCTAGGATGAGGGCTATGCTTTATTTTAGTGTTAGGGCTAGGATTAAGCCTAGGGCTAATATCAGATCTAGGGTTACGGTTAAAGATACTTTTAGGGTTAGGTTTATGCCTACCTATAATGAAAGTGTTAGGTTTAACTTTAGGGTCAGGTTTAGATCTAGGGTCAAGGTCTGGGTTAGAAGTTTGTGATAGGATAAGGTTTAAAGTTAGGACTCGAATTAGCATCATGGTTAGTGTTAGTGTAATTATAATATGAGGTTTAGGGTTTAGGTTTGGTTTAGAATAATGCATATGTTTAGGATTAGGGATAGGGTTAGGTTTAGGCCTAGAGTTATGGTTATTGCAATGGATAGGTTTAGAGATATGTTTAGGGCTAGGGTAATGGTTTTGATTAGGGTTAGCATTAGGATTAGGTTTAGGGTTAAAGCTCGGGTTAGTTCTTGGATTTGGGCTAGGTTTTGGGTTAAGTTAGTGCTAGGGTTAGGGGTAAGGCAAATGTTAGTATCAGGGTTACAATTAGGGTTAAATTTAGGGTTAGGGTTAGTGGTAGGTCTAGTGTTAGGTTTAGGGTTAGGGTGATGTTTAGACTAGGGTTAGTATTATGGTCAAGTCAGGGTCAGTGTTAGTTCTAGCTTTCAGCTTAAAACTAGAATTAGAGCTAAGGTTATGTTTAGTGTTAAGGGTTTGTTTAGATTAAGGGTTAGAATTAGGGCTATGGCTCAGTTTTGTTTTAGGGGTAAGGTTAAAGTTAGATTTAGAGTTATGGTGAGGGTTAGGCTTAGGGTTAGGGTTTGATTTAGAGTTAAAATTAGATTAAGGTTAGGGCTAGAGCTAATGATAGGGCTAGGGTTAGGGCTGGGTTTAGGGCTAGAATTAGGGTTCCAGTAAGGGATAGGGTTAGAACTAGGGATGGGGCTAGGGTGAGAGTTAGTCTTAGGGCTAAGATTTGAGCTAGGGTTATGAATAGGACTAAATTAATGCTAAGATTAGGGCTAGGGTTAGTTCCTGGGTTAGGCCTAAAGTTAGGTTTAGGGTTAGGATTAAGGCTATGGCTAATGTCAGGTCTAAGCTTATGGTTGGGGATAGTTTTAGGATTAGTGTTTATTGCTAGGTCTAGTGTAAGGGTTAGGTTTAGTATAAAAGTCATCGTTAGAGCTAGGAGATTTATTAGGGTCAGGGTCAGTGTTAGAGTTTGTTTGAGGTTAGGTTTTAGGGTTAGGGCTTGAATTAGCACTAGGGTGTGGGTTAGGGTAATGATAGGTTTTGTTTAGAGTTAGCATTAGGTTTAGGGTAATTGATAGGTTTAGGGTTAGCAATAGGTTTAAGGTTAGGCCTAGGGTTCACATTAAGTTAAGGGTTATGGTTAGTATAATGGATAGGATTAGAGTTACATTTAGGGCTAGGTTTATGGTTAAGAAGAGGTCTTGAATTAGGGTTAGGGTTAGGGTTAAAACTAGGGTTAGGCTTAGGTTTATGTATAGCATAAGGGGTTGGTTTTGATCTGTGGTTAGGGCTATGGTGAGGGTTAGGTTTAGGGTTACTTCTAGAGATAAGATTATAGTACTCATAGGGTTAGGGTTAGGATTAGGGCTAGGGACATCATTAAGGATAGGGTTAGGTTTAGGGTAATGTATACGATTAGATGTAGATTTAGGGGTATGTTTAAAGTTAGACTGAGGTTTAGGCTTAGATTTAGGGCTCTGGTTATGTTTAGGTTTCTAGTAAGGGTTAGGGTTTGAGCTAGGGTTAGGTCTATGGCAAGTGTGAGATTTAAGGTTAGGTCTAGGGTTAGTTTCCAGTTAGTCTTAGGTTTAGCATTAAGCCTAGGATTATCAATAAGGTTAGGTTTAGGTTTAGAGTAATGAGTAGGTTTAGAGCTAGGTGTAGGTCTAGGGTTAAGTTTAGAATTAGGGATAGGGTTAGGGTTAGATTGAGGGATAGGTTTATGTTTATGTTTAGAGAAATGTTTAGGCTTTGAGCTAGGATTAGGACTAAGGCGATGGTTATTTTAGGGTTACTGCTAGGGTTAGGGTTAGGGTTAGGTTTATGCTTAAGGCTTGATTTAGGCCTAGGACTAGCTCTAACTTTTGTGTTATGTTTAGGGCTAGGGTTAGGTCTATGGGTAATGTAAGAGATAGGGTTATGTTCAGGGCTAGCTGTAGGGTTAGGGTTATGGCTAGGTCAAGTGTTCGGTTTAGATAAGCGCTAGGGTTACTCTTAGTGTTCGGTTTAAGGTGAGGGCTGTGTTTAGAGCTATGGTGACTTTTAGGATATCAGTCAGGTCAGGGTGTGCTTTAAGGTTAGGGTTTTGACTTGAATTAGGGCTAGGGTTACTGTTAGGGTTTGGTTTAATTTTAGCGTGGTCTTTAGAGCTAGGGTCAGTGTTAGGATATGAGTCAGGGTCAGGGTAAGTTTTAAGGTTAGGGTTAGGACTTGAATTAGGGCTAGAGTTTTCTCTAGGTATAGTGTTAGGGTTTGGTTTAAGTTAAAGTTTAGTGTTAGGGCTGTTGCTCAGTTTTGTTTTAGGCTTTGAGCTAGTTATAAGATTAGCATTAGGGTTAGGGCTAGTGTTAGTGTTAGGCTTAGGGTTAGATTTGGATTTAGCGTTAGATCTAGGATTAGGGCTATGTCTAACTATTGGGCAAGGGTTAGGGCTAGGGTTATGGTTATGGTAACAGATAAGGTTAGAAGTAGGACTAAGGTTAGGGTGAGAGTTAGAGTTAGTCTTAGGGCTAGGGTTTTGGTCAGTTTTATGGATAGGGCTAAGTTAGGGCTGGGATTAGGGCTAGGGTTAGTGTTCAGCTTTGGCCTAGTGTTAGGGCTAGGGTTATAGTTAATTTTAGGATACGTTATGGTGTTATTGCTAGGTTTCCAGGCAGGGTGAGGGTTAGAATTAGGGTTAGGGCTAGGGTTAGGGTTAGGGTTATGATTAAGGCTAGGTTAAGGGCTAGGATGAGGGCTAGGGTTTGTTGTAGGTTTAGATCTAGAATTAGGGCTAGGGATAATGTCAGGTCTAGTGTTACAGTTTGGAGTATATTTAGGGTTAGGTTTGTGTCTATGCCTAGTGTACGGGTTAGGCTTTGGGTAAGGGTCAGGTTTAGAGCAAGGTGTATTTTTAGGGTCAGGATCAGTGTTAGGGTTTTTTTTAGGTTAAGTTTTAGGGATAGGGCTCAAATGAGCATTAGGGTTAGTGTTAGGGTTATGGTAATTGATTGGGTTAGGTTTAGATTTCAGGGTAGGTTTAGGTTTTGGAGAGCATTAGGGTTAGCAAAAGGGTTAGGGTTATGCCTAGGGTTAGCATTAGGATTAGGGTTATCATAAGGATAATATATAGGGTTAGATCTATGGTTAGGGCTAGGGTTAGGTTAGGATTAGGGCTAGAGTTAGGTTAGGTTTTGGGTTAGAGCTATTAATCCTAGCTTAGGGTTATGGTTAGGCTTATATTTAGGTAAAGTTTAGGTTTTTGTGCTAGGGTTGTGTCTAGGACTAGGGTTAGGTTTAGTTTTATGGTCAGGGTTAGGTTTATGGTTAGGGCTAGGGTTTTCATTAGGGTTAGGATTAGGTTTAGGCTAATGGATTGGGTTACATGTAAGGTTAGCTTTATTGTTAAGGTTAGGTTTAGGTTTACGTTCAGTTTTAGGGCTAGGTTTACTGTTGATTTTAGGGTCAGAGTTAGGGTTTGATGTAGGTATAAGACTATGGCAAGGTTTAGGTTTAGGGTTAGGTCTAGGGTTAGGTTTATGGTTAGGGTTAGGGTTTCAGTTAGGGTTATGGATAGGGTTATCTTTAAGGTTAGGTTTAGAGTTAGGGTAATGGCTAAAGTTAAAGCTAGTGTTAGGTCTAGGGTTAAGGTTAGAATTATGGCTCTGGTTAGGGTTATGGTTAGGGATTGTGCTAGGGTTATGTTTTGTCTAAGGGTTAGGCTTTGAGCTCAGGTTCGGACTAAGGTGAGAATTAGGGTTAGGGTTAGGACTAAGGTTAGGGTTATGCTTAGGGTAGGTTTAGGCCTCGATTAGGGTTAGGGTTATTTAAGTTTTGTGTTAGGTTTAGCCCTAGGGTTAGTGATATGTGTAATGTAAGTTCTAGGGTTCTGATTAGAGCTAGTTTTAGGGTTAGGCTTAATGCTAGGTCTAGTGTTAGATTTAGGTTTGGGGTTAAGGTAAGGTTTAGAGCTAGGTTTAATGTTAGTGTCAGGGCCAGTATTCAGGTTAAAGTTAGGGTTAGTGTGAAATCCAGAATAGTACTAGGGTTAGGTCTAGTGGCAGGGTTAGTGTTTGGTTAGGTTAAGGTTTATCCATAGGGCTAGCACTAAGTTTTTGTTTAGGTCAGGGGCTCGAGTAATAGCTAAATTTTGGATTAGGTTTAGGTATGGGGCTAGTGTTAGTTTTAGGTTTAAGTATAAGTTTACTGGTAGGGCTAGTTTCAGGTTTTGGTTTCTGTTAAGGTCAAATTTAGACCTATAATTAGTGTTAGGGTCAGAATAAGGGTGAAGGTTAGGGTGAGGTTTGGGGTTAGGATTAGATCTAGAATAAGGGCTGGTGTTAGGACTAGTAAGGATTAGAGTTATGTTTAGGGCTAGTTTTAGGGTTAGGTTTAGCGTTAAATCTAGTGTTAGGGTTAGGGCTAGGGTTTGGCTAAGGCCAATATAAGAACTAGAGTTATGATTATGGTTAGTTTTAGGGTTATGTTTTCTGCTAGGTCTAGTGTTAGCATTAGTTTTAGGGTTAGGGTGATATTTAGAGCTAGGGTTTGTGAATGAGGGTTAGTTTTAGGCCTAGGACTCGAATTAGAGCTTGGGTTATGGCTAGTTATGGGTTAGGGTTTGGTTTAAGTTAGGATTTAGGGTTAGAACAATGGCTAGGTTTTATTTTAGGGCTAGAGCTTGGATTGGGGCTATTTATAGATTAGCAATAGAGTTAGAGTTAGTTGTAGAATGAGGTTGTTGCTTAAGATTAGAGTTAGATTTAGAGTTATGGTTAGATCTAGGGTTAGAGCTATGGCTAGCGTTAGGGCTCAGGTTAGGGCTATTGTGAGGTTATGGTAACGAATAGGGTTATAAATAGAAAGTGCTAGGGTGTGAGTTAGAGTTAGTCTTAGGGCTAGGGTTAGGGGTATGGTTAAGGTTAGATTTCAAATAGGGCTAGGATTAGTGCTATGATTTGTGTTAGGGTTAGGCCTATGGTTAGGGCTAGGGTTAGGGTTAGTTTTAGGGGAAGGGATGGGGTTATATAGCTAGGTTCAGTGCTAGGGTGAAGGTTATATTTAGGGATAGGTATAGAGTGAGGATTTCGTTCAGGATTAAGTAGGTTTAGGGCTCGGATGAGGGCTATGGTTTGCGTTAGGGTTGGGGCTAGGATTAGGGCTAGGGATAATGTCAGGTCTAGGGTTATGGTTAGGGATAGTGATAGGGATAGGTTTATGGCTAGGTCTAGTGTAAGTATTAGGTTTAGTGTAAGGTTCAGGTAGAGAGCTAGGTTATTATTAGGGTCAGAGTATGAGTTATTGTTTGGTTTGTGTTAAGGCTTACAGTTAGGGCTCAAAATAGCATTAGAGTTAGGGTTGGGGTTAGGGTACTGGATAGAGTTAGATTTACAGTTCAGGTTAGGTTTAGAGTAATATATAGGATTAGTGTTAGGGACAGGGTTAGGGTTAGGCCAAGGGTTAGCATTTGGTTTAAGCTAAACAAGTGAATAGGTTTAGTGCTAGTCTTAGGGCTTTGGAAAAAGTTAGCATCAGGGCTAGGATTTGGGTTACTCCTAGGGTTAGTGTTAGGGTTCGGTTTAGGGTAAGTGTTAGGGTTCCAGCTAGGTTTAGGGCTAGGGCAAGGGTTAGGGTTAGAATCAGGGTTACAATTAGGGCTACAGTTAGGGTTAGGTTTAGGGTTAGGGCTAGGGTTAGCATTATGTTTTGGGTTATGTTTAAGGTAATGGATAAAGTTAGAGCTAGTATTTGGGCTATGCTTACACTTAGGATTAGGTATAGGGTTAGGGTTAGGTTTAGAGCTAGGGTTTTCTTTACAATAAGGGTTAGAGTTTGAGTTAGGGTTAGGGCTAGGGCAAGCATTAGGTTTAGAGTTTGTGCTAGGGTTACGGTTAAGGTTATGCTTAATTCTAGGTTTAGGGCTTGTATTAGGCCTAGGTTTTGTGTGAGGTTTATGGATAGTGTTTGGGCTATGGGTAATGAAGAGCTAGGGTTATGTTTATGGCTAGTTTTTTGGGTCAGGGTTATAGATATGTCTAGTGTTCAGTTTAAGTTTTGAGAAAGGATAAGGATTAGAGATAGGGTTTGTGTTAGGGTAAGCATCAGTGTTCGGGTTAGCATTGGGTTTATTGTGAGGGCTAGAATTAGAACTAGGGTTAGGTCTAGAGCTAGGGTTAGTCTTAGCATTAGGTTAATGGTTATTTTAGGCTAGGGCTAGGTTTTTGTTTAGGACTAGGGCTAGAGTTATGGCTATATTTAGGATTATGTTTGGGTCTAGTTCTAGTGTTATGGTTAGGTTTAGGTATAGGTTTACTGGTAGGTCTAGTGTTAGGGTTCGGTTTAGTGTTTAGGTCAGGCTTTGAACTAGGGTTAGTGATAGGGTCAGCATAATGGCAAGGGTTGGGCTTAGGCTTCAGTTTAGGTTAGAGATAGAATGAGGGCTAGGATTAGGACTAGGAATATAGTTAGTGTTTGGGGTAAGCTAAGGATTAGGTTAAAAGTAGTTTAGCATTGGGGTGAGAGTTAGTTAGGGTAAGGTTTAAGTTCAGAATTAGGGTTAGATTTAGAGTTAGGGTTAGTTCTAGGTTTAGGACTATGTTTCGGGTTAGGACAAAGTTTAGGGCTAGTGTTAGGGTTAGGCAATTGATAAGTTTGGTACTAGAAATAGGTCTAGGGCTAGAGTTAGTGTTAGTCTTAGGGCTAGGGTTAGAGTTACGGTTACAGTTAGCAATAAATTAAGGCTAGGATTTGAGCTACAGTTAGTGTTAGGTTTAGGCCTAGGGTTAGGGCTAGGGTTAATGTTAGTGGTAGTGTTAGGGTTAGGGTTAGGGATAGGGGAAAGGATGTGGTTACACCTAGGTTCAGAACTAGGGCAAGGGTTGAAATTAGGGTTTGGGATAGGATTAGTGTTCGCGTTAGGATTAAGGCTAGGTTTACGATTAGGATGAGGGCTCGGGTCTGTGTTAGGTTTAAGGCAAGAATAAGGTAGAGTGCTAATGTCAGGTCTAGGGTTATATTTAGGGATACTGTTATGGTTAGTTTTATGGCTAGCTCTAGTTTAAAGGTTATGTTTAGGGTAAGGGTCAGTTTAGAGCTTGGTGTGTTATTAGAGTCAGGGTCTTGCTCAGAGTTTGGATTAGGTTTTGGTTTATTATTAGGGCTCGAATTAGCATTAGGGTTAGGTTTAGAGTTAGGGTTAGAGTAATAGATAGTGTTAGGTTTAGTGTTCATTTTAGGTTTACGTAAGGATAAGTTTAATATTTGTGAAAGGTTTGTATTTAGGCCTAAATGGATAGGGTTAGATTTAGGTTTAGGACTAGGGTTAGTGTTAGGTTTAGCATTAACTGTTAGGGTTTGTGCTAGGATTAGGACTATGGCAAATGTTAGGTTTACGGTTAGGTCTAGGGTTAGGTTTAAAGTTCGGGTTAGTGAGGGTTTAGGGTTAGGGCTAGGTTAAGTTTACAGTTAGGGTTACAGTATGTTTAGGTTTAGGGCTAGTGTTATTATGATGTTTATAATTAGGGTTAGGGTAATGGGTGGGGATAGAGCTATGTTTAGAACTATGTTTGGGTTAGGCTTATGTTTAGGGTAATGGATAGGTTTAGGTCTAGGATTATGGTTAGTATTAGGGTTAGTGTTAGTTTTAGGTCTGGGGTTAGTGTTAGGGTTAGGTTTAGGGTAAGTGTTAGAGTTTGAGCTATGGTTAGGTCTAAGTTGATGGTTAGGGTTAGTATGAGGTCTAGGTTTAGGATTAGGTTTAAGTTTAAATCTAGGGTTATCATTAGGGTTAGGGTTATGTTTAGGGTAATGGATAGGGTTAGAGCTAGAGTTAGGGCTAGGATTATGGTTAGGATTAAGTCTAGGGTTAGGTTTAGGGTTAGGGCCAGATTTAGGTTTAGGTTTAGGTTTAGGGTAATGGTTAAGGCTAAGGTTAGGGTTAGGGTTAAAACAAGGTGTAGGGCTCAGTTTAGGGATAGATTTTGCGTTAGGTTAAAGCTATGGCTAATGTAAGAACTAGAGTTATGATTAGGGCTACTTTTAGGGTTACAGTTAGGGCTAGTACTAGTTTTAGGTTTATGTATACTTTTAGAGCGATGTTAGAGCTAGGGTTAGTTTAAGGTCAGAGTCAGGCTCAAGGTTAGTTTTAGGGTTAGGCTAGGACTGGAATTAGGGCTAAGGTTAGGGCTAGGTGTAGGGTTAAGTTTTGGTTTAGATAAGTGTTAAAGTTAGGGCTATGGCTTTGTTTTATTTTAGGGTTGAACTAGATTATGTCTAGTTTTCAGATTAGTGTTACTGTTAGAGCTATTGTTAATGTGAGGCTTAGGCTTAAATTTAGGGTTGGAGTTAGAGTTATGGTTAGTTTTAGGGTTAGGGCTAGGGCTTTTGTTAGGGCTAAGGTTAGGGCAAGAGTCAGGGTTATGTTAAGGGATAGGGTTAGATGTAGGAATAGGGCTAGGGCAAGAGTTAGAGTTAGTCTTAGGGGTAGTGTTAGGATTAGGGCTAAATTAGGGCTAGGATCAGGTCTAGGATTAGTGCAAGGGTTAAGTCTAAGTCTAGACTTAGAGTTATAGTTAGATTTGGGTGAAGGGTTGGGTTTATAGCAAGGTTCAGAACTAGGGTGAGGGATAAAATTAGGGATAGGGCTAGAGTTCTGGTTCGGGTTTGGATCAAGGTTAGGTTTAGGGCTAGGATGAGGGCTAGTGTTTGTGTTAGGGTTATGGCAAGAATTAGGGCTAGGGCTAATATCAGGTCTAGGGTTATGGTTAGGGATAGTTTTGGGGTAACATTTATGGCTAGGTCTAGTTTCAGAATTAGGTTTAGTGTGAGGTTCAAGTTGAGAGCTAGGGGTATTATAATAGTCAGAATCAGGTTTTGGGTTTGTGTTAGGTTGAGGTTTAGGGTTATGGCTCAAATTAGCATTAGGTTTGAGTTAGAGTTAGGATAATAGATAAGGTTATGTTTAGGCTTCAGGTTAGGTTTAGGGCTCAGATTAGGTTTAAGGTAATGGATAGGGTTAGGCTTAGGCCTTGGGTTTGCATTAGGTTTATGGTTATCATTAGGGTAATGGATAGGGTTAGAGCTAGGGTTAGGGCTAGGGTTATGTTTAGGATTATGGCTAGATTTAGGGTTAAGGTTAGGGTTAAGGCTAGGGTTAGGTTTAGGGTATGGGTTAGGGTTTGAGCTAGGGTTAGTGTTAAGGATAGGGTTAGGCTTAGGATTAGGTCTAGGATTAGGGTTACCATTAGGGTTAAGTGTATGAACAGGTTTAGATGTCACATTAGGGGGTTTAGGGTTAGGTTTAGATTTGGGACTAGGATTACTGTTATGCTTAGCATAATTTTTAGGTTTTAAGCTAGGGTTAGGACTATGTGAAGGGTTAGGTTTATGGTTAGGTCTAGGGTTAGGTTTACAGTTAGGGTTAGAGTAGGTTTAGTGTTAGGGCTAAGGTTATCGTGAAGTTTATGGTTATTTTCAGATGAATTGACAGGGTTAGAGCTCAGGTTATGTCTAGTTTTAAGTTTAGGATTAGGGCTAGGTCTAGGGCTATTGTTAGGGTTAGGGTTAGGCTTATCATTTTCTTACAGTTAGGTTAAGGGTAAGGGTCAGGGATTGAGTAAGTTTTAGGGCTAGGCTGAGGCTTCAGGTTAGAAACAGTGCTAGGGATAGAGTAAGGGTTAGGGTTAAGGTTAGGGGTAGGTTTAGCATTAGGTTTAGTGTTATGATTAGGGTAATGGCTAGAGTTAGAGCTAGAGTTTGGGCTATGGTTACAGTTAGGATTAGGGCTAGTTTTGAGGTTAGGGTTTGGGCTAGGGTTATGTTTAGGGTAACAGCTAGGGTTTGAGCTAGTGTTAGTGCTAGGGCTAGATCGAGGATTAGGTTCAGCCATAGGTCTACGGACAGGATTATGGTAGGTGTAGGGTTAGAGTTAAGTTTAGGGCTAGGGTTAACATTAGTGTTAGGATAAGGGTTAGGGTAATGGATATGGTGCGATGTAGGTTTATGTTTAAGTTTAGGATTAGATTTAATTTTAAGATTAATGTTAAGGCTATGGTTATGTTTAGGTTTATAGTACGGTTAAGGTTTTGAGCTAGGTTTAGGGCTATGGCGAGTGTTAATTTAGGGTTAGGTCTATTGTTATTTTTCTTGTTAGGGTTAGGGTTACTTTTAGGGTTAAGGCTAGGGTTATCAATACATTTAGGTGTAGGTTTAGGTAAGGTGTAGGATTAGAGCTAGGTTTAGTGCTAGGGTTAAGTTTAGGTTTAGGGCTAGGGTTAGGGTTTAGAGTAAGTTATAGGTCTAAGTTTATATTTATGGTTGGGTTAGGCTTTGAGTAAAGTTTGAGACTAAGGCTAGGGTTAGGTTTAGGGTTAGGGTTAGGGCTAGGGTTAGGTTTGGGGTTTCGCTTAGGGGTAGATTTAGGCCTAGAATTTGCTCTAGGTTTTGTGTTAGTTTAAGGCATAGAATTAGACCTATGGGTAATGTAAGAGCTAGGATTATGATTAGGGCTATTTGTAGGGTTAGGGTTATGGCTATGTCTAGTGTTAGGTTTAGGTTTTTGGTTAGGGTAAATTTTAGAGATAAATTTAGTGTTAAAGGCAGGGTCAGTGTTCACTTTAGAGTTAGAGTTAAGGTTAAAGCCAGAAGTGGGACTAGGTTTCAGTCTAGGGGAGGGTTAGTCATTGCGTTAAGTTAAGGTTTATTGTTAGGGCTAAGGCTAGGTTTTTGTTTAGGTCTAGAGCTAGAGTTAAGGCTAGATTTCGGATTAGGTTTAGGCCTAGAGCTAGTGATAGGGTCTGATTTATGTATTAGTTTACTGGTAAGGCTAGTGTTATTTTTTGGTCTAGCGTTAGAGTCAGGTGTAGACCTAGGTTAGAGTTATGGTCAGAATAAGGGTCAGGGTTATGGTTAAGGTTTGGGATAATGTTTGAACTAGAATGAGGGCTAGGGTTAGGACTATTAATATGGCGAGAGTTTTCATTATCCTGAGGATTAGGGATAGGTCTAGGGTTACCATTAATGTTAGGGTTTTTCTTAGGTTTAGGGATAGGGTTAAACCTAGTGTTAGGGGTAGGGGTAGGGTCAAGTTTAGGGTTAAAGCTAGGTTTGGGGCTCCAATTAGGGCTAGATTTGTGTTAGTGTTAGGGCTATGGTTAGGGCAACATGTAAAGTAAGAACCAGGGTTACAATTAGGGTTAGCTTTAGAGTCAGGGTTAGGGGTAGTTCTAGTGTTAGTGTTAGATTTACAGTTAGTGTGATATTTAGAGCTAGAGTTATTTTTAGGATAAGATTCAGAGTCAGGGTTAGCTTTAGGGTTTGAGTTAGGACTCAAATTAGGGCTAGATTTACTGTTAGGGTTTGGTTTAATGTTAGCATCATGTTTAGAGCTAGGGTGAGTGTTAGGATATGAATCAGGGTCAGGGTTAGTTTTAAGGTTATGGTTAGGACTCAACTAGGGCTAGGATTAGTTCTTATAGTAGTTTCTGGTTTGGTTTAAGTTAAGGTTTAGGGTTAGGTCTATTGTTCAGTTTTGTTTTAGTCTAGGGTTAGGGTTAGGGCTAGTTTTACAATTAGTATTAGGGTTAGGGCTAGTGTTAGTTTTAGGCTTTGACTTAGGGTTAGGATTATATTTATAGTTGGGTTTAGATCTAGGATTAGGCTAGAATTAATGATAGGGCAAGGGTTAGGGCCAGGGTTAGAGTTATGGTAAGGGATAGGGTTAGAACTAAGGATAGGGCTAGTGTGAGAGTTAGAGTTAGTGATAGGGCTAAAATTAGAGATAGGGATTTGCATAGGGGTAATTATGGCTAAGATTAGGGCTAGGGTTAGTGTTCAGCATAGGCCTAGTGATAAGGATAAGGTTAGCTTTAAGTTTAGGATAAAGAATGGCGTTATAGATAGATTTATACATAGGGTGAGGGTTAGAATTACAGTTAGGGTTCGGCTTGGGGTTAGGGTTATGATTTAGGCAAGGTTTAGGGCTAGGATGAGGGCTAGTGTTTATTTTATATTCAGGGCTAGGATTTGTGCTAGGGGTAATATCAGGTTTAGGGTTATGGTTGAAGATAGTTTTAGGGTTAGGCTTATGGCTACCTCTAGTGTAAGGGTTAGGTTTAGGGTAAGGGTCAGGTTTAGAGCTCGAGGAATTATTAGGATAAGGATTTGGCTTAGGTAAGGATTTAGGTTTATGGCTCAAATTAGCATTAGGGTTAGGTTTAGGGTATAGTTAGGTTTGTTTTAAGGTTCAGGTTTGGTTTAGAGTAATTGATACGGTTAGCATTAGTGATAGGGTTAGTTTAGGTTTAGGGTTAGCATTATGGTAAGGTTTATAGTTAGGGTAATTGATAGGGTTAGAGATTAGATTAAAACTAGAGTTAAGGTGAAAAATATGACTTGATTTAGGGTTAGAGTTAGTGTTAAAATTAGGGTTAGGGTTAGGTTTAGAGTTATGTTTAGCATAAAGATTAGGTTTTGAGCTAGGATTAGTTCTAGGTTTAGGGTTAGGTCTA
The DNA here is from genome assembly GCF_047511675.1 of Marmota flaviventris. Classification (NCBI taxonomy): domain Eukaryota; kingdom Metazoa; phylum Chordata; class Mammalia; order Rodentia; family Sciuridae; genus Marmota; species Marmota flaviventris. The sequence continues at coordinate 262,737 of NW_027288421.1, read as the reverse complement.
GGGATAGGATTACAGTAGGTTTAAGATTAGGGTTAGAGTTAGGGCTAGGTTTATCATGAACATTAGGGTTAGGGTTAAGGTAAAGGATAGGGTAGGTTTAGGTTTAGATTTGGTTTAGAGTAGAATTAGTGATAGTTTTAGGATTAGAGCTATGGTTATGTTTAGATTTATGGTTAGGTTTATGGTTTGATATAGAGTTAGGGCTATGCTGAATGTTAATTTTAGGGTTATGTCTCTGGTTAGTTTTCCAGTTAGGGTTAGGATTAACATAAGGGTTCTGGCCAGGATTGTAAATAAGTTTAGGTTTAGGGTTAGGGTAATGGGTAGGTTTAGAGCTAGGTTTAAGGCTAGGTTAAGTTTAAGGTTGGGCTAGGGTTAGGGTGAGTTTTAGGGATAGGTCTAGGTTTACGTTTAGGGTTAGGGTTAGGCTTTGACTATCTTAGGACTAAGGCGAGGGCTAGGGTTAAGTATAGGGCTAGTGTTAGGGTTAAGGTTATGCTTAAGGCTAGGTTTGGGCCTAAAATTAGCTCTATTTTTAGTGTTAGGTTTAGGCCTAGGTTAAGGGCTATGGGTAATGTAAGATCTAGGGTTATGATTAAGGCTAGTTTTAGGGTTAGGGTTATGGCTGGGTCTAGAATTAGGTTTAGGTTTTGGTTAGTTTCAGGTTTAGAGGTAGGTTTAGTGTTAAGGGCAGGGTCAGTGTTTGGGTTAGAGTTAAAGTTAGGGTTACAGACATAATAAGGACTAGGTTTAAGTCTAGGGTTTGAGTTAGTGTTTGGGTGAGGTAAAGGTTTTTATTAGGGGTAGGGCTAGGATTTTTTTAGGTCTAGAGCTAGAGTTCAGGCCAGATTTAGGATTAGGTTTAGGTCTATAGATAGTGGTAGGGTTAGGTTTAGGCATAAGGTTACAAGTAGGGCTAGTGTTAGGGTTTGGTTTAGGGTTAGGGTCAGGTTTAGCCCTAGGGTATATGTTATGTTCAGAATAAGGGTCAGTGTTAGGGTTAGGGTTTGGGATAACATTAGAGCTAGAATGAGATTTAGGGTTAGGACTGATAATAGGATTAGGATTTGGTTAGCCTAAGGATTAAGGGTAAGTCTAGGATTACTATTAGATTTAAGGTTTTGCTCAGGGTAAGGCATAGGGTTAGGGCTAGGTTTAGGTTTATGGTTAGGGTTAAAGCTAGGTTTAGGGCTCCAATTAGAACTAGTTTTTGTGTGAGGTTTAAGGCTAAGGTTAGGACAATGGCTAATATAAGAACTAGGGTTACCATTAGGGTTAGAGGTAAGGATAAGTCAAGTGTTAGTGTTAGGTTTAAGATTCGGGTGATATTTATAGCTAATGTTAGTTTTAGGATATCAGTCGGGTCTGGGTTAGTTTTAGGGTTAGGGTTAGAACTCAACTTAGGGCTAGGGTTACTGTTAGGATTCAGTTTAAGTTTAGGATGGTGTTTAGAGCTAGGATGAGTGTTAGAATATAATTCAGGTTCACGGTTATATTTAAGGTTATGATTAGGACTCGATTAGGGCTAGGGTTACATCTAAGTGTAGTGCTAGGGTTTGTTTTAAGTTAAGGCTAGAGTTAGGCCTGTTGCTCGATTTTGTTTTAGTGCTATGGTTAGGGTTAGAACTAGTTTTATGATTATCTTTAGGGTTAGGGCTAGGGTTATGGTTAGGTTTACGATTAAGGCTAGATTCAAGGTTTTTTGTTAGGTATAGGTCAAGAATTAGGGCTAGGACTATTGTCAGGTGAAGGTTTATATTAAGTGATATTTTTAGGTTTAGGTTTATGGCTAGGTAAAATTAAATTGCTAAGTTTAGGGAAAGGGTCAGAATAAGAGCTGGGGTATTATTAGGGTCAGCGTCAGGATTATTTTAGGACTAGGGTTAGCATTAGGTTGGGATTTGGCTATGGTAAAGATAAGGTTAGAGCTAGGGTTTGGGTTAGGGTTAGGGTTCGTGTTAGGTTAGGGTTAGTGTGAAAGCTATGGTTAGATATCAGATTTGGGCTTAGTTTTGGTTAGCATTAGTTTTAAGATTATGGCTAGTGTATGATCTAGGTTTATGATTAGAACTAGTTTTAGAATTAGGGTTAGGACTAGATCGAGAGTTAGAGTAAGTTTTAGGTTTAGGGTGATGTTTAGAGATTGGGTTAGTATTAATGTCAGAGACACATTCAGAAGTAGTTTTAGGGTTAAGATTAGGACTCGAATTAGTTCTAGGCTTAGGGCTGGAGGTAAGGTTAAGGTTTGGTTTAGGTAAAAGTTTAGGGTTAGTGTTATGGTTCAGTTTTGTTTTAGGTCTAATCCTATGGTTAGGGCTTGTTTTAGGATTAGCGTTAGGGTTAGGGCTAGTGTTAGTGTTTGGTTTAGGTGTAGAATTAGGGTTAGATTTAGTGTTAGGTTTACATCTAAGGTTAGGGCAAGGTTTAAGTTTAGGGCTAGTGTTATTCTAGACTGTGGCTAGGAATAAGGCTAGGGTGGAGTAGTCTTGAAGCTAGGGTTAAGATTAGGTTTAGAATTAGTGGTAGGGTTAGTGTTAGGGTTAGTCCTAGGGTTAAGTTTAGGGCTAGAGTTAGTGTTAGAGTTAGGGTTTGGGTTAGGTTTAGGGTAAGCAATGGAGTTATAACTAGTTTTAGGGCTAGGGAAAGTGTTAGAATTTTGGTTAGGGTTATGATTAAGGCTAGGTTTTGGGCTAGGATGAGAGCTAGTGTTTGTCTTAGGGTTAGGGCTAGGATTAGGGCTAGGGTTACAGTTAGGAATATGTTTTGGGTTATGTTTATGGTTAGGTCTAGTGTAAGGGTTAGATTTAGAGTAAGGGTCATGTTTAGAGCTATGTGTATTATTAGGGTCAGTGTACAACTTAAGGTTTGGTTTAGGTTAAGGTTTAGGTTTAAGGCTCGAATTAGCATTAGTGTTAGAGGTAGGGTTAGGGTAATGAACAGGCTTGGGATTAGAGTTCAGGTTAGTTTTAGGGCAATGGATAAGTTTAGGGATTACAATAGGCTTAGGGTTAAGCCTAGGGTTAATATTAGGGTTAGGATTATGGTTAGGGTAATGGATAGAATTAGAACTAGGTTTAGGGCTAGTGTTATGGTTAGGATTAGGGCTAGGGTTAGGGTAGTGGGTAAAATTAGAGCTATGCTTAGGGCTATGGTAAAGGTTGGGATTAGGGCTAGTGTTAGGTTAGGGATAGGACTTTTGTTATGTTAAGGGTAAAGTTTAGGCTTTGAGCTAGGGTTAGGTCTAAAGCAAGACTTAGGGTTAGGGTTAGGGCTAGGGTTAGATTTAGGGTTATGCTTAGGGCTATGTTCAGGCCTAGGATTAGGGCTAGATTTTGTGTTAGTTTAGGCCTATGGTTATGGCCATGGGTAATGTAAGAGCTAGGGTTGTGATTAGGGCTAGTTTAGGGTTAGGGTTATGGCTAGGTGTAGTGTTAGGTATACGTTTTGAGTTAGTGTCAGGTTTAAAGCTAGGTTCAGTGTTAGAATCAGGGTCAGTTTTGGGGATAGAGTTAGGGTTTGGGTTAAAGCCAGAATTAGCACTAGGTGTAGGGTAAGTATTCGGTTTATGTTAAGAGTTATTGTAGGACTAGTGCTAGGTTTTTGTTTAGGCCTAAGGCTAGAGTTATAGCTATATTTAGGATTAGATTTGGGTCTAGGTCTAGTGTTAGGCTTAGGTATAGGTATAGGGTTACCAGTAGGGCTAGTGTTAGGATTTGGTTTAGGTTTATGGTCAGGTTTAGACCTAGGGTTACTGTTAGGGTCAGATGAGGGTCAGGGTTAGGTTTAGAGGTAGAATGAGGGCTAGGGTTAAGACTAGTAATATAGTTAGAGTTTAATTTAGGCTAAGGATTAGGATTAGAACTAGGGTTAGCCTTTGTGTTAGGGTTTGGCTTAGTATAAGTAATAGGGTTAGAGTTAGGGTTAGGGCTAGTGTTAGGGTTAGAGTTGGGGCTAATATTAGGGTTAAACCTAGTTTTAGGGCTTGGATTAGGGGTGGAATTTGTGTTAAGGTTAGGGCTATGGTTAGGACAATGACTAATGTATGAACTAGGTTTTTGATTAAGGCTAGTTTTAGGGTTAGGTTAAGGCGAGATATAGTGTTATTAATGTTATTAATATTAGGTGATTTTTAGAGCTAGGATTAGTGTTAGGGTCTGTGTCAGGGTCAGGGTTAGTTTTAGACTTAGTTTTAGGGCTATGTAGTGTTAGTGTTTGATTTAGGTTAAGGGTTAGGATTAGAGCTATGGCTTGGTTTTGGTTTATGGCTAGTGCAATGGATAGGGCCAGTTTTAGGATTCACATTAAGGTTATGGCTTACAATTAGGCTTAGGTGTAGGGGTAGGTCAAGTGTTAGGGTTAGGTTTAAGATTAGGATGATATTTATAGCTAGAGTTAGTGTTAGGATATCAGTCAAGTCAGGGTTAGTTTTAGGATTATGATTAGGACTCGAATTAGGTCTAGGTTTACTTTATGGTTCAGTTTAAGTTTAGGGTGGTGTTTAGAGCTAGGATGAGTGTTAGGGTATAAGTCAGGTTCAGGATTATTTTTAAGGATATGATTAGGACTCGATTTAGGGCTAGGGTTAGTCTAGCTGTAGTGCTAGGGTTTGGTTTAAGTTAAGCTTAGTGTTAGGCCTTTTGCTTGGTTTTGTTTTAGTGCTATGGTTAGGGTTAGGGGTAGTTTTATGATTAGCTTTAGGGTTAGGGCTAAGGTTATGGTGAGGTTTCGGATTAGGGCTAGATTTAAGGCTAGGATTAGGGCTAGGTTTTGTGTTATGTTTAGGGCAAGAATTAGGGCTAGGACTAATGTCAGGTCTAGGTTTATAGTTAGTGATATTTTTAGGGTTAGGTTTAGGGCTAAGTCAAATTAAAGTGTTACGTTTAGGGAAAAGGTCATATTAAGAGCTGGGGTATTATTAGGGTCAGTGTCAGGCTTCGGGTTTGGGTTACATTAAGGTTTAGGGTTAAGGTTCAAATTAGCATTAAGTTAGAATTAGGTAAGGTTAATGGATAGTGTTATCTTTAGGGTTCAGGTTAGGTTTAAGGTAATGGATACAGTTAGGTTTTGTGATAGGTTTAGAGTTAGGCCTAGGGTTAGCATTAGGGTTATGGATATTTTTAGGGTTAGACCTAGGTTTAGGGCTAGGATAATGGTTAGAATTAGGGCTAGAATCTGTATATGGGGTAAAAATGGGAGTTCATAACCCACTTGAATCAAAGTGTGAAATATGATATATCAAGAACTATGTAATGTTTTGAACAACCAACAATAAAAAATTAAAAAAAAAGAAAGGGCAATCTGCTTCATACAAATTCCACCAATTTAAATGTGAATCTCATCCAGCAAGTCCATCACAGAAATGTCCAGAGAAATACTTGATTAAATATCTGGGCACTGGCTTAGCCAGGTTGACACATAGAATTTACTAGCACAATGTCTGATCTCAGGAACTATTTAGACAAAAACACGTGAATGCCATGTTTAACTCTTGCATATTAGAAAATGTTTCTAGGTGCCATCATGGTTGAAAGATGATATTCATGGGAAATTATACCTGGAACACAACTTTTCCCACAATATTGGTAGTTATTTCTCTATTGCTGCTTTGTCAAAAATAATCTATAATTAGCATGTGTTAAATAAATATTAAAAGATTTCCTCTTGGGAAAAAATTCTGACATTTGTGTTGACAAGTAAATGTGGAAGAAGACATTGTTAAATAAACTTTTTAAATCAGTGTAAATGAGGGGAGATTTGGCAACTAAAACATTGAAATACAAATCTCTAAAAATTAAAGGAACAGTGGCTCAAGGACAAACATGCAGATCATTGAAACAGATTTATTGCAAAGATACCATTATAAGTAATGTTGATAAAATAGAAAACACTTAACATATGGAAGTTTGAGAACTTACCTATGATGCAAAGAAAACTTGTTTTGGTTATCAAATTCTAAATAAAAGTATATTTTTGATTGAAAAAAAAGAAGAATTAGGGCTAGAGTTAAGGTTATGGACAGGGTGAGGGCAAGGGTTAGAGTTAGGATTAGGTTTAGGGGATGGTTTAGGATTTGAGCTAAATTTTTTCTATGGCTAAGATTAATTTAGTGTTTGGTCTAGGATTATGGTCATGGTTAGTGTTACAGTTAGGGCTAGGGTTATCATTAGGGTTAGGGTAATAGGTATAAATGTAAGGTTATATATAGATTTAAGTTGAGGTTAGCATTAGGTTTAGGTTTAGGATTAGGGTTAGGGTTTGAGCTGCTTAGATTTAGGGTTAGGGTTAGATTTACTGTTAGTTCTAGGGTTAGGTTTATGTTTAGATTTAGGGTAGGTTTAGCTTTAGGTCTAGTGTAATCATTAGCGTTAAGTTTAGGCTTATGGTATTGGTAAGGTTCAAACTAGGTTTAGGACTAGGCTTAAGGTTAGGATTAGGGCTGGGGTTAGGGTTAGGTTCGGCCTTGGGTTAGTGTTAGGGTTAGGTTAAGTGTAAGTATTAGGGATTGAGTTAGATTTAAGACTAGGGTGAGGGTTAGGGATACAGTCTGGGCTAGGCTAGGGTTAGAATTATGTTTAGGGCTAGCGTTAGCATTAGTTTTAGGGTTATGGTAAGTGCAATGGATAGAGTTAGACCTAGGCTTTGGGCTATGGTTACAGTTAGGGTTAGGGCTAGAGTTAGGGTGAGGTTTAGGGTTTGGGCTAGGTTTAGGGCTAGAAAGAGGGTTAGAGTTATGGCTAGGTTTAGGGTTAGTGTTATGCTTAGGATTTGGTTTAGGGCTGTAATTAGGGCTAGATTTTTGTGTGAGGTTTAGGGCTAGTTTTAGGTATATGGGAAATGTAAGAGCTAGAGTTATGGTTATGGCTAGATTTAGAGTTTGTCTAGTGTTAGGGTTAGTTTTTGGGTTAGGATAATGTTTAGAGTTAGGGTTTTTGTTAGGGTAAGTGTCAGTGTTCAGGTTAGGATTAGTTTTAGTGTTAGGTCCAGAATGAGGACTAGGGTAGGTCTAGGGGTAGAGTTAGTGTTTGGTTTAGGTTAAGAGTTATTGTTAGGAGTAAGGCTAGGGTTGTGGCTACATTTAGAATTAGGTTTAGGTCTATTGCTAGTGTTAGTGTTAGGTTTAGGGTTAGGGTTACTGGTAGGGCTAGTGTTAGGTTTCGGATAAGGGTTAGGGTCAGGTTTAATCCTAAATTTAGAGTTAGGGTCAGAATAAGGGTCAGAGTTAGGTTTAGGGTTTGGGTTAAGTTTAGAGCTAGAATGAGGGGGCTAGGTTTAGGACTAGTAGTAGAGTTAGAGTTTGGGGTAGACATAGAATTAGGGTTAGGACTAGGGTAGCAATAGGGTGAGGGTTTGACTAAGTGTAAGAAATAGGGTTAGAGCTAGGATTAGGACTAGGGATAGGGTTAGGTTAGGGCCAGATTTAGGGTTAGTGTTATGGTTAATGCTAGGGTTAGGCTTTGAATTAGGGATAGGTTTTGTGTTAGGTTTAGGGCTATGGCTAATTTAAGAAATGGCATTATGTTTAGGGCTAGTTTTAGCGTTAGGTTTAGGTTGAGGTCTAGTGTTAGGATTAGGTTTAGGGATAGGGTGATGTATAGAGCTAGGGTTAGTGTTAAGGTCAGAATCAGGGCAAGTTCTAAATTTAGAATTAGGACTCAAATTAGGGCTAGGTGTACTGTTAGGTTTTGGTTTATGTTAAGTATTAGGGTCAGTGCTATGGCTCGGTTTGGCTTGAGGGCTAGGTCTAGGGTTAGAGTTAGTTTCAAATTAGCATTAGGGTTAGAGCTAGTGTTAAGGTGTGGTTTTGGCTTAGGGTTAGGCTTAGATTTAGAGTTAGGGTTAGATCTAGGTTTAGGGCTACAGTGAAGGTTAGGGCTAGGGTTAGGTCTAGGGTTTGATTTATCATAAGGGATAGGGTTAGAACTAGGGATAGGGCTAGGGCGAGAGTTAGAGTGTTAGTGTTAGGGTTAGATTTAGGGTTAGAATTAGAGCTTAATTCGGGCTAGTTTTAGAGCTAGGTTTAGTATTAAGCCTGAGCCTAGGTTTATCGCTAGGGTTATGATTATGTTTGTGGTTAGATATGATGTTGTAGTAGCTTTAGAACTAGGGTGAGGTTTAAAATTAGGGTTAGGTTTATGGTTAGGGTTAGGTTTAGAATTAAGGCTAAGAATAGGAATAGGATTAGGGCTAGAGTTTGTTTTAGGGTTAGGGCTTTATTAGGGCTAGGGTAATGTCAGGTCTAGGGTTATGGTTAGAGATAGTTTTAGGGTTAATATTATTAGGGTTAGGATTATGTTTATGGATATCGTTAGGTTTAGGGTTCACATTAGGTTTATGGTAATGTATAGGTTTAGGGTTAAGAATAGGTTTAGGGTTATCCTAGGGTTAGCATTAGGGTTAGGAATAGGATTAGGGTAATGGATAGGGTTACAATGGGGTTAGGGCTAGGTTTATGGTTAGGATAAAGGCTAAGGTTAGGGTTACGTTTTGGGTTATGTCAAAAGTTAGGGTTAGGGTTAGGCTTAGGGTAAGGTTTAGGGCTAGAATTAGGGTTATGGTTAGGGTTAAAGGTAGTGTTAGGGCTACGATTAGGAATAGATTTTGGATTAGGTTAAGGCTAGGTTTAGGGACACAGCCAATGTAAGAACTAGGGTTATGATTAGAACTAGTTTTAGGGTTAGGGTTAGGGCTAGGTCTAGGGTTAGGTTTAGGTTTAGGTTTTGAGTGATGTTTACAGGTAGGGTTATTGTTAGGGTCAGAGGCAGGGTCAGAGTTTGTTTTAGGGTTAGGGATAGGACTCTAATTAGGGCTAGGTTTAGGGCTAGGTGTAGGCTTAGGGTGTGGTTTTTATGTTCAAGGTTAGGGTTAGGGCTAATGTAAAGGCAAGTGATAGGATTATGATAAGGGATAGGGTTAAAACTCGAAAAAGGACTAAGGCGAGAGTTAGAGTTAGTCTTAGGGATAGGGTTAGGTTAGGTTTAGGGCTAAATTTGGGCTAGAATTTGGTCTATCATTTGTATTAGGGTTAGGCCTAGTTTTAGGCTTAGGAGTAGGATTAGGGATAGGGTTAGGTTTAGAGGAAGACATGGGGATAGAGTTAGATTTAGGGCTAGGTCAAAGGTTAGAATTCGGTTAGGGCTAGTGTTATGGTTTTGTTTAGTAATAAATAAGGCTAGGTTTAGGGCTAGGATGAGGGCTAGGTTTTGTTTTAGGGTTATTGCAAGAATTAGGGCTAAGGCTATTGTCAGCTTTAGGCTTACGTTAGGGATAGATTTTGGGTTAGACTTATGGCTAGGTGTAGTGTAAGGGTTCAGTTTAGGGTAAGGGTCAGGTTTAGAGCTAGGGGTATTATTAGGGTAAGAATTAGGTTTCAGGTATGGTTTAGGTTAGGGTTTAGGTTTAGAGCTTGAATTTGCATTAGGGTTTGGTTAGGGTAATGATATGTTTTGGTTTAGGGTTCATGTTAGGTGTAGGGTAATTGATAGGGTTAGAGTTAGCAAAAGGGTTAGGGTTAGGCCTAGGGTTAGCCTTCGTGTTATGGTTGTGCTTAGGATAATGGATAGGGTTAGGGCTAGGGTTATGGTTTGTATTAGGGCTAGAGTTAGTGTTAGGCCTAGGGATAGGTTTAAGTTCCGGTTTAGGATACGGTTTAGAGTTTGAGCTAGGGTAGATCTAGGGCAAGGGTTAGGTTTAGGGTTAGGACTAGGTTATAGTTATGGTTAGGGTCAAGAAAAGTGTTAAGCTTAGGGCTAGGGTTATCGTTAGGTTTAGGGTATTGGACAGGGTTTGATTTCGTGTTAGCCTTAGGTTTTGGCTTAAGGTTAGGATCAGGGATAGGCTGAGGTTTAGGTTTAGGGTAATGGTTAGGGTTTGAGCAGGGGTTAGCTCTATGGTAAGGGTTAGGTTTATGGCTATGTCTAGGGTTAGGGTTAGGGTAAATTTAGGGTAATGGCTAGAGTTATCATCAGGGTTAATGTTAGAGTTAAGGTAATGGGTAGAGTTAGAGCTAGGGTTAGGTCTAGGGTTATTATTAAGGTTAGGGTTAGAGTTAGGGTAATATTTAGGGTTAGAGCCAGGGTTAGGGATAGCATTAAGGTTAGGATAAGGGCTAGGTTTAAGGTTAGGCTTAGGTTTAGGCCATGGGTTAGTGTTAGGGTTAGGTTAAGTTTAAGGGTTAGGGATTGAGCTAGTGTTTGGACTAGGATGAGGATTAGGTTTAGAGTCAATGTGAGGGTTAGGGCTAGGGTTACCATTAGTGTTAGGGTTAGGGTTAGGGTAATGGATAGAGTTAAAGGTAGGTTTTGGCATATGATTATGGCTAGTTTCAGGGTTAGTGATATGGCTAGGTCTAGTGTTAGGGTTATATTTTTTGTTAGGATAAGCTTTAGAGCTAGGGTTTGTGTTAGGGTAAGGGTCAGTTACCAGTAAAGGGTTAAGTTTATTGTTAGGGCCAGCGTTAGGTCTATGGTGTGGTCTAGGGGTAGGGTTAGTGTTTGGCTAGGTTAAGGGTTATTATTAGGTCTAGGACTTAGTTTTGTTTAGGGCTAGGTCTGGAGTTATCACTAGATACAGGATTAGTTGGAGGTCTAGGTCTAGTATTAGGTTAAGGCTTAGTTATAGGTTTACAGGTAGTGCCAATGTTAGGGGTCGGTTTAGTGTTAGGGTCAGGCTTACTTCTATGGTTAATGTTAGGGTCAGAATAAGGGTCAGGGTTAGATTAGGGTTTGGGATAGAGATAGAGCTAGGTTGAGGATTAGGGTTAGAACTAGTAAGAGAGTTAGGTTTTGGGTTATGCTAAGAATTAGGTTTAGGACTAGGGAAGCTTTAGGGTTAGAGTTTGGCTTAGGGTAAGGGATAGGGTTAGCACTAGTGTTAGGGCTAAGTTTAGGGTTAGGGTTAAAGCTAGGGTTAGAGCTTTATTAGGGCTAGGCTAGGTTTGTTGTTAGCTTTAGGGCTATGGCTAATGTAAATGTAGGGTTACAATTAGGGCTAGTTTTAGGGTTAGTGTTTCGTCTAGGTTTAGTGTTTAGTTAGGTTTAGTGTTAGGGTTATGTTTAGGGTAATGGATAGTTTAGGGTTAGTGAACGTGTTAGGGTTAGGCCTAGGGTCAGCATTAGGGTTAGGATTAGGGTTAGGTTTATGGTAATGGATAGGGTTAGATCTAGGGTTAGGGCTATGTTTATGGTTAGTGTTAGTCTTAGGGTTAGTGTTAGGTTTAGGGTTATTGCAAGGATTAAAGTTAGGATTAGTTTTAGGGTAAGCATTAATACTTGGTTGAGGTTTAGAGTTAGGGTTAATGCTAGGGTTGGGGCTCACATTATTGCTAGATTTTGGGTTATATTAGGGATAGTGTTAGGGACATAGCTAATGTAAGAACTAGGGTTATGATTAAGGCTAATTTTAGTGTTAGAGTTAGGGCTCAGTCTAGTTTTATGGTTAGGTTTAAGTTCAGGGTGATGTTTTGAGCTAGGGTTAGTGTTAGGTTCAGAGTCAGGGTCAGGGTTAGTTTTAGGGTTGGGGATAGGACTAAAATATGGGTACGCTTAGGGCTAGATGTAGGGTTAGTATTTGGTTTAGGTTAAGGGTTAGGATTAGTTCTATGGCTCATTATGTTTTAGGGCTAAGGCTAAAGGTAAGGGTAGTTTTACAATTAATATTAGTGTTATTGCTAGTGATATGGTGAGTATAGGCTTAGGGGTACATTTCGAGTTATGGTTAATTCTAGGGCTAGGGCTAGGGCTGGGTTAGGGATAAAGTTATTTCTAGTGTTTTGGTTATGGTAAGGGATAGGGTTAGAACTAGGAATAGATCTAGGGTGACAGTTAGAATTAGTCTTAAGGCTAGGGTTAGTGTTAAGTTTAGGGCTAAATTAGGGCTAGGAATATGTCAAGGATTGGTGTTAGGGTTAGGCCTAGGGATAGGTCTATGTTTCAGTTTACGTTTAGGGTTAGGTTTAAGGGAAGGGATGAGGTTATATCAAGGTTTAGGGTTAGGGTGATGATTAGAATTAGGTTTAGGTCTAGGGATATGTTTGTGTTAGAATTAAGGCTAGATTTGGGGTTAGGATGAGGGTTAGGATTTGTGTTAGGGTTAGGGCAAGTTTTAGGGATAGGGATAATGTCAGGTTTAGGTTTACAGCTAGAGATAGTTATAGAGTTAAGTTCATGACTAGGTCTAATGTTAGGTTTAGGGTAAGGCCAGGATAAGAGTCACGTGTATTTTTAAAGTCAGGGTCAGGTTTCGGGTTTGTGTTAGGTTAAATATTAGTGTTAAGGCTCAAATTAGCATTATGGCTAGAATTAGGGTTCCATTTATGGATAGGTTTGGGTTTAGGATTCAGGGTAAGATTAGAGTAATTGGTGGGATTAGGGTTAGGCCTATGTTTAGCATTTGGCTTAAGGTTTTTGTTAGGGTAATGAATAGCATTAGAGCTAGGGTTAGGGCTAGGGTTTAGAATACTATTAGGGCTAGTGTTAGGGTTAGGGCTAGGGCAAGGGTTAGGGTTTGGGTTAGGTTTAGGGTACAGGTTAGGTTTTGAGCTAGGATTAGTTCTGGGCTGAGGGTTAGGTTTAGGATTATGTCTAGGGTTAGATCTATGGTTAAGGTTAGTGTTAGTGTTAGGGTTAGAGCTAAGGTTATCTTTAGAGTTAGGGAAATGGATAGGGTTAGATGTCAGGTTAAGTTAAGGGGTAGTTTTAGGTTTAGGGTTAGTTTTAGGGTTTGGGCTAGGGTTAGTGTTAGAGTAAGGGTTAGGGTTTTACCTAGGGTTAAGGCTATGATGAGGGTTAGGTTTAGGGTTAGGTCTAGGATTAGGTTTACAATTAGAATTAGAGCTAGGCTTATCATTAGGTTTAAGGTTTGGTTTAGGGTAATGGATAATTTTAGAGATAGTATTAGGGCTAGTGTTAACATTATGATTAGGGTTAGGATTAGCATTAGGTTTAGGGCTAGGGCTAGGGTTATGTTTAGGGTTCAGTTTTGGGTTTCATCTAGGTTTAGGTCTGAGGTGAGGGTTAGGGTTAGTGTGAGGGTTAGGCTTATGGTAAAAAATAAGGTTAGGTTAGGGTTAGGGTTACTCTTTGGGCTAGATTGAAGTCTAGGATTACGGCTAGGTTTTGTGTTAGGTTTAGAGCTAGTTTTAGTGCTATGGTAATGTAAGGGTTATGTTTATGTGTCGGAGACCAGCTCCAACAGGGGGTCTCAGGAGACATACGGATGGTGAGGAGTCGGCGAAAGAGGGGTGGAGAAACAACACAGACACCAAAGTGAAGGTGTTGATCCCAATCTTTACTTGTGAAGCTGATCATATATACTTTTTATTTTGGCAGGCTCACAGTACTTTGTGGTTACAAAACAGGAATCATTATTCAAAGAAACAAAGTATTACGTAGCTACAATTAGAATAGAAGAATGTATCTTGGCTTATGCATAAGCAAGCATTTGTACTTTCAATTCGCGTTTTGCTTTGAGCTGTTTCTGCTTAGTTAACTTTTAATAATAGATAGAAATGTCCCAAACTATTGGCCTATACCTTGACTATTCTTTCTTGACTTACTGACTGGAACCGGTGCCATGGTTACGGCAAGTGGTTGACTTGTTATTAATTTTAATCAAACAAGAGTAAGAGCACAAACCATTGTGTACAGGAACAAGAACAAGTTGCCCAATACCAAGCACTAATCTGTCTTCTTAACATTAATTTTTCTTCTCTAGATTTTAATTTCTCAAAAACTTCCTTGACAGGAATACAGGGAGTTTTTCATTAGACATTAACAATTTACACTCCATAGCTGAAGCATTGCATTTAGAGCAAACAGATCTATTCTTTAGAAGTAGTTGCATTAATTGGGAAAGTCATGTTTTTTCCTTCATACTTAATGGTCATATGAGAAATTGCAACTATACTTATTAAAGGAATACAAAAACAAATCAGCCAATTCCCAGAAACATACTGCGCTCCTCCAGAGGATGGACGCCTTGCGCCATCCACCTCAGTAGGGCCTTGCCATTGCCTGAGTCAGGGGAGGGGCGCAGCATTTATGGTTATCGCTAGGCCTAATGTTAGGTTTAGGTTTCGATTAGGGTCAGTTTTATAGCTAGGGTTAGTGTTAGTGTCAGGGTCTGTGTTTGGATTAGGGTTAGGGTTAGGACTAGAGCCAGAATTAAGATTGGTTAAGTCTAGAGGTAAGGTTAGTGTTTGGCTTTACCTAAGGGTTATCATTAGAGCTAGGGTTAGTTTTATGTTTAGGTATTGGTTAAAGATAAGTCTAGATTTAAGATTAGGTTTATTCTAGGGCTAGTTTTAGGGTTTGGTTTAGGTTCATTATCAGAATAAGGGTCAGGGTTAGGGTTAGAATTTGGGTTATGGTTATAACAAGAATGAGGGCTAGGGTTAGGACTAGTAATAGGATTAGGTTTGGGGTTAGACTAAGGATTATTTTTAATACTAGGGTTAGTATTATGATTGGGGTTTGATTAGGGTAAAGTATATGGTTAGAGCTAGGGTTAGAGCTAGGTTTTGGGTTAGGGTCATGGCTATGTTAGGGTTAGGGATGGGGTGAAAGCTAGGGTTAGGTATCAGAATTTGGCTAGGATTGGTTAGATTTAGGTTTAAGGTTACGGCTAATGTATGATCTAGGATTATGATTAGAACTAGTTTTAGAATTAGTGTTAGGAACAGGTCTAGTGTTAGGTTAAGGTTTAGGTTTAACATGATGTTTAGATGTAGGGTTAGCGTTAAGGTCAGATACAGGTTTAGGGGTAGATTTAGGGTTAAGATTAGGATTCATATTAGGGCTAGGCTTAGGGCTAGATATAAGGTAAGCTTTTGGTTTAGGTAAAAGTTTAGTGTTATTCTTATGGCTCAGTTTTGTTTTAGGGCTAAGCCTATGTTTAGGGCTAGTTTTAGGATTAGCATAAGCATTAGGGCTAGTGTTAAGGATAGGTTTAGATGTAGAATTAGGGTTAAATTTAAAGTTAGGTTTAGATCTAGGGTTAGGGCAAGGTGTAAGGTTAGAGCTAGGGTTATTCTAGGCTATGGCTATGAATAAGGTTATGGTAAGTGATAGGGTTAAAATTAGGGCTATGTCTAGGGCAAGAGTTATAGTTAGTCTTAAATCTAGGATTATATTAGGTTTAGGATTTTAGCTAGGGTTAGTGTTAGGGTTAGTCCTAGGTTTAAGGTTAGGGCTAGGTTTAGTGTTAGGGTTAGCATTTGGGTTAGGTTTAGGTAAGCAAAGGGGTTATAACTAGGTGTAGGGCTAGGGTAAGGGATAGAATTAGGGTTAGGGTTATGATTAAGGCTAGGTTTGGGTCTAGGATGAGAGCTAGTGTTCATATTAGGGTTAGGGCTAGGATTAAGGCTAGGGCTAATGTCAGGTCTAGGGTTACAGTTAGAGATAGGTTTCGGTTTATGTTTATGATTAGGTCTAGCGTAAGGGTTAGATTTAGGTTAAGGGTCAAGTTTAGGCTATGTGTATTAATAGGGTCACTGTACAGCTTAAGGTTTGTTTTAGGTTAACATTTAGGTTTAGGGCTCAAATTAGCATTAGGGTTAGAGTTAGGGTTAGAGTAATGAATAGGCTTAGGATTAGTGTTCAGGTTAGTTTTAAGGCAATGGATAGGTTTAGGGATTGTGGTAGGGTTAGGATTAAGCCAATTGTTAGCATTAGGGTTAGGATTATGGTTAGGGTAATGGATAGAATTAGAGCTAGGATTAGGGCTAGTTTCATCGTTAGGATTACGGCTAGGATTAGGGTAGTTGATATAATTAGAGCTATGGTTAGGGCTATGATTAATGTTAGGATTAGGTCTAGTGTTAGGTTTGGTTTTGGGACAGGGCTAGGGTTATGTTAAGGGTAAAGGTTAGGCTTTGAGCTAGGGTTAGGTCTAAAGCAAGGCTTAGGTTTAGGGTTAGGGCTAGGCTTAGGTTTAGGGTTACACTTAGGGCTATGTTCACGCCTAAAATTAAGGAGAGTTTTTGTGTTAGTTTAGGCCTAGGATTAGGGCCATGTGTTTTGTAAGAGCTAGGGTTATGATTAGGGCTAGTTTTAGGGTTAGGGTTATGGCTAGGTCTAGTGTTAGGATGAGGTTTTTGTTTAGGGTAAGCTTTGGAGCTAGGATTATGTTAGGGTCAGGGCCATTGTTCAGGTTAGAGTTAGTGTTGGGTTTAGTGCCAGAATTAGGACTAGGGTTAGGTCTAGTGGTAGGCTTAGTGTTTGGGTTAGGTTAAGGGTTATTGTTAGGCCTAGGGCTAGGTTGGTGTTCATGTCTAGGGCTAGAGACATGGCTAGATTTAGGATTAGATTTAAGTCTAGGACTAGTGTTAGGTTTAGGTTTAAGTATATGATTACTAGTAGGGCTAATGTTAGTGTTCTGTTTCGGGTTAGGGTCAGGTTTATAACTGTGGTTAATGTCGGGGTCAGAATAAATGTCAGGGTTAGGGTTTGGGTTTATGTTAGGTTTAGAGCTTGAAATAAGTTTAGGGTTAGTGTTTGGGTTAGGCTCTGGATTAGGTTTAGGACTAGGGATAGCATTAGGTTTAGGGTTTGGCTTAAGGTAATGGATAGGATAAAAGCAGGGTTAGATCTAGTGTTAGGGTGTGGATTAGGGCTATTTTTAGGGTTAGGGTTAAAACTAGGGTTAGTGCTCGGCTTAGGGCCAGATTTTTGTTTAGTTTGGGGCTAGTGTTAGGCCTACAACTAATGTATAAACCAAGGTTATGATTAGGTCTACTTTTTGGGTATGTGTTATGGCTAGATCAAATGTTAGGCTAGGGTTACCATTAGCGTGATATTTAGAGGTAGGGTTAGTGTTGGGGTCAGGGTCAGTGTTGGGGTTATAGTTAGCTTAAGGGTTAAACCCAATATTATCACTAGAGTTAGGTCTAGGTGTAGGGTTAGTGTTTGTGTTAGGTTAAGGTTTATCATTAGGGTGAGGGCTATATTTTTGTTTAGGTCTAGGGCTAGAGATATGGCTAGAGTTAGGATTAGGTTTAGGTATAGGTTTATTGCTAGTGCTAGTGTTAGGGTTCTGTTTATGGTTAGGGTCAGTTTAAGACATAAGGTTACCTTTAGGATCAGAATAAATATCAGGGTTAGGTTTAGGGTTTGGGTTATGGTTAGAGCTACAATGAGGGCTAGTGTTAGGACAAGTAATAGGGTGAGTATTTGGGTTTGGCTAAGGATTAGAGTTAGGCCTAGGTTTAGCCTTAGGGTTAGGTTTAGCTTAGGGTAAGAGATAAGATTAGAGCTAGGATTAGGGCTATGTTTAGGGTTAGGGTTAGGGCTAGTGTTAGGTTTAGTTTTAGGATTAAAGCTAGGTTTAGGTCTTGCATTAAGGCTAGGTTTTGGTTAGAGTTAGGGATAGTTTTAGAGTTATGGCCAATGTATGGACTAGGGTTACGATTTGGGCTATTTATAGGATTAGGGTTAGGAATAGGTCTAGTGGTAGAGTTAGGTATAACTTTTAGAGCTAGGGTTAGTGTCAGGGTCAAATTCAAGGTCAGAGTAATTTTAGCATTAGGTTTTGGCCTCGAATTAGGGCTAAGGTTAGGGCTAGGAGTAGGGTTAGGTTTCAGTTTAGGTTAAGTTTTAAAGTTAGGGCTATGGCCTGGTTTTGTTTTAGGGCTAGGGCTATGGTTAGGGCTAGTTTTAGGCTTAGAATTAGGTTTAGGGCTAGTGTTAGGCTTAGGTTTAGGCTTAGGGTTAAAGTTAGATTTTGATGTAGGTTTAAATCTAGGGTTAGGTCTAGGGCTAAGTATAGGGCTACTGGTAGGTCTTGGTTTATAGCTAGGATTATGGTTATGGTAAGGGATAGGTTTAGAACTAGGAATAGGGCTAGGGTGAGAGTGAGAGTTAGTCTTATGGCTAAGCTTAGTGTTTGGTTCGGTATAGGGCATAATTCGGGCTAGTAATAGGGCTAGGTTTATGGTTATGTTTAGGCCTAGGGTTAGTTTTAGGCTTAGGGTTAGGTTTTGTGTAAACGATTGGGTTAGAGCTGGGGATACAGCAAGGGTGAAAGTTAGAATTAGGGTTAGGTCTAGGGGTTCATTACAGTTATGATTAAGGCTAGGTTTAGGGCTAGGATGAGGGCTAGGGTTTGTGTTAGGGTTAGGGCTAGGATTAGTGTTATGGTCAATGTCAGGTCTAGGGTTATGGTTAGAGATAATTTTAGGATTAGGTTTATGGCTAAGTTTAGTGTAAGTGTTAGGTTTCAGGTAGGGGTCAAATTTAGAGCTAGGGGTATTATTAGGGTCAGGGTCAGGTTTAGGGTTTTGTTTAGGTTAGGGTTTATGGTAGGGCTTGAATTAGAATTAGGATTTGGGTTAGGATAATGATAGGGTTTTGTTTAGGGTTCAGGATAGATTTAGCATAATGGATAGGGTCACGGTTAGGAATAGGGTTAGATTTAGGCCTAGGGTTAGCATTATTATTAGGGTTATGTTTAGGTTAATTGATAGGGTTAGAGCTAAATTTAGGTCTAGGGTTATGGATAGGATTAGGGCTAGGGTTAGGATTAGGGTTATGGGTTTGTTTTGTGTTAAGTTTAGGGCTAGAATTACAGCTAGGGCAAATGTCAGGTATAGGATTATGGCTAGGGATAGTTTTAGGGTTAGGTTTATGGCTACATCTAGTGTACGGTTTAGGTTTAGGGGTAGGGTCAGGATTAGAGCTAGGTATATTATCATGGGGAGGGGCAGAGTTAGAATTTGGGTTGGGTTAAAGTTTAGGGTTAGGGCTTGAAATAGCATTAGGGTTAGAGTTAGGGTAATGATAGGGTTAAGGTTAGAATTCAGGTTAGATTTAGGTTAATGAAATAGGTTAGGGTTAAGGATAAGTTTAGGGTTAGGCCTAGGGTTACTATTAGAGTTATGGTTATGGTTAGGGTAATGGATAGGGTTATAGCTAGTGATAGGGCTAGGGTTATGGTTAGAATTCTGGCTAGGGTTAGGGTAAATTTTAGGGCTATGTACTTGGTTAGGGTTAGGTTTAGGGTTAGGTTTAAAGCTAGGGTTAAGGCTCGGATTAGGGCTTGGTTTTGGGTTTGGTTAGGGCTAGGATTAAGGCTATGGTAATGTATGAACTAGTGTTGTAATTAATGCTAGTTTGGGGGTTAGGTTTAGGGCTAGTTCTAGTGTTACTGTTAGGTTTAGGGTTAGGGTGATGTTTAGAGCAAGGTTATGTTAGGGTTAGTGTCAAAGTCAGGGTTTTTTGGGGGGGTTAATGTTTTAACTCGAATTAGAGCAAAAGTTAGTACTAATTGTACCATTAGGGTTTGGTTTAGGTAAGGGTTAGGGATATAGGTTGGTTTTGTTTTAGGGCTAGGTTGATGGTCATGACTAGATTATGGATTACCATCCGGGTTAGGGCTAGTGTTAGGTTAAGGTATAGGCTTAGGATTAGGTTTAGATTTTGAGTTAGGGTTGGATCTAGGGTAAGAGATAGGGCTAGGGCTAAGGCTATGGTTAGGTTTAGGATGAGGGATAGGGGTGTGGTAACGAATATGGTTAGAACTAGGGAAACAACTAGGGCGAGCATTTTAGTTAGTTATAGTAGTAGTTTTAGGATTAGGGTTAGAGTTAGGGCTAAATTAGGGCTAGGATTAGGGCTTAGGTTATGGCTAAATTTGGCCTAGGATTAGGGCTAGTGTTAGGGCTAGATTTAGGGTTAGGGTTAGAGCTAAATTAGGGCTTAGGATGAGGGCTAGTGTTAGTGTTAGGGTTAGGGCTATATTAGGGCTAGTGTTAAGGCTAGGGTTAGTCTTATGGTTAAACTAAGGGGTTGGGTTAGAGTTAGGATTAGCATTGGTGTTAAGGTTAAGTTTAGGGGAATGGGTGGGGTTATAGCTAGCTTTAGGATAGGTTGAGGGATAGAATTAGGATTAGGCCTAAGGTTATGTTTAAGTTTAGGATTAAGTCTACGTTTAGGGCTAGGTTAAGGGCTAGGGTTTTTGTTAGGGTAAAGGCTAGGACCAGGTCTAGGGCTAAGATCAGGTCTAGGGTTAATGTTAAAAATAGTTTTAGGGTTAGGTTATTTCTAGGTGTAGTGTAAGAGTTATGTTTAAGTTAAAGGTCAGCTTTAGGGATAGGGTTATTATTAGAGTCAGGGTCAGGGTCAGGGTTAGCATTTGGTTTATTTAAATGTTTAGGGTTATGGCTCGATTTAGCATTAGAGTTAGGTTTAGGATTAGGGTAATGGATAGGTTTTAGTTTAGGTTTCAGTTAATGTTTAGGGTAATGAATGAGTTAGCTTTAGCAATCGGGTTAGAGTTACCATAAGGTTTAGGGTTTAGTGTAATTGATAGGTTTAGAGCTAGGGTTGGGGCTAGGATAAGGTTTGGATTAAGTCTAGAATTAGGGTTAGGTTTAGGGATAGGGCTAGGGTGTGATTTGGAGTAAGTTTCAGGGCTAGGATTATAGTTAGTATTAGCGCTAGGGGTTAGAGTTAGGGTTAGGGTTAGGGATGTTTTTGCATGCTTCAGATTTGGGAAATTTTCACAAGGAAGGAACCAGAGTCCCCTCATAGAACTGATTGAGTGTTTGTAGTTTAAGCAGCAAGCACCAACCCTGTTTCACTTCAAGTTCCTTTTCCATTACGCGTAAAGATCAAAATGAAGGAAACCTTAAAATACAAACTGTTCCTGACAGCAAACCTTTGAAGGGATAATGCCCAAACCTGGGGAAAATAGTAAGGCGAGGTAAAAAAAAAAAATTATGCCAAGTGTCAAATGAATTTGAACAAAACTCACTCTAACACTAGATCTAACCAAACCCTAAACTAATTCTAACCTGTTTAGAGTACCTATGATCATAGATTAGGTAAGCAATGGGGTTATAACTAGGTGTAGGGCTAGGGTAAGGGATAGAATTAGGGTTAGGGTTATGATTAAGGCTAGGTTTGGGGCTAGGATGAGAGCTAGTGTTCATATTAGGGTTAGGGCTAGGATTAAGGCTAGGGCTAATGTCAGGTCTAGGGTTACAGTTAGAGATAGGTTTCGGTTTATGTTTATGATTAGGTCTAGCGTAAGGGTTAGATTTAGGTTAAGGGTCAAGTTTAGGCTATGTGTATTAATAGGGTCACTGTACAGCTTAAGGTTTGTTTTAGGTTAACATTTAGGTTTAGGGCTCAAGTTAGCATTAGGGTTAGAGTTAGGGTTAGAGTAATGAATAGGCTTAGGATTAGTGTTCAGGTTAGTTTTAAGGCAATGGATAGGTTTAGGGATTGTGGTAGGGTTAGGATTAAGCCAATTGTTAGCATTAGGGTTAGGATTATGGTTAGGGTAATGGATAGAATTAGAGCTAGGATTAGGGCTAGTGTTATCGTTAGGATTACGGCTAGGATTAGGGTAGTTGATATAATTAGAGCTATGGTTAGGGCTATGATTAATGTTAGGATTAGGTCTAGTGTTAGGTTTGGTTTTGGGACAGGGCTAGGGTTATGTTAAGGGTAAAGGTTAGGCTTTGAGCTAGGGTTAGGTCTAAAGCAAGGCTTAGGTTTAGGGTTAGGGCTAGGCTTAGGTTTAGGGTTACACTTAGGGCTATGTTCACGCCTAAAATTAAGGAGAGTTTTTGTGTTAGTTTAGGCCTAGGATTAGGGCCATGTGTTTTGTAAGAGCTAGGGTTATGATTAGGGCTAGTTTTAGGGTTAGGGTTATGGCTAGGTCTAGTGTTAGGATGAGGTTTTTGTTTAGGGTAAGCTTTGGAGCTAGGATTATGTTAGGGTCAGGGCCATTGTTCAGGTTAGAGTTAGTGTTGGGTTTAGTGCCAGAATTAGGACTAGGGTTAGGTCTAGTGGTAGGCTTAGTGTTTGGGTTAGGTTAAGGGTTATTGTTAGGCCTAGGGCTAGGTTGGTGTTCATGTCTAGGGCTAGAGACATGGCTAGATTTAGGATTAGATTTAAGTCTAGGACTAGTGTTAGGATTAGGTTTAAGTCTATGATTACTGATAGGGCTAATGTTAGGGTTCTGTTTCGGGTTAGGGTCAGGTTTATAACTGTGGTTAATGTCGGGGTCAGAATAAATGTCAGGGTTACGGTTCGGGTTTATGTTAGGGTTAGAGCTTGAAATAAGTTTAGGGTTAGGACTAGTAATAGGGTTAGTGTTTGGGTTAGGCTCTGGATTAGGTTTAGGACTAAAATGAATCCTGTACAGTGTCATAGAAATTTGAAAGTAAAACTAACTTTAACCTGTTTAGAGTCCCTTTGATCCTTGTAGTCCCACACTTGGGGAGCCAAGTTGGGTAGGCTAACACATGAATCTTTCACACTTTTCAAAGAAATCTGACCAAATAATTGGGTAGGTAGTTCAGTACATGCATATTTTCCTGTTTTATCCTAAAGTGCTCTCACATAAAGTTGCTTTGCATGCTTCAGCTTAGGGCTACTTTTACAAGGAATAAACCAGAGAATGCCCATAGAAAACTGATTGAGTGTGTGAGGTTTGATGTAGCTAGCACCAACTCTGTTGGATTTCCAGCTCCATTTCCATTTACAAGCATAGGTAAAAATGAAATGAAAACTTAAAATACAAACTATTCAGGAGAACAAACCCTTGACCCAAGAGGCCCGCACCTAAAAAATATAGTAAGGCTAGGTAAATGTTGAATCCTGCCTATTATCCAAAAATTTCAAAAAAACTAAATCTATCAAACACTAGCTGTAACCCTAGCCCTAATCTAATACTAAATCTAACCTAACCTGTTTAGAAAACCATTGATCAAAGTAGTCCCCAAATAAAGGAGCCCAGTGGGGCAAGCTAACAGATGAATCCTGTGCAGTATCAAAGAAATCTGACCAAATAACTGGGGGATATATTTCAGTAGGTGCATATTGCCCAGTTTTCTCCTAAAGTGCTCTTGGATAAAGTTGCATGCTTCAGCGTATGGACACTTTTACAAGGAAGAAACCAGATAGTGCCCAAAGACAACTGATTGAGAATGTGAAGTTTCAACCTGCTAGAACCAACCCTCTGATTTCCAGGTCCATTCTCATTTACCTATATATGTCAAAATGAAGTGAGACATTAAAAACAAACTATTTCCAACAGCAAAGCATTGAAACAAGAAGGCCCCAAACTGGGGCCCATAGTGAGGCTAGGTAAGAGATAAATCTTCCCAGTATCAAAGAAATTTGAACAAAACAAACTCTAACCCTAACACTAGCTCTAAAACTAGTCCTAAGCCTAACTGTAACACTAACCCTTACCTGTTATGGAATCATTGATCCTAGAAGAGCCAACCTTGGGGAGCCTAGTGCAGCAAGCTAAAAGATGAATACTGTGCAGTATCAAAGAAATCTGATCAAATTGTTGGGAGACTTATTTCAGTACATACATGTTTCTCTGTTTTCTGCTTAAGGGCTCTCAGATACAATTTCTTTTGCATGCTTCATTTTGGCCTACCTTCAAAAGAAAGAAACCTGAGAGTGCCCACTGAAAACTGATTGTGTGAATTTTCAAGCACCTCCTGCTAACCCTGGTGGCCAGCTCAATTTCCATTCACATCAATAAGCCAAAATGAAGGGAAACCTTAAACTACAAACTGTTCCTGACAGTGAACCATTGAACCGAGAAGGCCTAAACCTGTGGAGCACAGTAAGGCTAAGTAAAAGGTTAATCCTGCCCAGTATCATAGAAATTTGAAGAAAACTAGGGCCCCATCGGTGCTCTCAGCTCATGTGGAAGGCTCGGCTGTGCAGTTTCTCTGGGCGCAGATAGCAGTCCCAGCCGCATGGGCGCTCACTGCGCAGATGGAAGGCAGCACAGAACACAGAGACTTTGCTTGAGAATCACCAGAAGGAGCTCTGGACACAGCACAATGTCAATCCAGAACCACCCACTTCACCATACACCATACATTGGTAATAGATGGAATACATCTTTCAAAACCTTACTGGACATCTATCACTGGGAGTGGCTACAAGCTCAGTTCTGCAGCTTATCAAGTAAGTGGTTTCCAAGTCTCCTGCCTCCAGCTGTGATAACTCAAGATTTTTCTCACAAGCTTTTGGGGGGTGTAGCTATCAATGAGGAACAGCAACTGTACAGGCACCTGGTTTCCAATTCAGAGACTAAGAGTGGGAAGGCTCCAGGAAGAAGCTCAAGCTCTCTCACCCTGGTTACCTCCACCACCCTGAGCACAGAGACTCAAGCTAGGAATAGACAACTCCACCTACTGCAAGAAAAGAAAACAGAGTTCTGAGAGACTATTTTTTCTTACTTTTCTCATCCCTTCTCCTCTACTCTTCCACTCTGGTCCTCACAACCTCAACATATGTGAAACCAAGAACTTTCCATGAAATTGGACTTTAAGAACTGAATCACTAGAGTAGCATAATATAGAGGAGTTACATAGGCCCCACGTCACCACCTCTTTAGTTGCTCTTATTTTCTTTCTCCCTCTATTTACTTATTATTTTTCTTCTTTTTTCTTTCTCCCTCTTTCCCACTTTCAGCCTCCTAACTTTTACTATTTATACATAGGGTAATTTTATGAATACAGATAAGGAGTTTGAATTTATACCTTCTTCCATAAATTCCCCCTGTCTATTCGTTAGAGTTCTCCTTCAAAGTTACTAAGTTAGATTAATCACACGCCCTCATTCCTTTCCCCCTTAACATGGTATCCTACCCCTGACCCTCAGTTCTGTATACACCACCAGAAATGGTATGCCTTTTATGAATTTAGTGATTATATTCTAAATAATAATTGAAGCTAACATCTGTAGACACAGAGTCTAAATATAAATGTATTTCTAATGGTTAGGTTTAGGCTTTGGGTTAGGGTTAGATTTAGAGTTAGCTTTTTATCTATGGTTAGGGTTAGGGCTAAGGATAGGGCAAGGTTTAGGACTAGGGTTTGGGTTAGGTATAGGAATATGGTAAGGTATAGGGTTAGAACTAGTGATAGGGCTAGTATGAAAGTTAGAGTTAGTTTTAGGGCTAGGGTTAGGGTTAGAGTTAGGGATAGGACTAAATTAGGGTTAGTGTTAGTATTAGGTTTAGGCCTTGGCTTAGGGTTAGAGTTGGGAATACGTTTAGGGTAAGGTATTGGGTTATAGCTAGGCTGAGGGCTAGGGCAAATGTTAGTATTAGGGTTGGTGTCAGGTCTAGGGTTAGGATTAGAGTTAAGTTTAAGGCTAGGGTTATCATTAGGGTTACTGTTATGTTTAGGGTAATGGATAGGGTTACAGCTCGTGTTAGGGATATGATTATTGTTAGGATTAATTCTAGGGTTAGATTTAGGGTTAGGGCCAGATTTAGGGTTAGGTTTAGATTTAGGGTAATGGATAGTGCTAAGGTTAGGGTTAAAACGAGGTGTAGGGCTCAGTTTAGGGATAGATTTTGCGTTATGTTAAGGCTATGGCTAATGTAAGAACTAGAGTTATGATTAGGGCTACTTTTAGGGTTACAGTTAGGGCTAGTACTAGTTTTAGGTTTACGTATACTTTTAGGGTGATGTTAGAGCTAGGGTGAGTTTGAGGTCAGAGTCAGGCTCAAGGTTAGTTTTAGGGTTAGGTTATGACTGGAATTAGGGCTAAGTTTAGGGCTGGGTGTAGGGTTAGGTTTTGGTTTAGATTAAGTGGTAGGGTTAGGGCTATGGCTCAGTTTTGTTTTAGGGCTTGAACTAGATTAGGGATAGTTGTAAGATTAGTGTTACTGTTAGAGCTAGTGTAAATGTGAGGTTTAGGCTTAAGGTTATGGTTGGACTTGAGTTATGGTTAGTTCTAGTGTTAGGGCTAGGGCTAGTGTTAGGGCTAAGGTTAGTGCAAGTGTTAGGGTTATGTTAAGGGATAGGGTTAGATCTAGGTATAGGGCTAGGGCAAGAGTTAGAGTTAGTCTTAGTGGTAGTGGTAAGATTAGGGCTAAATTAGGTCTAGGATCAGGTCTAGGATTAGTTTAAGTGTTAAGTCTAGAGTTAGAGTTAGGGTTAGATTTGAGGGGAGGGATGGGATTATAGCACGGTTCAGAACTAGGGTGAGTGATAAAATTAGGGATAGGGCTAGAGTTCTGTTTCGGGTTAGGATCAAGGCTAGGTTTAGGGCTAGGATGAGGGCTAGATTTTGTGTTAGGGTTATGGCAAGAATTAGGGCTAGGGCTAAATCAAGTCTAGGGTTATAGTTAGGGATAGTTTTCGGGTTAGATTTATGGCTAGTTCTAGTTTCAGAGTTAGGTTTACGGTGAGGTTCAAGTTGAGAGCTAGGGGATAGTCAGAGTCAGGTATTGGGTTTGTGTTAGGTTGAGGTTTAGGGTTATTGCTCAAATTAGCATTAGTTTTGAGTTAGGGCTAGGGCAATGGATAAGGTTAGGTTTAGGCTTCAGGTTTGGTTTAGGGCTCAGGTTAGATTTAGTGTAATGGATAGGGTTAGGGTAAGGCCTAGGGTTAGCATTAGGTTTATTTAGGGTTAAAGCTAGGGTAGGGCTTGGGTTAGGTAGGTTTTGCAATAGGTTAGGGCTATGGCAAATGTAAGAACTTAGCTATGATAGGGCTAGTTTTAGGGTTAATGTTAGACCTAAGTATAGTTTTAAGGTTAGGTTTAGTGTTAGAGTGATTTTTAGAGCTAGGGTTAGTGTTGGTGTCAGGGTCAGTGTTCAGTTCAGGGTTATGGTTAATGTGAAAGCAGTATTAGGACAAGGTTTAAGATTAGGGGAAAGTTTAGTTTTTGGCTTTAGGCTAAGGGTTATTATTAGGGCTAGGGTAGGTTTTTCCTTAGGTCTAGGCATAGAGTTACAGATAGATAAGGCTTAGGTTTAGGTCTAGGGCTTGTGATTGTGCTAGGTTTAGGTATAAGTTTACCATGAAGTCTAGTATTAGTGTTCGGTTTAGGGTTAGGTTCAGGTTTAGACCTATGATTACTGTTAGGGTCAGAATAAGGGTTAGGCTTAGCATTAGGATTTGGTTTATGGTAGAGCTAGAATCAGGACTAGGGTTATTGTTTGGGTTAGATTAAAGATTAGGTCTAACCTAATCCTAATCCTAATTCTTAACCTTACCCAAATCCTATCCCTATGGGTTAGGTTAAGGATTAGGATTACAATTATGATTAGGATTAGCATTAGTTTTAGAGTTTGGCATAGGTTAAGGGATAGGGTTAGAGCTAGGATCAGGACTAGGGTTGGGGTTAAAGCTAGGGTTAGGGCTAGGGTTAGGAATAGGACTAAATTAGGGCTAAGATTATGGCTAGGGTCAATTTTGGGGTTAGGCCTAAAGTTTGGATTAGGGTTAGGATTAATGCTTGGTTTAGGGCTAGGATAAGGGCTGGGGTTTGTGTTTGGTTTAGGACCAGGATTAGAGCTATGGCTAATGTCAGGTTTAAGGTTAGGGTTGGGGATAGTTTTAGGATCAGGGTTATGGCTAGGTCTAGTGTGTTAGGTTTAATGTAAATTCAGCCTTAGAGCTAGGAGACTTATTAGGGTCATGGTCATTGATAGAGTTTGCTTGAGGTTAGGGTTTATGGTTAGGGCTTGAGTTAGCACTACATTGTGGGTTAGGTACTGATAGGGTTTTGTTTACTGTTTACATTAGGTTTAGGGTAATTGATAGGGTTAGGTTTAGTGATAGGCTTAAGTTTAGGCCTAGGATTCGCATTAGGGTAAGGATTATGGTTAGTATAATGGATGGAATTAGAGCTAAGTTTAGGGCTAGGCTTCTGGTTAGGAATAGGTCTTGAATTAGCATTAGGGTTAGGGTTAAAACTAGGGTTAGGCTTAGGTTTATGTTTAGAAAAAGGATTAGGTTTTGAGCTAGGGTTAGGTTTAGGGTGAGTGTTAGGTTTATGGTTACTTCTAGGGATAAGATTATAGTACTCACATGGTTAGGGTTAGGATTAGGGCTAGTGACATCATTAGGGATAGGGTTAGGGTTAGGGTAATGTATAAAATTTGATGTATATTTAGGGCTATGTTTAACATTAGATTGAGGTTTAGGCTTAGATTTAGGGCTATGGTTATGTTTAGGTTTATAGTAAGGGTTAGGGTTTGAGCTAGGGTTAGGTCTATGGCAACTGTGAGATTTCAGGTTAGGTCTAGGGTTAGTTTTCCAGTTAGATTTAGGTTTAGCATTAAGCCTAGAATTATCAATAAGTTTAGGTTTAGGTTTAGAGTAATCGGTCAGTGTATAACTAGGTTTAAGGCTAGGGTTAAGGTTAGGATTAGGGTAGTTTTAGGGTTTGATTGAGGGATAGATATAGGTTTATATTTAGAATAATGTTTAGGCTTTGAGCTAGGATTAGGACTAAGGCAAGAGTTAGGTTAGGGTTAGGGCTAGGGTTCGGGTTATGGTTATGCTTAAGGCTTGATTTAGGCTTAGGATTAGCTGTAGGTTTTGTGTTAGGTTTAGGGCTAGGTTTAGGACTATGGGTAATGTAAGAGCTAGGGTTATGTTGAGGGCTAGATGTAGATTTAGGGTTATGGCTAGGTCTAGTGTTATGTTTATATTTTTGGTAGGGTCAGATGTAGAGACAGGTTTACTCTAAAGGCAGAGTCGGTGTTTGGGTTAGAGTTAGTGTTAGGGTTACAGCCAGAATTAGGACTATGTTAAGTCTAGGGTTAGATTAGTGTTATTGTTAGGGCTGGGGCTAGGTTTATGTTTAGGTCTAAGGGAAGAGTTCAGGCTAGATTTAGGATTTGCTTTAGGTCTAGGGCTAGTGTTAGTGTTTGGTCTAGGGTTAGGGTCAGCTTTAGACCTAGGGTTACGGTCAGAATAAGGGTCAGGGTTAGCGTTAGAGTTTGGGATTGGGTTAGACTTAGAATGATGGCTAGGGTTAAGACTATTAATAGGGTTAAAGTTTTGGTTAACCTAAGATTTAGAGATAGGTCTAGGGTTACTATTAGGGTTAGGTTTTTTCTTAGATTAAGTTATAGCCTTAGAGCTAGGGTTAATGCTAGAGTTAATGTTAGGGTTAGGGTTAAATATAAATATATTTTGAGCTCAGATTAGGGCTAGTTTTTGTATTAGGATTAGGGTTAGATTTTTGCCTTGGCTAATATCAGAGCCAGGTTTACAATTAGGGTTAGTTTTAGGGTTAGAGTTAGGGGTAGGTCTAGTGTTAGGTTTAGGTTTAAGGTTAGGGTAATATTTAGAGCTAGGGTTATTGTTAGGATATGAGAAAGCATCAAGGTTAGTTTTAGGGTTAGGATTAGCACTCAAATAAGTACTAGGTTTACTGTTTGGTTTAAGGTGAGGTCTGTGTTTAGAGCTAGGGTGACTGTTAGGATATCAGTCAGGTCAGGGTTTGCTTTAAGCTTAGGGTTATGACTTGAATTAGGGCAAGGGTTACTTTTAGGGTTTGGTTTAAGTTTACCATTGCCTTTAGAGATAGGGTCAGTTTTAGGATATGAGTCAGGGTCAGGGTAAGTTTAAAGATTAGGTTTAGGACTCGAATTAGGCTAGGATTACGTCTAGGTTACTGTTAGGGTTTTGTTTAAGTTAATTTTTAGTGTTAGGGCTGTTGCTCAGTTTTGTTTTAAGTCCTAGGTTTAGGGTTTGGGCTAGTTATAAGATTAGCATTAGGGTTAGGGCTAGTATTAGTTTAGGCTTAGGTTTGGGTTAGGGTTAGATTTGGATTTAGCATTAGATCTAGGATTAGGGCTAGGTCTAACTATAGGGCAAGGGTCAGGGCTAGGGTTATGGTTACTGTAACAGATATGGTTAGATCTAGGGCTAGGACTAGGGTGAGAGTTAGAGTTAATCTTAGGCCTAGGGTTTTGGTGAGTTTTAGGAATAGGGCTAAGATAGGTCTAGGATTAAGGCTAGGGGTTGTGATCAGCTTATGCCTAGTGTTAGGGCTCGGGTTATAGTTAATTTTAGGGTACAGTGTGTTGTTATAGCTAGGTTTAGAGTTAGGGTGAGGTTTAGAATTTGGTTTAGGACTAGAGTTAGGTTTAGGGTTATGATTAAGACTAAGTTTAGGGCTAGGATGATGCACAGGATTACTTGTAGGGTTAGGTCTAGAATTAGGGCTAGGGTTTATGTCAGCCTAGTGTTACAGTTTGGGGTAGATTTAGGGTTAGGTTTGTGTCTAGGTCTAGTGTAAGTTTTACATTTATGATAAGGGTCAGGTTTAGAGCTAGGTGTATTTTTAGGTTCAGGATCAGGGTTAGGGTTTGTTTTAGGTTACGGTTTAAAGATAGTGCTAAAATGAACATTAGGGTTAGGATTAGGGTTAGGGCAATTGATTGTGTTATTTTTAGGTTTCAGCGAAGTTTTAGGGCAATGGAGAGCTTCAGGGTTAGCAAAAGGGTTAGGGTTATGCCCAGGGTTAGCATTAGGTTTAGGGTTATCATAAGGATAATATATCCGGTTAGAGCTATGGTTAGGGCTAGGGTTAGGTTATGATTAGGGCTAGAATTAGGTTAGATTTTGAGTTAGTGCTAGTAACCCTAGCCTAGGGTAGGGTTAGGGTTTGATTTAGGTTAAAGGTTAAGTTTTGTGCTAGGGTTAGGTCTAGGACGAAGGTTAGGCTTAGTGTTATAGTCAGTGTTAGGTTTAGGGTTATGGCTAAAGTTTTCATTAGGGTTAGCATTAGGTTTAGGGTAATATATTGGGTTAGATATAAGGTTAGCTTTATGGTTAAGGTTAGGTTTCAATTTAAGTTTAGTTTTATTGCTAGGTTTACTGTTGGTTTCAAGGTAAAATTTAGGTTTTGAGTTAGGTTTAAGGCTATGGCAAGTTGTAGGTTTAGGGATAGGTCTAGGAATCGGTTTATGGATTGGGTTGGAGTTTCGGTTAGGGTTAGGGATAGGGTTATTATTAGGGTTAGGGTTAGAGTTAGGCTAATGCCTAGGGTTAGAGCTAGTTTCAGGTTTAGGTTTAAAGTTAAGATTAGGGCTATGTTTAGGGTTATGTTTAGGAATAATGCTGGGGTCATGTTTGGGCTAAGGGTTAGTCTTTGAGGTAGGGTTAGGACTAAGGTGAGGGTTAGGGTTAGGGTTAGGACTGGGGTTAAGGTTAGGGTGAGGGATATGTTAGGGTAGGTTTAGGCCTCGATTAGCATTAAAGTTATTTAAGTTTTGTGTTAGATTTAGGCCTAGGGTTAGTGCTATGTGTAATGTAAGATCTAGGGTTGTGATTAGAGCTAGTTTTAGGGTTAGCCTTAACCCTAGGTCTAGTGTTACATTTAGGTTTGGGTTAGGGTCAGGTTTATAGCTAGGTTTAAATGTAGTGTCAGGGCCAGTGTTCAGGTTACAGTTAGGGTTAGGGTGAAAGCCAGAATATGACTAGGGTTAGGTCTAGTGGTAGGTCTAGTGTTTGGTTTAGGTTAAGGGTTATTGTTAGGGCTAGGACTATGTATTTGTTTAGGTCAAGGGCTAGAGTAATAGCTAGATTTGGGATTAAGTTTAGGTATGTGGGTAGTGTTGGGTTTAGGATTAGCTATAAGTTTACTGGTAGGGCTAGTTTCAGATTTCGGTTTCATTTTAGGGTCAAATTTAGACCTATAATTAGTGTTAGGGTCAGATAAGGGTGAAGGTTAAGGTGAGGTTTTAGGTTAGGGTTAGATCTAGAATTTGGCTAGTGTTAGGACTAGTAATAGGGTTATTGTTTGGGATTGGCTAAGGATTAGGATTAGGACTAGAGTTAGTCATATGAATAGGGTTTTTGGGGGGTAATGGATAGGATTAGAGCTAGGGTTAGTGCTAGGATTAGGGTTAGGTTTAGGGCTAATTTTAGGGTTAGGGTTAGGGTTAAATCTAGTCTTAGGGCATGGATTAGTGCTATTTTTGTGTTAGAGTTAGTGCTAGGTTTTGGCTAAGGCCAATGTAAAAACTATGATTATGATTAGGATTAGTTTTAGGGTTAGGTTTACGGCCAGGTCTAGTGTTAGCATTAGTTTTAGGGTTAGGGTGATATTTAGAGCTAGGCTTTATGTTTGGATATGAGTCAGAGTGAGGGTTAGTTTTAGGCCTAGACTCGAATTAGAGCTCGGTTATGGCTAGTTATTGGTTAGGGTTTGGTTTAGTTTAAGATTTAGGGTTAGAACAATGGCTAGGGTTAGGGGTAGGGTTAAGGTTAGGGTTCAAATAGGGCTAGGTTTAGCACTATGATTCGTGTTAGGATTAGGCGTATGGTTAGGCCTAATGTTAGGGTTAGTTTTAGGGGAAGGGTTGGGGTTATATAGCTAGGTTCAGTGCTAGGACAAGGTTTATATTTAGGGATAGGGCTAGGTGAGGGTTTTGTTTAGGATTAAGTCTAGGGTTTAGGGCTAGGATTAGGTCTAGGGTTTGTGTTAGGGTTAGGGCTAGAATAAGGGCTAATATCAGGTCTAGGTTATGGTTAGGGATAGAGTTAGGGATATGTTTATGGCTAGGTCTGGTGTAAGGATTAGGTTTAGCATAGGGGTCAGGTATAGAGCTAGGTTATTATTACGGTCAGAGTATGGGTTAAGGATTGGTTTGGTTTAAGGTTTAAGATTAGGGCTCAAATTAGCATTAGGGTTAGGGTTAGGGTTAGAGTAATGGATAAAATTAGGTTTACAGTTTAGGTTACGTTTAGAGTAATATATAGGGTGAGTGTTAGGCATAGGATTCGGGTTAGGCCTAGAGTAAATATTTGGTTTAGGCTTATATTTAGAGTAATAATTATGTTTAGTGCTAGTGTTAGGGCTTAGGTTAAGGTCAGGATTAGGACTAGGGTTTGGGTTCCAACTTGGGCAAGTGTTAGGGTTAGTTTTAGTGTAAGTGTTAGGGTTTGAGTTAGGGTTAGGGCTAGGTTGAGGTTTATGGTTAGAGTCAGGGGTACAGTTAGGGTTAGGGTCAGGGTTAGCGCTAGGATTAGCATTAGGTTTATGGTTATGTCTAAGGTAATGGATAAAGTTAGAGCTACAATTTGGGCTATGGTTTCAGTTAGGATGACGGATAGGTTTAGATTTAGGGTTAGAGCTATGGTTATGTTTAGAGTAAGGGTTAGAGTTTGAGGTAGGGTTTGATCTAGGGCAAGCATTAGGCTTAGGGTTTGTGCTAGGGTTAGGGTTAAGGTTATGCTTAGGTCTAAGTTTAGGCCTTGTATTAGGGCTAGGTTTTGTGTGAGGTTTATGGCTAGTGTTACGGCTATGGATAATGTAAGACCTAGTGTTATGGTTATGGCTAGTTTTTTTGTGTTAGTGTTATACAAATGTCTAGAGTTAGGTTTAAGTTTTTGGTTAGGATAAGGTTTAGAACTAGGGTTTGTGTTAGTGTAAGCATCATTGTTCGGGCTAGCATTGGGTTTTGGTTAGGGTCAGAATTAGAACTAGGTTTAATCTAGGGCTAGGGTTAGTCTTTGCTTTAGGTTAATGGTTATTTAAGGCTAGGGCTAGGTTTTTTTAGGACTAGGGCTGGAGTTATGGCTATATTTAGGACTAAGTTTGGGTCTAGTGCTAGTTTTATGGTTAGTTTTAGGTATAGGTTTACTGGTAGCGCTAGTGTTAAGGTTATGTTTAGTAGTAAGGTCAGGCTTTGATCTATTGTTAGTGTTAGGGATAGGGTTAGGACTAGTAATTGAGTTAGG
Organism: Marmota flaviventris; assembly: GCF_047511675.1. Classification (NCBI taxonomy): domain Eukaryota; kingdom Metazoa; phylum Chordata; class Mammalia; order Rodentia; family Sciuridae; genus Marmota; species Marmota flaviventris. Next base: position 229,262 of record NW_027288421.1, on the reverse strand, counting down.
ACTTGGGGTAAGCTAAGTGTTAGGGTTAGAACTAGGGTAGCATTAGGGTGAGAGTTTGGCTTAGGGTAAGGAATATATTTAGAGCTAGGGTTTGGATCAGTGTTAGGGTTAGGGTTAGTGTTAAAGATAGAATTGAGGATCAGACTAGCACTAGGGTTTGTGTTAGGGTTAGGGCTGTGGCTCATATAAGAACTAGCTTTACAGTTAAAGAGAGTTTTAGGGTTAGGATTAGGGCTAGGTCTAGTGTTTGGTTTATGGTTTAGGGTTAGGGTGATGTTTAGAGGTAGGGTTAGTTTTAGGGTCAGAGTCAGGGTCAGTATTAGTTGTAGGGATAGGGTTAGGACTAGGTGTAGCATTAGGATTTGGTATAGGTTAAGGGTTGAGGATTAGGGCTATAGCTTAGTTTTGTTTGTGGGCTATGGCTAGGGTTAGGGCTAGTTTTCTAATTAGAATTATGTTTAGGGCAAGTGTTAGGGTGATGTTTAGGTTTATAATTAGGGTAGATTTAGAGTTAGGGTTAGTTCTATGTTTAGGACTATGGCTAGGTTTAGGGCTAAGGTTAGGGCTAGTGTTAGGGTTAGGCAATAGATAAGGTTGGTACTGGAAATAGGTCTTGGGCTACAGTTAGGGTTAGTCTTAGGCTAAGGTTAGAGTTAGGGTTACAGTTAGCAATAAATTAGGGCTAGGATTAGAGCTATGGTTAGTGTTAGGATTATGTGTAGAGTTAGGGCTAGGTTTAGTGTTAGAGATAGTGTTAGTGTTAGGGATAGTGATAGGGGAAAGGATGTGGTTATACCTAGGTTCAGAGATAGGGCGAGGGTTGAAATTAGGGTTTGGGCTAGGGTTAGGGTTCAGGTTAGGGTTAAAGCTAGGTTTAAGGCTAGGATAAGGGCTCTGCTTTGTGTTAGGTTTAAGGCAAGAATTAGGTAGAGTTCTAATATTAGGTCTAAGGATACGGTTAGGGGTTTTTAGTGTTAGTTTTATTGCTAGGTCTAGTTTAAAGGTTATGTTTCAGGTAAGAATCAGAGTCAGTGACTTGTTCAGAGTTTGAGTTAAGTTTTGGATTAGTTTTAGGCCTCGAATTAGCAATAGGGTTAGGGTTAGGGTTTGAGTAATTAATAGGGTTAGGTTTAATGTTCAGGTTGGTTTTAGGTAAGAATAAGGTTAGTGTTAGTGATAGGTTTAGGGTTAAGCCTAAATGGATAACATTAGATTTATGTTTAGGACTAGGGTTAGTGTTAGGTTTAGCGTAACTGTTAGGATTTGAGCTAGGATTAGGACTACGGCAAGGGTTATTTTTACGGTTGGTTCTAGGGTTAGGTTGACAGTTAGGGTTAGTGTAGGTTTAGAGTTAGGACAAGGGTTAAGTTTAAAGTTAGGGTTAGAATAGCTTTAGGGTTAGGGTAGTGTTATCATTACGTTTATAGTAAGGGTTAGGGTAATGGGTAGGGTTAGAATTATATTTAGAGCTATGTTTGTGTTAGGCTTATGTTTAGGGTAATGGATAGGTTAGGGCTAGGTTTATAGTTAGGATACGGGCTAACTTTAGGGTTAGGGTTAGGTCTAGGGTTAGTGTTATGGATAGGTTTAGGGTAAGTGTTAGGGTTTGAGCTATGGTTAGGGTTATCGTGATGTTAGGTTTAGTGTCAGGTCTAGGTTTAGGATTATGGTTAAGTTTAGGGATAGGTTTAGCACTAGGATTACGGTTATGTTTAGGGTAATGGATGGGATTAGAGCTAGAGTTAGGGCTAGGATTAAGTCTAGGGTTAGGTTTAAGGTTAGGGCCAGTTTTAGGATTAGGATTAGGTTTAGAGTAATGATTAGGGTAAGTTTAGGGTTAGAGTTAAAACGAGGTGGAGGGCTCAGTTTCGGGCTAGGTTTTGGGTTAGGTTAGGGCTAGGATTAGGGCTAAGGCTAATGTAAGAACTAGAGTTATGATTAGGGCTACTTGTAGGGTTACTGTTAGGGCTAGTTCTAGTTTTAGGGTTAGGATTACATTTTGGTGATGTTTGAGCTAGGTTTAGAGTAAGATAAGAGTCAGGCTCAAGGTTAGTTTTTGGGTTAGGTTAGGACTGGAATTAGGGCTGATGTTAGGACTAGGTGTAGTGTAAGGTTTTGGTTTAGATTAAGCGTTAGGTTTAGTTCTATGGCTTGGTTTTGTTTTAGGGCATGAACTAGATTAGGGCTAGTTTTAGGTTTAGTGTTAGTTTTAGGGCTAGTGTTAGTGTGAGATTTAGGCTTAGGTTTAAATTTGGACTTAAAGTTATGGTTAGTTCTAGGGTTAGGGCTAGGGCTAGTGTTGGGGCAAAACAGCGCAAGTGTTATGGTTATGGTAAGGAATAGGATTAGATCTATGAATAGGGCTAGGGTCAGAGTTAGAATTAGTCTTAATGCTAGTGGTAGGGTTAGGGCTAAATTAATGCTAGGATCATGTCTAGGATTAGTGTAAGGGTTAAGTCTAGAGTTAGAGTTAGGGTTATTTTTTGGGGAAGGGATGGGGTTATAGCAAGGTTCAGAACTAGGATGAGGGATAAAATTAGGGATACAGCTAGAGTTAGGGTTTGGGTTAGGATCAAGACTAGTTATAGGTCTAGTTTGAGGGCTAGCATTTGTGTTAGGTTTATGGCAAGAATTGGGGCTAGGGCTAATATCAGGTCTAGGGTTATGGCTAGGAAATTTTTTTTATATATAAGATTTATGGCTAGGTTTAGTGTCAGAGTTAGGTTTATGGTGAGGTTCAAGTTGAGAGCTAGGGTATTATAATAGAGTCAGGTTTTGGGTTTGTGTTAGGTTGAGGTTTAGTGTTATGGCTCAAATTAGCATTAGGTTTGAGTTAGAGTTAGGATAATGGATAAGGTTAGGTTTAGGCTTCAGTTTAGGTTTAGGGCTCAGATTAGGTTTAGGGTAATGGATAGGGTTAGTGTTGGGCCTAGGGTTAGCATTAGGTTTATGGTTATCATTAGGGTAATGGATAGGGTTAGAACTAGGGTTAGGGCTAGGGTTATGTTTAGGATTATGGCTATATTTAGGGTTAGGGTTAAGGCTAGGGTTAGTTTTAGAATATGGGTTAGGGTTTGAGCTAAGGTTAGTGCTAAGGATAGGGTTAGGTTTAGGATTAGATCTACTATTAGGATTAGGGTTACAATTAGGGTTAAGGGTATGGACAGGTTTAGATGTTAAGTTAGGGGGGTTAGGGTTAGGTTTAGATTTAGTATTAGGGTTAGTGTTAAGTTTAGCATAATTGTTAGGGTTTGAGCTAGGTTTAGGACTATGGCAAGGTTTAGGTTTAATGTTAGGTGTAGAGTTAGGTTTACAGTTAGGGTTAGAGTAGGTTTAGGGTTAGGGTTAATGTTATCGTGATGTTTATGGGTAGGGTCAGAGTAATTGATGGTTTTAGAGCTAAGGCTAAGTCTAGTTTTAAGTTTAGGATTAGGGCTAGGGCTATGGTTAAGTTTAGGGTTAGGCTTATCATTTTCTTATGGTTAGGTTAAGGGTAAGAGTCAGGGATTGAGTCAGTGTTAGGGCTAGGTTGAGGCTTCAGGTTAGAATCAGGACTAGGGATAGAGTAAGGGTTAGGGTTATGGTTAGGGCTAGGATTAGCATTAGGTTTAGTGTTATGATTAGGGTAATGGCTAGAGTTAGAGGTGAGTTTGGTCTATGTTTATAGTTAGGATTAGGGCTAGGATTGGGATTAGGGTTTGGGATAGGTTTATGTTTAGGGTAATGGCTAGGTTTTGAGCTAGTGTTAGTGCTAGGGCTAGATCAAGGATTAGGTTCAGCCTTAGGTCTAGGGACAGGATTATGATAGGTTTAGGGTTAGAGTTAAGTTTAGGGCTAGGGTTAACATTAGGTTTAGGATAAGGTTTAGGGTAATTGATATGGTTAGATGTAAGTTTTACATTTAGGTTTATGGTTAGATTTAGTTTTAAGATTAATGTTAAGGCTACAGTTATGTTTAGATTTATGGTTTGGCTTAGGTTTTGAGCTAGGGTTAGGGCCATAGAGAGTGTTACTTTTAGGGTTAGGACCATTGTTAGTTTTTCTGGTTAGGGTTAGGGTTTTGTTTTGGGTTAAGGCTAGGGTTATCAATACTCTTAGGTATAGGATTAGGTAAGGTGTATGTTTTGAGCTAGGTTTAGGGCTAGGGTTAAGTTTAGGGTTAGGGCTAGGAATAGGGTTGCGGTTTCGCTTAGGGATAGGTTTATGCCTAGAATTCACTCTAGTTTTTGTGTTAGTTTAAAGCACAGAGTTAGAGCTATGGTTAATGTAAGAGATAGGATTATGATTAGGGCTAGTTGTAGGGTTAGGGTTATGGCTATGTCTAGTGTTAGGTTTAGGTTTTTTGGTTAGGGTAAGATTTAGAGATAGATTTAGTGTTAAAGGCAGGGTCAGTGTTCAGTTTAGAGTTAGAGTTAAGGTTAAAGCCAGAATTGGGACTAGGTTTATGTCTAGGGCAGGTTTAGTCATTGCGTTAAGTTAAGGGTTATTGTTAGGGCTAAGGCTAGGATTTTGTGTAGGTCTAGAGCTAGAATTAAGGCTAGTTTTAGGATTAGGTTTAGGCCTAGAGCTAGTGATAGGGTCTGGTTTAGGTATAAGTTTACTGGTAGGGCTAGTGTTATTGTTTGGTCTAGCATTAGAGTCATGTTTAAACCTAGGTTAGTGTTATGGTCAGAATAAGGGTCAGGGTTATGTTTAAGGTTTGGGATTAGTTTTGAGCTAGAATGAGGGCTGGGGTTAAGACTATTAATATGGCAAGAGTTTTCATTACCCTGAGGATTAGGGATAGGTCTAGTGTTAGCATTAGTGTTAGCGTTTTTCTTAGTTTAGGGATAGGGTTAAACCTAGTGTTAGGGGTAGGAGTAGGGTTAGGTTTAGTGTTAAAGTTAGGTTTACGGCTCCAATTAGGGCTAGTTTTTGTGTTAGTGTTAGGGCTAGGGTTAGGGCAACAGCTAAAGTAAGAACCAGGGTTACAATTTGTGTTAGCTTTAGAGTCAGGGTTAGGGGTAGTTCTAGTGTTAGTGTTAGATTTACGGTTAAGGTGAAATTTAGAGCTAGAGTTATGTTTAGGATAAGAGTCAGGGTCAGGGTTAGCTTTAGGGTTTGAATTAAGACTCGAATTAGGGCTAGGTTTACTGTTAGGGTTTGGTTTAATGTTAACATCATTTTTAGAGCTAGGGTGAGTGTTAGGATATGAATCAGGGTCAGCGTTAGTTTTAAGGTTATGGTTAGGACTCAATTAGGGCTAGGATTAGTTCTTATAGTAGTTTCAGGTTTGGTTTAAGTTAAGGTTTAGGGTTAGGTCTATTGCTCGGTTTTATTTTAGTCTAGGATTAGAGTTACGGCTAGTTTTACAATTAGTATTAGGGTTAGGGCTAGTGTTAGTTTTAGGCTTAGATTTAGGGTTAAGGTTATATTTATAGTTGGGTTTAGATCTATGATTAGGTTAGAATTAATGATAGGGCTAGGGTTAGGGCCAGAGTTAGAGTTATGTTAAGGGATAGGGTTAGATCTAGGGATAGGGCTAATGTGAGATTTAGAGTTAGTTATAGGGCTAAAATTAGATTTAGGGAATTGCATAGGGGTAATTAGGGCTAGGATTAGGGCTAGGGTTAGTGTTCAGCTTAGGCCTAGCGATAAGAATAGGGTTAGGTTTAAGTTTAGGATAAAGAATGGCGTTATAGCTACGTTTAGATGTATTGTGAGGGTTAGAGTTACAGTTAGGGTTCGTGTTGAGTTTAGGGTTATGATTAAGGCAAGGTTTAGGGCTAGGATGAGGGCTAGTGTTTATTTTATATTCAGGGCTACGATTAGTGCTAGGGCTAATATCAGGTCTCAGGTTATGGTTAAAGATAGTTTTAGGGTTAGGCTTATGGCTACGACTAGTGAAAGGTTAGGTTTCAGGTAAGGGTCAGGTTTAGAGCTCGGGGAATTATTAAGATAAGTATTTGGCTTATGTAAGGATTTAGGTTTATGGCTCAAATTAGCATTAAGGTTAGGGTTAGGGTATAGATAGGGTTTGTTTTAAGGTTCAGGTTTGGTTTATGGTAATTGATATGGTTAGTGTTAGTGATAGGGTTAGTTTAGGCTTAGGGTTAGGATTAGGGTAAGGATTATGGTTAGGGTCATTTATAGGGTAGAGGTTAGATTAGAACTAGAGTTATGGTTAGGAATATGCCTTGAATTAGTGCTAGAGTTAAATTTAGAGTTAGGGTTAGGGTTAGTGTTATGTTTAGTGTAAAGGTTAGGTTTTGAGCTAGGATTAGGGCTAGGTTTAGGGTTAGTTTTAGGGATAAGATAATTGTAGGTTTAAGATTAGGGTTAGAGTTAGGGCTAGGGTTATCATTAATATTAAGGTTAGGGTTAAGTTAACGGATAGGGTTAGTTTAGGTTTACATTTGGTTTAGATTTAGAATTAGTGATAGTTTTAGTATTAGAGCTATGGTTATGTTTAGGTTTATGGTTAGGTTTATGGTTTGATATAGAGTTAGGGCTATGCTGAATGTTAATTTTAGAGTTATGTCTCTGGTTAGTTTTCCAGTTAGGGTTAGGATTAACATAAGTGTTCTGGCCAGGATTGTCAATAAGTTTAGGTTTAGGTTTAGGGTAATGGGTAGGTTAAATCTAGGTTTTGGGCTAGGTTAAGTTTAGGATTTGGGCTAGGTTTAGAGTGAGAGGTAGGGATTGGTCTAGGTTTATGTTTAGGGTAAAAGTTAGGCTTTGACTATCTTAGGACTAACGTGAGGGCTAGGGTTATGTGTAGGGCTACTGTTAGGTTTAGTGTTATGCTTAAGGCTAGGTTTAGGCCTAAAATTAGCTCTATGTTTAGTGTTAGGTTTAGGCCTAGGGTTAGGCCTATGGGTAATGTAAGATCTAGGGTTATGATTAGATCTATTTTTAGGGTTAGGGTTATGGCTGGGTCTAGAATTAGGTTTAGGTGTTGGTTAGTTTAGGTTTGGAGGTAGGTTTAGTGTTAAAGGCAGGGTCAGTGTTTGGGTTAGAGGTAAAGTTAGGATTACAGCCAGAATTAGGACTAGGTTTAAGTCTAGGGTTTGAGTTAGTGTTTGGTTGAGGTAAAGGTTTTTATTAGGGCTAGGACTAGGATTTTGTTTAGGTATAGAGCTAGAGTTCATGGTAGATTTGGGATTGGGTTTAGGTCTATAGATAGTGGTAGGGTTAAGTTTAGGCATAAGTTTACAAGAGGGCTTGTGTTAGCGTTTGGTTTAGGGTTAGGTCAGGTTTATCCCTGGTCAGGGTCAGGATTCAGTTTTGTGTTAGGTTAATAATTAGGATTACACCTCAAATTAGCATTAGGGTTAAAATTAGCCTTAGGTTAATGGATAGGTTTAGGTTTAAAATTTAGGTTAAGATAGGGTAATTGGTAGGGTTAGGTTTAGTGATAGGGTTAGGGTTAGGCCTAGGGTTTGCATTTGGATTAGGGTTATATTTAGGGTAATGAATAGCATTAGAGCTAGAGTTAGGCCTAGGGTTTTGGTTAGAAATAGGGCTAGAGTTAGGGTTAGGGTTAGGGCTAGGGCTATGTTTAGGTTTAGGGTACAGGATATGTTTTGAGGTAGGGTTAGAGCTAGGGTGAGTGTTAGGTTTAGGATTATGTCTAGGGTTAGATTTATGGTTAAGGTTAGGGTTAGTGTTAGGGTTAGGACTAAGATTATCATTAGAGTTAGGGTAATGGATAGGGTTAGATTTCAGGTTAGGGTTGGGGTAATTTTAGGTTTAGGGTTAGTGTTAGGGCTTGCTCTAGGGTTATTGTCAGAGTAAAGGTTAGCTTTTTATCTAGGGTTAAGGCTACAATGAGGGTTAGGTTTAGTGTTATGTGTAGTATTAAGTTTACAATTAGGATTAGAGCTAGGTTTATCATTAGGGTTAAGGTTCGGTTTAGGGTAATGGATAATTGTAGAATAGTATTAGGGCTAGTGTTAACATAATGATCAGGGCTAGGATTAGGTTTAGGTTTATGGATAGGGCTAGGGTTATGTTTAGTGTTTGATTTTGGGTTTTACCTAGGGTTAAGATTAAGGTGAGGTTTAAGGTTAGCATGAGGGTTAGGCTTAGGATAAGGAATAGGTTTAGGTTAGGATTAGGGTTACACTTTGGGCTAGATTTAGGCCTAGGTTAAAATTAGAAATAGGAAAAGAGTTAGGGTTTGGGTAAGGATTAAGGCTAGGTATCTGCCTAAGATGAGGACTAGTGTTTGTGTTAGTGTTAGGGCTAGGATTAGGACTGGTGCTAATGTCAAGTCTGAGTTTATGGTTATGGTTAATTTTAGGGTTAGCTTATAGCTAGGTCTAGTGTAAGGGTTAAGTTTAGGTTAAGGGTCAGGTTTAAAGCTAGGTGTAATATTAAGGTCAGGGTTTGAGTAGGGTTTGGTTTAGGTTAAGATTTAGGGTTAAGGCTTGAATTAGCTTTAGGGATAGGGTTAGTGTGTGGGTTGGGTAATTGATAGGGTTAGGTTAACGGTTCTGGTTAGGTTTAGAGTAAGGAATAGGGTTAGTGTTAGCAATAGTGTTAGTGTTAGACCTAGGACTAGCATTTGGGTTAGGCTTATCTTTAGGGTAATAGATAGGGTTAGAAGTAAGGTTACGGCTAGGGTTAAGGTTAGAATTAGTGATAGGGTTAGGTTTAGGCCTAGGGTTAGAGTCAGGGTTAGTTTTGGGGTAACTGTTAGCATTTGAGCTAGGATCAGGGCTAGTGTGAGGGTTAGGTTTAGAGTGAGGTCTAATGTTAGGTTTAGTGTTAGGGTAATGTTTAGATTAAAGTTAGAGTTTGAGTTAGAATTAGGGTTAGGGCGAGGGTTAGGTTTAGGGTTAGGTCTAGGCTCATGGCTAGGGTTACAATAGAGTTAGTCTTTACGTTAAGTTTATGGCTAGGATAAGGGCAATGTTTTGTGTGAGGTTTATGGCCTCATTAGGGCTATGGGAAATGTAAGAACTAAGGATATGGTTATGGCTAGTTTTAGAGTTAGGGTTATGGATAAGTCCAGTGTCCTAGTTAGGTTTGGGGTTAGGATAAGATTTAGAGCTAGGGTTTGATTTGGGGTAACTGTCATTGTCGGGTTAGGGATAGGCTTAGGGTGAGGGCCAGGTTTATGGCTAGCGTTTGGTCTAGGGATAGAGTTAGTCTTTACGTTAGGTTAATGGTTATTGTTAGGGCTAGTGCTGGGTTTTTATTTAGGGCTAAGTCTAGATTTATGACTCTATTTAGGGTTAGGTTTGGTCTAGTGCTAGTGTTACTGTTAGATTTAGGTATAGGTCTACCAGTAGAGGTAGGGGTAGTGTTTGCTTTGGGGTTAGTGTCAGGTTTAGACCTAAGCTTAGTGTTATGTTCAGAATAAGGGACATGGTTAGAGTTAGGGTTAGAGCTAGAATGAGGGCTAGGATTAGGACTAGTAATGGAGATATGGTTTGGGATAGGGTTAGTGAGATTTAGGCCTAGGTTTAGGGCTAGGGTTAGGGTTAGCATTAGGGTTAGTGTAAGGTATGATGTTACAGCTATGTTTGGTGCTAGGATAATGGATAAATTTAGGGTAAGGGCTAGGGTTAAAATTAGGGTTAGGATTAAGTCTAGGCTTAGAACTAGGATTAAAGATAGGGGTAGGGCTAATATCAGGTCTAGGTTTAGGTTAGGCTAGGGTTAGGGTTAGGGCCATGGTTTGAAAAACCAGCCTCTATCTCAGAGCAAAGCCTGTCCAAGGAAGGGACATGGCCTTTGTCTTTGGAAAAACCCACAAAGCACTCCTAGGCACATTCCCACCCTGCTAAGTTGTTTATCTACAAATAACAGGAGAGATCTGCTGCACCAGGTGTCCCTGACTCAGTCAGGCTAGGTGGGGATCCATAGCAGCCCCCTAGCAGACACCAATCAGCATGAGACAGGGAAATACCTGGGATGTCAGATAACCCTTCCTGGAGTTTATGGTGGTTAATAACAAGTTGGGAAACCATGTAGTTCAGCACGTACACCCCTCTTGGTTTAAACCAATAAGTTAAAATGAATACCCCTTTTGTACTGACCAATCATCCCTACCCAACTTGTTCCCACCAGTGAATGTGCTAATCATGTTTTAGAGTTGTTTAGGGTTAGGGTTAATGTTAGTGTTACCGTTAGGGTTAGGTTTAGGATTAGTGTTAAGGTTAGGGTTAGGTTTAGTGTTAGAGTTAGTTTTAGAGTTAGGGTTAGAGTTAGGTAAAGGTTAGGTTTAGGGTAAGGTTCGGGTTAGGGTTGTGATTTGGTTTAGGGTTTGTATTAGGGTTAGAAATAGGATTAGTGTTTGCGTTAGGTTTAGGGTTAAGGTGTTCGTTTGTGTTAGGGTTACTGTTAGGTTTATGGTTAGGGTTCATGTTAGGGTTAGGCTAGGTATAATGTTAGGGTTAGGTGTAAATTTTTGCTTATGGTTACAGTTAGTGTTACAGCTAGGGTTAGGTTTAGGGTTAGGATTAGTGTTTCACTTAGGGTTACAGTTAAGTTTAGGGTTTGTTTAAGGGTTATGGTTATAGTTAGTTTTAGTGTTAGGGTTAGGTTTAGGGTTAGTGTTAGAGTTAGTGTTAGTTTTAGGGTTAGGGTTAGGGTTACTGTTAGGGTTAGGTTTACTGTTAGACTTAAAGTTAGAGTTAGGTTTAGGGTTAGTGTTAGGGCCAGGCTTACAGTTAAGGTTAGGGTTAGGGTTGGAGATTGCTTTAGTGTTAATATTAGGGTTAGGGTTACGATTAGTGCTAGGGTTAGTTTTAGGGTTTGTGTTAGAGTTAGGTTTATGGTTACGGTTAGGATTAAGATAAGGTTTTGGGTTGTGGTTAGGATTAGTGTTAGTTTTAGGGTTAGGTTTAGGGTTAGTGATATGGCTAGGGTTAGATTAGGGTTAGTGTTAGGGTTAACATTAGGTTTAGGGTTGGTTAGGGTTATTGTTAGGGTTACGGTTAGGTTAATTTTAGTGTTAATGTTAGGAATAGTGTTAGTGATAGGGTTAGGGTTAGAGTTAGGGTTAGTGTTAGGGTTAGGTTCATATTGGGGTTAAGGTTCGTTGTAGGGTTATGATTAGGTTTAACATCAATGTTAGGGTTATGTTTAGGGTTAGGGTTAGTGTTAGGTTTAGGTTTAGGGTTAGGGTTAGTGTTAGTGTTTTGGTTATCTTAGATATAGTGTTAATGCTACGTTTATGATTAGAGTTAGGGTTAGGGATAGTGTTACAGTTAGTGTTAGGGTTCATGTTAGGGTTAGGGTTAGTGTTAGTTTTAGTGTTATGTTTAGGGTTAGTGTTAGGTTTAGGGTTAGGTTTAGGGTTAGGTAAGAGTTAGGGTTAGGGTTGTGGTTTGGGTTAGGGTTTGTGTTAAGTTTAGGGTTAGGGTTTGTGTTTAGTATTAGGTAAGAGTTAGGGTTATTGTTAGTGTACGGGTTAGGGTTGGGTTTAGGTTTAGTTTTAGAATTAGGGAGAGGATCAGGGTTAGGGATCGGGTTAAGGTTATGTTTAGGTTTAGTTTTAAAATTAGGATGAGGATCAGGGTTAGTGATAGGGTTACAGTAAGAGTTACTTTAAGAGTTAGGATTAGGATTAATTTTAGGTTGAGTGTTAGGGTTAATGTTAGGGTTAGAGTTATGGATCATGCTAGGTTGAGGGTTAGTGTTAGGGTTTGGATTAGAGGTATGGTTAGGGTTAGGGTTGGATTAGGGTTAGAGTTAGGGTTAGGGTTAGTGTTAAAGTTAGGTTTAGTGTTAGGTTTAGGGTTAGGGTTACAGTTAGGGTAATGATAGGCTTAAGTTTAGGTTTAGGTTTAGTATTAGGTCAGAGATAGTGTTATTATTAGTGTATGGATTAGGGTTAAGTTTATGGTTATTTTTAGAATTAAGGTGAGGATCAAGGTTAGGGATCAGGTTAGGGTTAGCGTTAGTTTACGAGTTAGGTTTAGGGTTAGGGTTAGTGTTAGTGTTAGGGTTAGGGTTACGGTTAGTGTTATGGTTTATGTTAGGTTAGGGTCAGGGTTAGGGTTTAGGTTAGTGTTAGGGTTAGTTTTAGGGTTAGGATTAGGGGTAGGTTTCCTGTTAGGGTTAAGTTTAGGGTTAGGGTTAGGGTTATGGTTAAATAGAGAGTTAGTTTTAGTGTTAGGGTTAGTGTTAGGGTTAGGGTTTGTGTTATGGTTAGTTTTAGGGTTAGGGTTAGGGATTATGTTAGGGTTAGGATTAGGTTTAGGGTTAGGTTTAGTGTTAGGATTAGGGCTCAATTTAGCATTAGGGTTAAGGTTCCATATAGGATAATGATATTTTGGGCATAGGGTTAAGGTTAAGGGTAGGTAAAGGTTAGGGTTAGGGATAGGGCTAAATTACAGCTAAGGTTATAGTTACGGCTAGGGTTAGAGCTAATTTTAGAATTAGTATCAGTGTTTGGGTTAGTTTTAGGCATAGGCATCGAGTTAGGGTTAGATTTAAAATTAGTTTTCAATCTAGTGTTAACGCTAAAGGTAAGTATAGGGCAATTGTGACAACAAGGGTTAGGGTTAGGATTAGGGTTACGTTTTGGGTAAGGGATGTGATTTTGGCTAGGTTTAGGGCTAGGGCAAGGGTTAGTAGTATGGTTAGGGCAGAGTTAGTGTTAGGGTTATGATTAAGGCTAAGTTTATGGCTAGGATAAGGTTTAGGCTTTGTGTTATAATTAGGGACATTATTAGGGCTAGGGCTAATGTCAGTTCTAGGGTTATAGTTAGGGCTAGATTTAGTGTTAGGTTTATGGCTTGGTCCAGTATAAGGTTTAGGTTTAGGGTAAGATTCAGGCTTATATCAAGGGTTATATTTAGGGTCAGGTTCAGGTTTAGGGTTTGGGTTATGTTAGGGTTTCATTTTAAGGTAATGACAGGATTAGTTTTAGGGTTTAGGTTTGGTTTAGTGTAATGGATAGGGTTAAGATTAGGCCTAGGGTTAGCTTAAGATTAGGGTTACTGATAGGGTAATGGATAGATTTAGACCTAAGTTTAGAGCTAGGGTTATGTATAGGATTAAGGCTAGTATGGGGTTAGGCTTAGGTTTAAATTTAGGGTTAAAGCTAGGTTTAGGACTTGGATTAAGGCTAGGTTTTGGGTTAGGTTAGGGCTAGTGTTAAGATTATGGCTAATCTATGAAGTAGGGTTATAATTAGCACTAGTTATAGGGTTAGGGATAGGGATAGGTGTAGTGTTAAGTTGAAGTTTACGGTGATGATGATGTTTAGAGCCAGGGTTAGTGTTAGGGTCAGGGTTATTTTTTGTGTTAGGGTTAGGACTAGAATTAGAATATGGTTAGGGCTAAGTGTAGGGTTAGAGTTTGGTTTAAGTTAAGGTTTAGGGTTATGGCTATGACTCGGTTTTTTTTAGGGCTAGATCTAGGATTAGATCTAGTTTTAGGATTAGATTTAGCATTAGTGCTAGTGTTAGGTTTAGGTTTAGGCATAGGGTTCAGGTTAGATTTAGAGTTAGGTTTAAATCTAGGATTATGACCAGGGCTATGAATAGGGCTAGGGTTACACCAAGGATTAGGGCTAAGATTATGGTTCTAATAAGGGATATATATAGATTTAGAACTAGGGTTAGGTTTAGGGTGAGAATTAGAGTTAGTCTTTGGGCTAGAGTTAGGGTTAGGATTAGAGATAGGGCTAAATAAGGGCTAAGATTAGGGCTAGAGTTAGTGTTAGGTTTAGGCCTAGGTATGGGTTAGGGATAAAATTAAGGCTATGTTCAGGCCTAGAGTTAGTGTTAGGTTTAGGCCTAGGTATGGGTTAGGTATAAAATTAAGGCTATGTTCAGGGATAGATAAGGGTTAGGGTTTGTGTTAGGGTTAGGGATTGGATTAAGGCTAGGCTTAATATCAGGTCTATGGTTAAGGTTAGGAATAGTATTAGAGTTAAGTTTCTGGCTAGTTATAGTATAAGGTTTAGGTAGGGTAAGAGGGTTATAGCTAGGGGAATTATTAGAGTCACGCTCAGTTTTACGGTTTGGTTTAGGTTTGAGGTTAGGTTAGGTTAGGGCTCAAATTATCATTAGGGTTATGATTACCATAATGATTGGGTTAGGTTTAGGGTTCAGAGTAGCTTTAGGGTAATTGCTAGTTTTGGGGAAAGCGATAGGTTTAGGGTTAAGCCTAGGGGTAGCATTATGGTAAGGGTTATTTTTATGGTAATGGATACAGTTAGAATTAAGGTTAGGGCTAGGGTTATGGTTAGGATTAGGTTTGTGTTAGTGTTAAGGTGACTGTCAGAACTAGGATTAGGTTTAGGATTATGTTTAGTGTAAGAGAGTTAAGTTCAGAGTTAGGTCTAGGGATAGGAGTATGGTAAGTTTTGGGTTAGGGTTGGTGTTAGGTTTAGACCTAGTTTTAGTGTTAGGGTCAGAATAAGTGTCAGGGTTAGGGTTAGTATTTGAGATAGTGTTAGAGCTAAAATGAAGGCTAGGGTTAGGACTATTAATAGGGTTAGGATTTTGGTTAGTCTGAGGACTATGGATAAGTCTAGGGTTACTCTTAGGTTTAGGATTTCACTTAGGGTAAGGGATTGATTTATTCTAGGATTAGGGCTAAGGTTAGGGTTAGAGTTAGAGTTAAAGCTAGGTTTAGGGCTCGGTTCAGGGCTAGATATGCATTAGGGTTAGGGCTAGGATTAGGGCAACGGCTAATGTAAGAACTAGGGTTTCCATTAGGGTTAGATTTAGGGTTAGGGTTAGGTGTAGTTTGAGTGTTAGTGTTAGGTTTAAGGTTAAGGTGATATCTATAGCTATGGTTCTTGTTAGGATAGGAGTGAGGGTCAGGGTTAGTTTTAGGGTTAGCGTTAAGAGTCGAATTAGGGCTATTGTTAATGTCAGTGTTCGGTTTGAGTTTAGGGCAGTGTATATAACTAGGGTGAGTGGATCAAGATTATTTTTAAAGTGAGGCTTAATTCTCAAATTAGGGCTAGGTTTAGATCTAGGTGAAGTGTTAGTGTTTGGTTTAAGTTAAGGTTTAGGATAAGGTCTATTGCTCGGTTTTGGTTTACTGCTAGGATTAGCTAGTTTTATGATTATCCTTATGGTTAGGGCTAGTGTTAGTGTTAGGCTTAGGCTTAGGTTTAATGTTAGATTTAGAGTTAGGGTTAGGCTGGGACTAACTTGAGGGCAAGTATTGGGGCTAGTGTTAGGTTTATGGTAGCAGATAGGGATAGAACAAGGGATAGGGCTAGGGCTACGGCAAGAGTTAGAGTTACTCTTAGGGCTAGTGATAGGATAGGGTTATAGGTAGAGCTAAATTAGGGCTAGGATTAGGGCTAGGTTCTGTGTTTAAGCCTAGGGTTAGGGTTAGGGTTAGTTTTAAATTTAGGGTAAGGGATGATGTTATCGGTAGATTTAGAGGTAGGGTGAGGCTTAGAATTAGGGTTAGGTGTAGGGCTAGATTTAGGGTTATGATTAAGGATAGTTTTAGGATTAGGATGAGGGCTAGGTGTGTTTTTAGAATTAGGGCTAGGATTAGGGCTAGGAATAATTTTAGTTCCGGAATTATGGTTAAAGGTAGTTTTAGGATGAGGTTTATGGCTACATCTAAGCTAAGGGTTAGGTGTTGGGTTACAGTCAATTTTCGATCTAGGGGTATTATTAGGGTCAAGGTCTGGGTTAGGGTTTGGGATAGGTTAAGGTTTCAAGTTTGGGCTTGAATGAATTTTAGGATTAGGATTAGGGTAAGGGTTATATTTAGGATTCATGTTGGGTTAAGGATAATGAAATGGTTAGAATTCGCAATAGGGTTAGGTTTATGCCTATGGCTAAATTTATGGTTAGGATTTGATCTAGGGTTAGGCTTAGGGTTATGGTTAGGGCTAGGGTTATTGTTAGGGTTATCTTTAAGGTTAAAGCTAAGGTAGGGCTTGGATTAGGGCTAGGTTTGTGATAGGTTAGGGCAGTGGCTAATGTAAGAACTAGTGTAATGATTAAGACTAGTTTTATGGTGTAGTTTTAGGGTTATTTTTAGTGTTAAAGTTAAGTTTATAACTAGGGTTACTGTTAGTGTCACTGACAGTGCTTCAGTATGATAATGGTTAGGGTTAAAGGCAGAATTAGGACCAGGGTTAGGTCTAGAGGTAGGGTTAGAGTTTTGTTTAAGTTAAGGGTCATTGTTAAGGCTAGGTCTATTTTGTCTTTAGAACTAAAGCTATAGTTATGTCTATATTTAGGAGTAGGTTTAGGTCTAGGGCTAGTGTTAGGGTTAGTTTAGATATAAGGTTACCAGTAGGGCTAGTGTTAAGTTTGGTTTAGGTTTAGGTTTAGATTTAGACCTAAGATTAGTGTTAGGGTCAGAACAATGGTCAGGGATAGGGTTAGGGTTTGGGATTTGGTTACATCTAGGATGAAGGCTAGGGTTAGGACTAGTTATAGAGTTAGGCTTTGGTAAGGCTATGGATTAGTGCTAAGATTACGGTGAGCATTAGGGTGAGGTTTGGCTTAGGGTAAGAAATAGTGTTAAAGCTAGGGTTAGGAGTAGAGTTTGGGTTAGGTTTAGGGTTAAAGCTTGTGTTAAGCCTTGGATTAGGGCTAGTTTTGTATTAGGGTTAGGGCTAGTGTTATGGTTACAGCTATTGCAAGAATTAGGGTTACTATTACGGTTAGTTTTAGGGTTAGGTTTAGGGCTAGGTCTAGTGTTAGTTTTAGGTTTAAGTTTAGGTTGATGTTTAGAGCTAGTTTTCGTGTTTGGATATGAGTCAGGGTCATGGTTATATATAGGGTTAGAATTAGGTGTCAAATTAGGGCTAGGGTTAGTGCTGGTGTAGTGTTAGGGTTTGTTCTAGGGTAAGGGTTAGTGTTAGGGGTATGGCTCCATTTTGTTTTAGGGCTTGGGCTAGGGTTAGGGATATTTTAGAATTAGCATTAGGGTTAGAACTAGTTTCAGGGTTAGGCTGAGGCATCAGTTTAGTGTTGGTTTTAGACATAGGTTTCGATCTAGCGTTAGTCCTAGGGCTAAGAATAGTGCAAGGGTTACGACTAGAATTAGAGCTTGGGTTAGGGTTACAGTAAGTATAGGGTTAGAAGTAGGGATAGGTATTGTCTGAGAATTATAGTTAGACTTAATTCTAGGGTTTGGGTTAGCGTTAGGAATAGGGCTAAATTAGGACTAGGATAAGGGCTAGGTTTAGTGTTAGGGCTAGGGCTAGTGTTAGCGTTATGGTTACGGATTGGGCTAGTGTTAGGGTTAGGGTAAGGTTTAGGGATTAAGCTATGGTTAGGGCTAGTGGAAGTGTTAGGTTTAGTGTTAGGTCTGGGTTAGGGTTATGATTATGGTTATGGTTAGGGTTGGATTTAGGGCTAGGGTCTTCTTTAAGGTTAGGGTTAGTTTTAGAGTAATGTATTGGATTAGATGTTAGATTAGGTTTAGGGTTAAGTTTAGGTTATGGTTAAATATAGGTTTAGGGATAGGTTTAGTTTTGAATTATGGTAAGGTTATGGTTAAGTTTATGGCAAGGTTTAGGTTTAGGGTTAGGTTGAGGGTTAGGTTTATGATTAGGGTTAGGGATAGGGTTAGGTTTAGGGCTAGGGTTATCATTAGGGTTAGGGTTAGGGTAATGTTAGTGTTAGAACTAGTGTTATTATTAGTTTTAAGGTTAGGATTAGGGCTAAGATTAGGTTTTTGTTTAGGAATAGGGCTTGGGTTATGTTTAGGATAAGGGTTAGGCTCTGAGCTAGAGTTATGTGTAAGGCGAGGGTTAGGGTTAGGGCTACATTTAGGATCATGGTTATGCTTAGGGTAGGTTAGGCCTCAGATTAGGGCTAGGTTTTGTGTTAGGTTTAGGCCCAGGGTTAAGGCTATGTGTAATGACAGATCTAGGGTTCTGATTAGAGCTAGTTTTAGGGTTAGAGTTATGGCTATGTCTAGTGTTATGTTAAGGTTTTCGGTTAGATTCAGGTTTAGAGCTAGGTTTAGTGTTAGTGTTAGGGTCAGTGTTCAGACTCAAGATAGTTTTAAGGTGAAAGCCAGAATTAGGACTAGAGTTAGGTCTAGGGATAGGTTAGTGTTTGCTTTAGGTTAAGGATTATGTTAGGGCTAGGGCTCAGTTTATTTATTTTTTTTTATTTTTTTTTTTTTAGTTCTAGGTCTAGATTTATGGCTATATTAAGGATTAGGCTTAGGTCTAGGGCTAGAGTTAGGGTTAGTTTACTGGTAGGGCTAGTTTTAGAGTTTGGTTTAGGGTGAGGAAGATTTAGACCAAGGGTTTGTGTTAGGGTAAGGATTTGAGTTAGGGTTAGAGCTCGAATGAGGGGTAGATTTAGGACTAGCAATAGGATTAGGGTTTGGATTAGGCTATGGATTAGGATTAGGACTAAGGTTAGCATTATGGATAGGGTTTGGCTGAGGGTAAGTGATAGTGTTAGAGCTAGGGATAGGGATAGGTTTAGGGTTAGGGTTAGGGCTAAGGCTAGGTTTGGGTTTAGGTTTACTTCTCTTGTTAGGGCTCAGATTAGGGCTAGTTTTTTTCTGTTAGCTTTAGGGCTAGGGTTAGGGCTATGGCTAATATAAGAACTAAGGTTATGATTAGAGTTAGTATTTGGTCTAGATCTAGTGTTAGCGCTATCTTTAGGATTAGTGTCATATTTAGAACTAACATTAGTGTTAGAATATAAGTCAGGGTCAGGGTTAATTTTAGGACAAGGACCTGAATTAGAGCTTGAATGTTATGACTAGGTTTAGGGTTAGGGTTTGGTTTAGGTTAACATTTAGGGTTAAGACAGTGTCTCAGTTTTATTTAAGGGATAAGGCTAAGTTTATGGCTGGTTTTAGGATTAGCAATCATGTTATGTCTAGTTGTAGGTTTAGGATTATGCTTAGGGTTAGTGTCAAATGTAGAGTTATAGTTAGATCTAGAGTAGGGTCTAGGGCTAGGGTTAGGGATAAGGTTAGGGCTGGCGTTATGTTTATTGTAATGGATAGGGTTAGAACTAGAAATAGTGCTGGGGGAGTGTTAGAGTTAGTCTTAGGCCAAGGTTAGGGGTACAGGTATGGTTAGGGCTAAATTAGGGCTAGGATTAGGGATAGGGTTAGTGTTAGGGTTATGCCTATGGTTAGGACTAGAGATATGGATAGTGTTGGGGTTAGGTTTAGTGATAGGGTTATGGGCAATGATTGGGTTATACCTAAGTTCAGGTCTATGGTGAGGGTTAAAATTAGAAATAGGAAAAGAGTTAGGGTTTGGGTAAGGATTAAGGCTAGGTATCTGCCTAAGATGAGGACTAGTGTTTGTGTTAGTGTTAGGGCTAGGATTAGGACTGGTGCTAATGTCAAGTCTGAGTTTATGGTTATGGTTAATTTTAGGGTTAGCTTATAGCTAGGTCTAGTGTAAGGGTTAAGTTTAGGTTAAGGGTCAGGTTTAAAGCTAGGTGTAATATTAAGGTCAGGGTTTGAGTAGGGTTTGGTTTAGGTTAAGATTTAGGGTTAAGGCTTGAATTAGCTTTAGGGATAGGGTTAGTGTGTGGGTTGGGTAATTGATAGGGTTAGGTTAACGGTTCTGGTTAGGTTTAGAGTAAGGAATAGGGTTAGTGTTAGCAATAGTGTTAGTGTTAGACCTAGGACTAGCATTTGGGTTAGGCTTATCTTTAGGGTAATAGATAGGGTTAGAAGTAAGGTTACGGCTAGGGTTAAGGTTAGAATTAGTGATAGGGTTAGGTTTAGGCCTAGGGTTAGAGTCAGGGTTAGTTTTGGGGTAACTGTTAGCATTTGAGCTAGGATCAGGGCTAGTGTGAGGGTTAGGTTTAGAGTGAGGTCTAATGTTAGGTTTAGTGTTAGGGTAATGTTTAGATTAAAGTTAGAGTTTGAGTTAGAATTAGGGTTAGGGCGAGGGTTAGGTTTAGGGTTAGGTCTAGGCTCATGGCTAGGGTTACAATAGAGTTAGTCTTTACGTTAAGTTTATGGCTAGGATAAGGGCAATGTTTTGTGTGAGGTTTATGGCCTCATTAGGGCTATGGGAAATGTAAGAACTAAGGATATGGTTATGGCTAGTTTTAGAGTTAGGGTTATGGATAAGTCCAGTGTCCTAGTTAGGTTTGGGGTTAGGATAAGATTTAGAGCTAGGGTTTGATTTGGGGTAACTGTCATTGTCGGGTTAGGGATAGGCTTAGGGTGAGGGCCAGATTTATGGCTAGCGTTTGGTCTAGGGATAGAGTTAGTCTTTACGTTAGGTTAATGGTTATTGTTAGGGCTAGTGCTGGGTTTTTATTTAGGGCTAAGTCTAGATTTATGACTCTATTTAGGGTTAGGTTTGGTCTAGTGCTAGTGTTACTGTTAGATTTAGGTATAGGTCTACCAGTAGAGGTAGGGGTCGTGTTTGCTTTGGGGTTAGTGTCAGGTTTAGACCTAAGCTTAGTGTTATGTTCAGAATAAGGGACATGGTTAGAGTTAGGGTTAGAGCTAGAATGAGGGCTAGGATTAGGACTAGTAATAGAGATATGGTTTGGGATAGGGTTAGTGAGATTTAGGCCTAGGTTTAGGGCTAGGGTTAGGGTTAGCATTAGGGTTAGTGTAAGGTATGATGTTACAGCTATGTTTGGTGCTAGGATAATGGATAAATTTAGGGTAAGGGCTAGGGTTAAAATTAGGGTTAGGATTAAGTCTAGGCTTAGAACTAGGATTAAAGATAGGGATAGGGCTAATGTCAGGTCTAGGTTTTAGGTTAGGCTAGGGTTAGGGTTAGGGCCATGGTTTGAAAAACCAGCCTCTATCTCAGAGCAAAGCCTGTCCAAGGAAGGGACATGGCCTTTGTCTTTGGAAAAACCCACAAAGCACTCCTAGGCACATTCCCACCCTGCTAAGTTGTTTATCTACAAATAACAGGAGAGATCTGCTGCACCAGGTGTCCCTGACTCAGTCAGGCCAGGTGGGGATCCATAGCAGCCCCCTAGCAGCCACCAATCAGCATGATATAGGGAAATACCTGGGATGTCAGATAACCCTTCCTGGAGTTTATGGTGGTTAATAACAAGTTGGGAAACCATGTAGTTCAGCACGTACACCCCTCTTGGCTTAAACCAATCAGTTCAAATGAATACCCCTTTTTCACTGACCAATCATCCCTACCCAACTTGTTCCCGCCAGTGAATGTGCTAATCATATTTTAGAGTTGTTTACGGTTAGGGTTAATGTTAGTGTTACCGTTAGGGTTCGGTTTAGGATTAGTGTTAAGGTTAGGGTTAGGTTTAGTGTTAGAGTTAGTTTTAGAGTTAGGGTTAGAGTTAGGTAAGGGTTAGGTTTAGGGTAAGGTTCGGGTTAGGGTTGTGATTTGGTTTAGGGTTTGTATTAGGGTCAGAAATAGGATTAGTGTTTGCGTTAGGTTTAGGGTTAAGGTGTTCGTTTGTGTTAGGGTTACTGTTAGGTTTATGGTTAGGGTTCATGTTAGGGTTAGGCTAGGTATAATGTTAGGGTTAGGTGTAAATTTTTGCTTATGGTTACAGTTAGTGTTACAGCTAGGGTTAGGTTTAGGGTTAGGATTAGTGTTTCACTTAGGGTTACAGTTAAGTTTAGGGTTTGTTTAAGGGTTATGGTTATAGTTAGTTTTAGTGTTAGGGTTAGGTTTAGGGTTAGTGTTAGAGTTAGTGTTAGTTTTAGGGTTAGGGTTAGGGTTACTGTTAGGGTTAGGTTTACTGTTAGACTTAAAGTTAGAGTTAGGTTTAGGGTTAGTGTTAGGGCCAGGCTTACAGTTAAGGTTAGGGTTAGGGTTGGAGATTGCTTTAGTGTTAATATTAGGGTTAGGGTTACGATTAGTGCTAGGGTTAGTTTTAGGGTTTGTGTTAGCGTTAGGTTTATGGTTACGGTTAGGATTAAGATAAGGTTTTGGGTTGTGGTTAGGATTAGTGTTAGTTTTAGGGTTAGGTTTAGGGTTAGTGATATGGTTAGGGTTAGATTAGGGTTAGTGTTAGGGTTAATATTAGGTTTAGGGTTGGTTAGGGTTAGTGTTAGGGTTACGGTTAGGTTTAGTTTTAGTGTTAATGTTAGGAATAGTGTTAGTGATAGAGTTAGGGATAGTGTTAGGGTTATTGTTAGGGTTAGGTTCATATTAGGGTTAAGGTTCGTTGTAGGGTTATGATTAGGTTTAGCGTCAATGTTAGGGTTAGTTTAGGGTTAGGGTTAGTGTTAGTGTTAGGGTTAGGTTCATATTAGGGTTAAGGTTCGTTGTAGGGTTATGATTAGGTTTAGCGTCAATGTTAGGGTTAGTTTAGGGTTAGGGTTAGTGTTAGGTTTAGGTTTAGGGTTAGGGTTAGTGTTAGTGTTTTGGTTATCTTAGATATAGGGTTAATGCTACGTTTATGATTAGAGTTAGGGTTAGGGATAGTGTTAAAGTTAGTGTTAGGGTTCATGTTAGGGTTAGGGTTAGTGTTATGTTTAGTGTTATGTTTAGGGTTAGTGTTAGGGTATGGGTTAGGTTTAGGGTTAGGTAAGATTTAGGGTTAGGGTTGTGGTTTGGGTTAGGGTTTGTGTTAAGTTTAGGGTAAGGGTTTGTGTTTAGTATTAGGTAAGAGTTAGGGTTATTGTTAGTGTACGGGTTAGGGTTAGGTTTAGGTTTAGTTTTAGAATTAGGGAGAGGATCAGGGTTAGGGATCAGGTTAGGGTTATGTTTAGGTTTAGTTTTAAAATTAGGATGAGGATCAGGGTTAGTGATAGGGTTACGGTAAGAGTAAGTTTAAGAGTTAGGATTAGGATTAATTTTAGGTTTAGTGTTAGGGTTAATGTTAGGGTTACTGTTATGGATCATGTTAGGTTGAGGGTTAGTGTTAGTGTTTGGATTAGAGGTAGGGTTAGGGTTAGGGTTGGATTAGGGTTAGAGTTAGGGTTAGGGTTAGTGTTAGGTTTAGGGTTAGGGTTACGGTTAGGGTAATGATAGGCTTAAGGTTAGGTTTAGGTTTAGTATTAGGTCAGAGATAGTGTTATTATTAGTGTATGGATTAGGGTTAAGTTTATGGTTATTTTTAGAATTAAGGTGAGGATCAAGGTTAGGGATCAGGTTAGGGTTAGCGTTAGTTTACGAGTTAGGTTTAGGGTTAGGGTTAGTGTTAGTGTTAGGGTTAGGGTTACGGTTAGTGTTATGGTTTATGTTAGGTTAGGGTCAGGGTTAGGGTTTAGGTTAGTGTTAGGGTTAGTTTTAGGGTTAGGGTTAGGGGTAGGTTTCCTGTTAGGGTAAAGTTAAGGGTTAGGTTTAGGGTTATGGTTACAGAGAGAGTTAGTTTTAGGGTTAGGTTTAGTGTTAGGGTTAGGGTTAGTGTTATGGATAGTCTTAGGGTTAGTATTAGGGTTTGTGTAAGGGTGAGGGTTAGGGTTAGTGTTAGGGTTAGGGTTTGTGTTATGGTTAGTTTTAGGGTTAGGGTTAGGGATTATGTTATGTATAGGATTAGGTTTAGGGTTAGGTTTAGTGTTAGGATTAGGGCTTAAGTTAGCAATAGGGTTAAGGTTCCATATAGGATAATGATATTTTGGGGGTAGGGTTAAGGTTAGTTTTAGGGTAATTGAGAGGAAAGGTTTAGGGATATGGCTAGGGTCAGCCTGAGGATTAGCATTAGGTTTAGTGTTAGGTTTTGAGTAATGGATAGGGTAGAGCTAGGGTTAGGGCTAGGTTCATGGTTAGAGTCAGGGCTAAGGGTAGGGTTAGGTTTAGGTTTAGTGCAAGGATTAAAGTTAGGGTTAGGTTTAGGGTAAGGGTTAGGACTAGGTTTAGGATTCGAGTAAGGGTTAAAGCTAGGGTTGGGTCTTGGATTAGGGCTAGGTTTTGGGTTATGTTAGGGCTCTCCTAGAAAGATACATCTAATGCAAGAACTAAGGTTATGATTAGGGCTAGTTTAGGGTTACATTTATGAATAAGTTTAGTTATAGGATTAGGTTTAGGTTTAGATTGATGTTTTGAACTAGTGTTAGTGTTACGGTCAGAATCAGGGTAACGGTTCGTTTTATGGTTAGGGATTGGACTCAAATTAGGGTTAGGCTTAGGGCTAGATGTAGGGTTAGGATTTGGTTTACGTTATGATTTAGGGTTAGTCCCATGGCTCGGTTTTGTGTTTGGGCTAAAGCTGAAGTTAAGTGTAGTTTTATGATTAGCATTAGTGTTATTGCTACTGATAGGGTGAGTTTAGGCTTAGGAGTAGATTTAGAGTTATGGCTAATTCTAGGGTTAGGACTATGGCTAGTGTTGGAGCTAAGACTAGGGCTAGTGTTTGGGTTATGGTAAAGGATAAGGTTAGAACTAGGAATAGGGTTATGGCAAGAGTTAGACTTAGTCTTATGGCTAGAGTTTGGGTTAGGGTTAGGGCTAAATTCAGGCTAGGAATAGGTCTAGGGTTAGTGTTAGACTTAGGCCTTGGATTAGGGCTATGTTTATGGTTAGGTTTAGGGTTAGGTTTAGGGGAAGGGATGCCTGTTTGATTTCCACCTGCATTTCCATTTACCCATAAGTGTCAAAATGAAGTGAAACCTTAAAATAGAAAGTGTGATAGTGAACCATTGAATTGAGAAGAACATAACTTGGGAGCATACTAAGGCTAGATAAAAGATGACTCCTGCCCAGTATCAAAGAATTTGAACAAATTTGAAAAAAAACTAACTCTCACCCTAACATTATCTCTAACCCTAGCCCTAGACATAACCCTAAACCTAACATTAACCCTAACCTTATTAGAGAACCATAGATCCTAGACTTCCCGCACTTGGGGAGCCTTATGGGGCAAGCTAAGTGATGAATTCTATCCAACATCAAACAAAACTGACCAAATAATTATAGGAGGTATTTCAATACATGCATATTTTCCTGTTTTCTCCTAAAAGGCTCTCAGATTAAGTTGTTTTTGCATGCTTAACCATAGGCCTACTTTTACAAGGAACATGCCAGAGTCCCTAGAGAGAACTGATGTAGTGTGTGAAGTTTCAATAAGCTAGCACAAACCCTATTTGATTTTCAAATCCATTAAGTTTCCCATATAGGTCAAAATGAAGTGTAATATTAAAATACAAAATGTTTCTGACAGTGAACCTGTGAAAGGAGAAGGCCTGAATCTAGGGAACAGAGTAAATCTACCTAAAAGATAAATCCTGACAAGTATCAAAGAATTTTGAATAAAACTAACTCTAACCCTAACACTAGCTCTAACCCTAGCTCTTCCCCTAACCCTAACATTTTTATGAAACTTTGACCATAGAATTTCCAAACTTGGGCAGCATAGTGGGACAAGCTAAGGTATGAATGCTGTGCAGTATCAAAGAAATCTGTCCAAAAAGTTGATGGATTATATCAGTACATGCATATTTCCCTGTTTCCTAAAGGACTTTTGGATAAAGTTGTTTTTACATGCTTCAGTTTAGGCCTACTGTCACAAGAACAAACCAGAGTTTGCTCACAGAGAATTGATGGAGTGTGAAGTTTCAAGCCGCTAGCACCAATGCTGTTTGATTTTAAACTCCATTTCCATTTACCTGCATAGAACAAAATGAACTAAAACTTTAAAATACAAACTGTTCCTTACAGTGAACCTTTGAACCCAGGAGGCCCAAAAAAGGTGGAGTATAGTAAGAAAATAATGAATCCTGTCCAGTTTCAAAGAAATTTTATTAAAAAGTACCTCAAATCCTAATACTAGCTTTAACATTAGCCCTAACACTATCCTTAACATAAACCCTAACCTGATTGAAATACTGATGATCCTAGAAGTCCCAAACTTGGGAAGCATAGTGGGCTAAGCTATCAGATGAATCCTATGCAGTATCAAAGAAATATGACCAAATAAATGAGGTGGTATTTCAGTTCATGCATATTTCTCTGTTTTCTGCTAAAGGGCTCTCAGATAAAGTTGTTTTGCCATCTTCATCATAGGGCTACCTTCATGAAGATCCAGAGAGTTCCCACAGAGAACTGATTCAGTGTTTGAAGTTTCAAGCAGCTAGCACCAACTCGGTTTGATTTCAACCTCCATTTTCATTTACCTATATAGGTCAATATGAAGTAAAACCTTAAAATACAGAGTGTCCCTGTTAGCAAACCATTGAAATGAGAAGGCCCAAACCTGAGGAACATATTAAGGCTAGGTAAATGATGACTCCTTCCAAGTATCAAAATCATTTGTACAAAACTTACTCTCACCCTAACACTACATCTAAATCTAGCCCTAACGCTAAACCTAACAAAACCCCAACCTGATTAGAGAACCATTGATCCTAGAAGTCCCACACTTGGAGAGCTTTGTGGGGAAAGCTAAATAATGAATCCTACTCAATATCAAACAAATCTGACAAAATAATTATGGGAGGAATTTCAGTGCATGCATATTCCCTGCATTCTCCTAAAGGGCTCTCGGATAAAGTTGTCTTTGCATGCTTCAGCTTAGGCCTACACTCACAAGGAACATACCAGAGTGTCCCCCACAAAGAATTGAGGGTGTGTGTGCAGTTTCAAGCAGCTAGCATGAACTCTGTTTGATTCCAAGGTCCATTTACATTTACTCGTATAGGTCAAAATAAAGTAAAATGAAAACATTAACTCTTTCAGACACAATACAGTTGAACAAAAAGGCCTAAATCTGGGAAACAGAGTAAGGTTATTTAAAGATGAGTCCTAGATTGTATCAAAGAAATTTGAATTAAGTAACTCTAACCCTAATTCTTCCTCAAAACTGATCCCTAATCCTAACCCTAAACATTAACATAGCCCTATCCCTAACCATAAATTTAACCGAATTTTAACAGTAACCATTGGCCAAAGCCTTGATCTAACTGTATCCATTACCATAACCCTAACCCTAACCCTGATGCTAAACGTATCCCTAACCCTATTATTTACCCTAGACCTGCTCTAACCCTGACCCTCACCCTAGCCCTAAATCTAGCTCCGACAATAACACTTACCCTAAACCTAACCCTAACCCTAGGCCTAAACATAACCCTAACCCTAACACTAGCCCTAATCTTAACCAGAAACGTAGCCCTAAACCTAGCTGTAATCCTCTTTTACCCTAAACTTAAGCCTAACCAAATGCTAACAATAGGACTAAACCTAACTGTATAGCTATCCCTACGGCTATTTAAAACCTTAAAACTGTCCTGAATGCTAAACTGAACCATATCCATGACACTGAAACTAATGATAATTAAAGCCTGAACTCTAAACCCTAACCAAAACCAATCCCTAATCCTGACCCTGACCATAATAACACACCTACCTCTAAGCCTGACGTTTACCCTAAACCTCACCCTCACAGTAGACCTGTTCATAACCAAACTCTACAACTACCCTTAACTGTAATGCTAGACCTAGCCTTAATCCAAGCCCTAGCCCTAACATAAAACCTCATCTGAGCCATAAACCTAGTATTAATGCTAACCCTCACCCTAACCCTAACCCAAGACCTAATCCTAACCATAACCCTAGACCTAACCTTAATATAATAGTATCCATTACCCTAAACATAACCCTTATCCTAATGCTAACCCTAAGACTAAACCTAACCCTATCACTATCCACAGAAATATCAATTACCCTAAACCTAACCTGAACCCTAAACCTAACCCTATCTTTACCCTAAACCTAACCCTAATCGAGCTGTAACCCTAAACTCAAACCTAAAATAAGCCCTAACACTGATCCTGGTCCTAATAATTCCCCTGGCTCTAAAACTGACTCTTATCCTCTACCTAAACCTTACTATAGACCTGGCCATAAACCTTTCTGTAAAACTGTCCCTAACAGTAACCCTAGTCTTGACATTAGCCATAGCCATAACTCTAGCCCTAACCCTAACACAAACCCTCATCCGAGCTGTAAACCTAGCCTGAATCCTAACTCTCACCCTAACTATAACCAAAGACTTAATCCTAACCATAATGCTAGCCCTAACCTTAACTGTATCCATTACCCTAAACATAACGCTTAGCCTAATGGTAATCCTAGGTCTAAACCTAACCCTATCACTATCCCCAAAACTATCAATATCCCTAAAACTAGCCTGAACCCTAAATCTAACCCTATGTTTACCCTAACCCTAAACCTAACTCTAATTCTAGCTGTAACCATAAACTCAAACCTTAATCAAGCCCTAACATCGACCCTGGCCCTAATAAATCCCCTAGCTCAAAACCTGACTCTTACCATATACCTAACCAGTACAATAGACCTAGCCATAAATATTTGCCTAAAACTATTGCTAACTGTAACCCTAGACCTGACATTAGCCCTAGCCATAATTCTAGCACTAACCATAACACAAAACTAGACCTTATCCTAGCCCTAACCATATCCTTAATTACAACCCTAACCCAAACTCTAGGCCTAACTCTGACACCCTAGCCCTAATCGTAGCCATTCTTTAGCCCTATCCCTAACCCTAGTCCTAAGACTAACTCTAACTCTAACATGAGACCTTTTACTTGTTCTAAGCCTTACCATAACCCTAACCCTAGCCCTAACCCTAGCCCTAACCCTTGCCCTATACTTGTCCCTAGCACTAATTTAGACAAAACCTAACTATAAATTGAGCCCTAACCCGAAGACTACCCAAACCCTAACACTAGCCCAAACCATAACACTAATCTAAAACTAGCCCTAACACTAGCCCTAGCCCTAAAACAAAGCTGAGCTATAGCTATAACACTAACACCCTTAACCTAAACCAAACCCTAACCTTAAACCTAACCCTAACACTAACCCTAATATGAGTTGTAAGCCAAACCCTTAAACTAACCCTGAACCTGACACTGACCCTAACACTACTAGATCTAAACATCACCCTAACGCTACACCTAACCCTAACAATAACTCTAGCCCTAAAACCCTAAAACTAGCCCTAAACTTCACCCTAGAACTTACATTAGCCCTATCTGTAGCCCTATCCCTAACTTAATCCAAAACCTAGCCCTAATACTAGCTTTAACCATAGCCCTATTCATAACCATAAACCTAGCCCTAAACTGATATCTAACTCTATCCATTACCATAATGAAAACCATTACCTAATGCTAACACTAGGCATGAACCTAAACCTATCCCTAATCTTAACGCAATCTATTACCCTGAACCTAACCTGAACCTAAACTTAA
Source organism: Marmota flaviventris (assembly GCF_047511675.1). Lineage (NCBI taxonomy): Eukaryota > Metazoa > Chordata > Mammalia > Rodentia > Sciuridae > Marmota > Marmota flaviventris. The sequence goes on along the minus strand of NW_027288421.1, from coordinate 200,225 downwards.
CCTATCATTACCCTAACCCTAACACACTAATTCAAGCCCTAACTTTAAACCTTAACCTATACCAAACCCTAACCCTGATATTGACCCTAATAAAACCCCTAGCTCTAAACTTGAACATAACCCTACACCTAACCTTTACTTTAGATATAGCCATAATCCTAACCCTAAAACTATCTTTAACCGTAATTCTTGACCTGAAATTAGGCCTAGCCCTAATCCTAGTCCTAAACCTAAAACAAACCTTAGCCCTCATCCTAACCCTAAGCCTAACTTTAATCATGACCCTAACCCTAACCATACTCCTGACCCTAATTCTAACACTCACCCTACCTATATACCTAGCTATAATGCTATCTCTTGCCCTAATCTTAAACTTAGGCTTACGGCTACATCTAGTGTAAGGGTTAGGTTTAGGGTAAGGGTCAGGTTTAGAGCTTAGGGAATTATTAGGATTAGGATTTGGCTTAGGTAAGGATTTAGGTTTATGGTTCAAATTAGCATTAGTGTTAGGGTTAGGGTATATTTAGGGTTTGTTTTAAAGTTCAGGTTTGGTTTAGGGTAATTGATACGGTTAGAGTTAGAGATAGGGCTAGGTTTAGGCTTAGGGTTAGCATTAGAGTAAGGGTTATGTTTAGGGTAATTGATAGGGTTAGAACTAGAGTTATGGTTAGGAATATGCCTTGAGTTAGTGTCGAAGTTAGTGTTAGAACTAGGTTTAGAGTTAGGATTAGAGTTATGTTAGCATAAAGTTTAGGTTTTGAGCTAGGGTTAGGGCTAGGTTTGTGGTTAAGTCTAGGGAAAGGATTACGGTAGGTTTAGGTTTATGGTGGTGTTTTGAACTAGATGAGTGTTAGGATATAAGTCAGATAAAGGGTTAATTTTAAGATTATGATTAGGACTTGAATTATGGCTAGGGTTAGATCTAGGTGTAGTGCTAGGTTTTGGTTTAAGTTAATGTTAGTGTTAGGCCTGTTGCTCGGTTTTGTTTTAGTGCAATGATTAGGGTTAGGGCTAGTTTTATGATTAGCTTTAGGGTTAGGGCTAGGGTTATAGTTAGGTTTAGGATTAAGGCTATATTTAAGGCTAGGATTAAGGCTAGGATTAGGGCTAGGTTTTGTGTTAGATTTAGGGCAACAATTAGGGCTAGGACTAATGTTAGGTCTACATTTATAGTTAGTGATATTTTTAGGATTAGGTTTATGGCAAGGTCAAATTAAAGTGTTATGTTTAGGGAAAGCATCAGATTAAGATCTGGGGTAATTTAGGGTCAGGGTCAGGGTCAGGTTTTGGGTTTGTGTTAGGTTAAGTTTTAGTTTTAAGGCTCAAATTAGCATTAAGGTTAGAATTAGGGTTAAGGTAATGGATAGTGTTAGGTTTAGGGTTAGGTTTGGTTTAAGGTAATGGATATGGTAAGGGTTTGTGGTAGGTTTAGGGTTAGGCCTAGGGTTAGCATTAGGGTTATAATTATTGTTAGGGAAATTTATAGGTTTAGTCCTATGGTTAGTGCTATGATAATGGTTAGGATTAGGGCTACAGTTAGCATTAGGCACAGGGTTAGGGCGAGGATTACACTTAGGATTAAGTTTAGGGTACGGTTTAGGGTTTGAGCTAGGAATTTTGCTATGGCTAAGATTAATTTATGGTTTGGTCTAGGGTTATGGTCATGGTTAGTGTAATGGTTAGGGCTAGGGTAATAGGTTTAGATGTCAGGTTAAGATAGTTTTAGGTTTAGGATAGAGTTAGGTTTAGGTTTATGATTAGGGTTAGCATTTGAGCTATCTTAGGTTTAGGGTTAGGGTTAGGTTAGTTTCACTGTTAGTTCTAGGGTTAGATTTATGTTTAGGGTTAGGGTAGGTTTTGCTTTAGGGCTAGTGTTATCATTCAGGTTAAGTTTAGGGTTAGAGTAATGGATAGGGTTCAAGCTAGAATTAGGGTTTGGGTTAAGGTTTAGGGTTTGACCTTGGGTTAGTGTTATGGTTAGATTAAGTGTAAGGGTTAGGGATTGAGCTAAGTTTATGGCTAGAGTATGGGATAGCTTTACAGTCTGGGCTAGGGTAGATTTATGGTTAGGTTAAGGGCTAGGATAGCATTAATTTTAGGGTTATTATTAGCATAATGGATAGAATTAGAGCTAGGTTTTGGGCTATGGTTAGAGTTAGGATTAGGGCTAGAATTAGGGTAAGGTTTAGGGTTTGGGCTAGTGTTATTTTATTGTAAGGTTTAGTGTTTGTTCTAGGGTTAGGGCTAGAACGAGGGTTAGGGTTAGGGTTAGGGCTAAGTTTAGGTTTAGAGTCATGCTTCGGGTTAGGTTTAGGGCTGTAATTCAGGCTGGGTTTTGTGTGAGGTTAAGGGCTACTGTTAGGTGTAAGGGTTAATGGTATTGCTAGTGTTAGTTTTCAGTTAAGTGTTAGGGTCAGGTTTGAACCTAGGTTTAGTGTTAGGGTCAGAAAAAGTGTCAGGGTTTGAGTTAGGGTTTGGGTTAAGTTTAGAGCTAGAATGAGGTTTAGGATTAGGACTAATAATAGAGTTATTGTTTGAGGTAGGGATAGAATTAGGGTTAGGACTAGGGTACAATAGGGTGAGGGTTTGACTAAATGTAAGAAATAGAGTTAGTAATAGGATTAGGACTAGGGATAGGGTTAGGGTTATAGCCATGGTTAGGATTACGGTTAAAACTAGGGTTAGTCCTTGGATAAGGGCTAGGTTTTGTGTTAGGTTTAGGACTATAGCTAATTTAAGAACTGGCATTACGATTTGGGCTAGTTTTAGTGTTAGGTTTAGGGCGAGGTTTAGTGTGAGGATTAGGTTTAGGGATAGGGTGATGTGTAGAGCTAGGGTTAGTGTTAAGGTCAGAGTCAGGGTTAATATTAGTTCTAGGGTTAGGGTTAGGACTCGAATTAGGGCTAGCTGTGGGGTTAGCGTTTGCTTTAGGTTAAGGGTTAGGGTCAGTGAAATGGCTCGGTTTTGTTTGAGAACTAGGGCTTGGGTTGGGTCTAGTTTTCAAATTAGCGTTAGGGTTACAGCTAGTGTTAGTGTGTGGTCTAGGATTAGGGTTAGGGTTATATTTAGAGTTAGAGTTAGATCTAGGTTTAGGGCTACAGCAAAGGATAGGGCTAGGGTTAAGTCAAGGATTTGAGTTATTATAAAGGATATTGTTAGAACTAGGGATATGGCTAGGGCGAGAGTTAGAGTGAGTGTAAGGATTAGATTTACGCATAAAATTAGGGCTTAATTAGAGCTAGAATTAGAGCTTGGGTGAGTATTAAGGCTGAGCCTAGGTTCATGGTTAGGGTTATGGTTATGGATATGGTTAGGTATGATGTTATAGGTAGCTTAGAACTAGAGCGAGGGTTAAAATTAGGTTTAGGTCTATGGTTAGGGTTAGGTTTAAGATTAAGGCTAAAATTAGAGCTAGGATTAGGGCTAGAGTCTGTTTCAGGTTTAGGACTTTATTAGGGCTACAGCTAATGTTAAGTCTAGGGTTATGGTAAGAGATAGTTTTAGGGGTAAGATCATTAGGGTTAGGATTAGGTTAATGGATATAATTAGGTTTAGGGTTCAGGTTAGGTTTAGGGCAATGTATAAGTTTAGGGGTAGAAATAGGTTTAGGTTTATCCTAGGGTTAGCACTAGGGTTAGGATTAGGGTTGGGGTAATGAATAGGGTTACAGCTGGGGTTAGGTCTAGGTTTATGGTTAGGATGAAGGCTAGGTTTAGGGTTAGGTTTTGGGTTATGTCAGGGGTTAGGGTTAGGGTTAGGGTTAGGTTTAGGGTAAAAGTTAGGGCTAGATTTAGGGTTATGTTTAGGGTTAAAGGTAGTGTTATGGCTCCAATTACGGATAGGTTATGGGTTAGGTTAGGGTAAGGTTTAGAACTAGAGCCAATGTAAGAACTAGGGTTATGATTAGAACTAGTTTTAGGGTTAGAATTAGGGCTAGGTTTGGTTTAGGTTTAGGTTTTGAGTGATGTTTAGAGCTAGGGTTAGTGTTAGGGTCAGAGTTAGGGTCAGGGTTTGTTTTAGGGTTAGGCATAGGACTCGAATTAGAGCTAGGTTTAGGGCTAGGTGTAGGCTTAGGTTTGGGTTTATATTAAAGGTTAGGGTTAGGACTATGGCTAGGTTGTTTTGTAGGGCTAGGGCTATGTTAGGGCTAGTTTTCAGACTAGCATTAGTGTTACAGTTTGTGTTAGTGAGATGTTTAGCTTAGGGTTAGGGTTAGAGTTAGAGTTAGGGTTTGATATAGGATTAGGTCTAGAGCTAGGGTTAGGGCTAATGTAAAGGCAAGTGATAGGATTATGGTAAGGGATAGGGTTAGAAGTAGAAATAGGGCTAGGACAAGAGTTAGAGTTAGTTTTAGGGCTAGGGTTAGGTTAGGTTTAGAGCTAAATTAGGGCTAGGATTAGGTCTAGTGATTATACTAGGGTTAGGCCTAGTTTAGGCTTAGGTTTAGATTTAGGAATAGGGTTAGGATAGGGGAAGGGATGGGTTTAAATTTAGTTTTAGAGCTAGGTCAAAGGTTAGAACTTCGGTTAGAACTAGAGTTATGGATTGATTTAGTAATAAGGCTAGGTTTAGGGCTAGGATGACGGCAAGGATTTGTTTTAGGGTTATGGCAAGAATTAGGGGTAGGGCTAATGTCAGGTCTAGGCTTACATTAGGCATAGATTGAGAGATTTTTGCCTAGGTCTAGTGTAAGTTTTCAGGTTAGGGTAAGGTTCAGGTTTAGAGCTAGGGTTATTATTAGGATTAGAATTAGGTTTCAGGTTTGGTTTAGGTTAGTGTTTATGTTTAGACTTGAATTAGCATTAGGGTTTTGATAGGGTAATGATAGGTTTGTGTTTAGGGTTCATGTTAGGTGTATGGTAATTGACAGGGTTAGAGTTAGCAAATGGGATAGGAGAGCCTAACACTAATACTAGCCCTAACCCTAACCATAGGACTAAAACAAAAAAAAAAATACTGTTAGCCCTAATCTAAACCTTAACTTAAACCGAACTCTAAAACTACATTTAGACCTTACCCTAGCCCTAGATCGAGTCCTAACCCAAACTCTAAAACCAACCCTGATGCTGACTCATATTCTAACACTCACCCTAACTCTTAACACTGCCCTCACCTTAAACTAAACCCTAACACTAACCCTAATTAAAACCCCATCCCTAAACACTGAACCTAAATCTAAACATAAATGTAAACCTAGACCTAAACCTAAACCTAACCCTCTCCCTAGCCCTAATTCTAGTTCAAACACTAACCCTTACCCTAACTTAACTATAACCCTAGCCCTAAACTTAACACTTACCCTAACTCTAAAACTTACCCTAAATCACACCGTTATTCCATTCCTAAACCTAGCCCTAATCCTAGAGTTGATCCAAACCATAACCTAGCCCTAACCCTAGCTCTACACCTCTCCAAGACTAAACATAACCCTAACACTAATGGTAACCCTAACCCGATTGCTAAACCTAACTCATCCATTACCCTAAACCTCTACTGAAACCTAAACTAAACCTTATCCATTACCCTAATCCTAAAACTAACCCTAATGCTAATTCGAGCCTTGTCCCTAAACCATTAGCTAAACCAAATGCTAACTCTGACACTGTTCCTGGCCCTAATAATAACCCTAGCCCTAAAGCTGACCTTTAACCTAAACCTAACTCTTACAATAGACCTAATCATAACCTAACCCTAAAACTATTTTTAACATTAATGCTAGACCTGATATTAGCCCTAGACCTGGCCCTAGCCATAACCCTAACAGAAACCCTAGACCTTAACCTAGCCCTAAACGTAGACTTAATCCTAAACTGAAACATAACCTAGGCCTAATCCTAATTCTAAAGCTCACCCTATACCTAAAGCTAGCTATAACCACACCCATTGCCCTAAACTTTACATTAACACCAAGGCTAACCCTAACTCTAGCCCAACCCCTTAGTCTAACCCTAACACTAAACCTAGCCTTAATACTAGCCCTAATGTAGCCTGACCACAACACTAACACTAGCCCTAATCCTAAGCCCTAATTTAGCTCTAACCCTAACCCTATCTCTAGCCCTAATCCTAGTCCTAACTCTAACACTAACCGTAGTCATAATCCTAGCCCCAATTTAGCCCTAACCCTAGTCCTAACCCTAGCTCTCATCCTAGCCCTAATTTAGCCCTAACCCTAAACCTAACCCTATGACTTCTTCTATGACTAACTCTAATTCTCACCCTACCGAATCCCTAGTTCTAACCATATTCATTACCATAACCCTCACTCTAACCCTAGTCCTAGCCCTACCCTAAACCTAGATCTAACATTAACTCTAAATGTAACCCTCAGCCTAAGCCTAAACCTCAAACTAACACTAGCCATAACTCTGATGCTAATCCATAATCTAGCCATAACCATAGCCTGAGCCCTAAAACAAAATCAATGGATATCCCTACCTGTTAACTTAAACCAAACCCTAACCGTACAACTACTACTAACTTTAGCCATAATTCGAGTTCTAACACTAACCCCGAAAACTAACCCTGAATCTGGCACTAACCCTAACAATCACTCTTGCTCTAAACATCACCCTAACCCTAAACCTAACTGTAACACTAGACCAAGACCTAACCATAACCCTAAAACTAGCACTAATTGCAACACTAGTTCATACATTATCATAGCCCTAATACTAGCCCTAACCAAAACCAAATCCAAGCCCTAATCTGAGCCTTAACCCTAGATTTAAACCTAACCCTAAACCTAACCCTAACACTAGCCCTAGACCTAAACCTAATCGTGACTCTAGCCATATCTCTAGCCCTAGACCTAAACAAAAACCTAGCCCTAGCCTTAATGGTAAAACTTAACCTAACACAACTAATCCTACCCCTAGACTAATTCTAGTGATAATTCTGGGATTAACCCTAACCATAACTATAACCGGAACACTGACTCTGACCCTAACACTAACCCTAGCTCTAAACATCACGAAAATGGTAACGCTAACCCTAACACTTGATCTAGCGTAACACCCAAAAAGTAGCCTTAATCATAACCCTGGTTTGTACATTAGTTTTAGGCCAAACACTAGCCCCAAACTAACCCAAAACATGGCCCCAAGCCGAGTGCTAACCCTAGTTTTAACCCTAAACCTAAAACTAGAACTAATCCATACCCTAACCCTAGATCTAACCCTATCTTTTACCCTATCCATCACCTTAAGCTAAACCCTAAATCTAATGCTAACCCTAGTCCTAACCCTAATTCTTAGCCTAAACCAAACCCTAACACTATTACTAGGCCTAACCCTAAACTTCATTCCAGCTCTAACCCTAACCAAAACCCAAATCTCATCCCTGACACTTATTCTGACCCTAATACTAACAGCAGGTATAAATCTGACCCTAACCTGAAACCGAATCCTAACATTAGCCCTACTGGTAATCATATACTTAAACCTAAACCTATCACTAGCCCTAGACTTAAATCTAATCCTAAATCTAGCCATATCTCTAGCCCTAGACCTGAACAACAACCTAGCCCGAGCCTTAACAATAACACTTAACCTAACCCAAACACTAACCCTACCCCTAGACCTAACCCTAGTCCTAATTCTGGCACTAAACCCAACACTAACTCTAACCTGAACACAGGCCCTGACCCTAACATAATCCTCGCTCCAAAGCTCACTCTAAACCAAACCTAATCCTAACACTAGACCTAGCCATAACCTTAACCCCAAAACTATCCCTAATCATAACCCTAGCTCTTACATTACCCATGGCCCTAACACTAGGCCTAAACTATCCCCAAACCTAGCTGTAATTTTAGGCCTGAACATAGCCCAAAGTGTAACCCTAAACCTAACCCCAGCCCTAACCCTAACTCTAAGCCTCGCTTTAGACCTAAATCAAGCTCAAGCCTAACCTTTACCCTTAACATAACCCTAGCCATAACCCAAATCAAACCTAACACTAGCTCTAATCCTAACATTAATCATACCCCTAAACATGGTTCTAATTATATCAACTACCCTAACCCTAACCCTAATCATAACCATAAGCCTAGCCCTAAACCTAGCTCTAATTCTATCCACTACGATAATCACAATCCTAACCCTAATGCTAATCCTAGGCTTAACACAAACCCTATCACAATCCCTAAACCTATCCATTGCCCTAAAACTAACCTGAACCCTAATCCTAAGCCTATTCATTACCCTAACCCTAACTGTAACCCTAATGATATTTCGAGCCCTAAGCCTATTCATTACCCTAACCCTAACTGTAACCCTAATGATATTTCGAGCCCTAAACCTAAACATTAACCTAAACCAAACCTTAAGCCAAATACTGACCCTAATAATACACATAGCTTTAAACTTACCCTTACCCTAAACCTAATCCTTACACTAGACCTAACCATAAACATAAACCGAAACCTATCTCTAATTAAACCCTAAACCTGACAATAGCCCTAGCCCAAATCCTAGCCCTAACCCAAACACAATCACTAGCTCTTATTCTAGCCTAAAACTGACCTTTATTTATAATCCTAACCCTAATTGTAACCCTTTCCCTAGCCCTAAACCTAGTTATAACCACATTGCTTACCCTAAACCTAACCCAGACCTTAACATTAACATTAAACCTAGCACTTACCTTAACCCTAGGACTAATCCTAACACTAACCCTAGCCCTAATCCTAAACCTAACCCTAATACTAACTTAAAGATTAACTATAACTCTCACTCAAGACCTAGCCCTAATTTTAACTCTATCACTTACCATAATCTTATTCCTAGCCATAGCCTAGAATAACCCTAGCCCTAACCTTATATTTTGCCCTAACCATAGATCTAAACCTAACTCTAAATCTAACACTAATTCTAAAACTAAACTTAACCCTAAAACTAGCCCTAACCCTACGCTAATCCTAAAACTAGTTCTAACCATAGACTTAGACTAGCCCTAAGCCTATCCCTAGTTTGATTCCTAATTTTAACCGTAAATCTACCCCTAAACATGTCTCTGACATTAACGCTAGCCCTACCTCTGAACATTACCCTAAACCTAAACTTTAACCTAACACTAGACCTGGTCCTAACCCTAATTCTAAAACTAGTTCTAATCATAAACTTAGATCATACATTAGCCGTAACCTTAAACCTAATACTAACCCAAACCTAGACCAAATCTGATACCTAACCCTAGCTTTCACCCTAACCCTAACCCTAACACTATCCCTAACCCTAACCCGAAGCATAGGTGTAACCCTAGCTCTAACCTTATACTTTACCGTAGCCAAACCCCAACCCTAATGCTAACCCTAGTCCTAAAACTAATCCTTAGTCTAACCCAAACCGTAACCCTATTACTAGTCCTAACCCCAGCCCTCATTCTTGTTATAATCATAACCCAAATTCTAACCATAACTCTGACCCTTATTCTGACCCTGAACCTATACCAAACCCTAACACTAGCCCTACCCATAAACTTATATCTAAACGTAACACTAATATTAGCCCTACATTAAACCTAATCATAAATCTAGCCATATCATTAACCAAGACCTTAACAAAAAACTAGCCCTAGCTCTAATGATAACCCTTAACCTTAGCCAAACACTAATCTTACCTCTAGACCTAACAAATCCTAATTCTGGCTCTAGCCCTAACCCTAACCCTAATCCAAAGACAGACCCTGACACTAACACAAACCCTAGCTATAAAACTGACCCTAACCGAAACCTAAACCTGACATTAGACCTTGCCATAACCATAAACATAACCCTTACATTACCATAGCACTAAAACTAGCCCTAATCCTATCACAAAACCTAGCCATAATCCTAGGTCTAAATCTAGCCCAAAGCGTAACCCTAACCCTAACCTAACATTATCCCTTACTGTAAGCCTAACCCTCATGCTAACCCTAGCCCTTGCCTTAGACCTAACTCCAGATAAAACCCAAAACTGAACCCTGAACATAAGCCTAGCCCTATCCCTAAACCTAATCCTAATCTTGGCCCTAATCATAATGTTAACACTAGCCCTAATACTATCTCTAAATTTATCCATTACCCTAAACAGAACCTTAACCCTAATGTTAACACTAGCTCTAATCCTAATTGTAAACAAACCTAATCCTAGACCTAACCCTAAACCTAACCCTCATCTTAGCCTTAACCCTAGATAAAACTATAACTCTTATTCTAACACTAAACCTAGCCCAAACCCTAACACTTACCCTAAACCTAAAACTACCCCTTACCCTAACCTGTCATCTAACACTATCCATTACCCTAACTCAAATGATAATCTTAGCTCTAACCTTAACACTAACCCTAAAGCTATAACTACCCCTAAACCTAACCCAACATCTAATGCTATCCATTAATCTAACTCTAGAGATAACCTTTGCCCTAAACCTAAAATTGACCCTAACCTTAAACATAAATCTAACCCTAGACATAATGCTAAACCTAAGCCTTACCTAGCACTATCCCTAGCTCCAAACCTAAACTGTAACCTAAACCTAACTCAAACCATAAACCTAGGCCTAGACCTAACCCTAACTTTAGCCCTAATCCTATCCAAAACCCTATCCCTAACCCTAGATCTAATGCTGTTAATTATCCTAATGATAACCCTAACCCAAATGCTAACCCTAGGCCTAACCCTAACCCTGTCACTAACCCTAACCCTACAAATTACCCTAATCTTATCCTGAATCCTAAACCTAAACCTATCCATAAACCTAACCTTAATTCTAACCCTAACGCTAATTTGAGCCCTAACCCTAATAATTAACCTAACACAAACCCGAAACCTGACCCTTACTCTAAAAATACACCCCACGCTTTACCTGACCCTTACCCTAAACCTAACATTAGACCTAGCCATGAACCTAACCTAATAACTATCCCTAGCCATAACCCTAACCCTGACATTATCCCTATCCCTAAAACTTGCCCTAATCCTAATATAAACCCTAGTGCTCATCCTAACCCAAAATCTAGCCTTAATTCTAATACAAACCTAACCTTAGACCTAAACCTAATTCTAATCATCACCCCAGTTGTAAACCTAGATGTAACACTAAAACTGAAAATGGCCCTAATTGTAACCCTAGTTCTTACATTATCCGTAGCCCTAAAGCTAACACAAAACCTAGCCTAGACCGAATCCAAGCTCTAACCCTAGCTTTTACCCTAATCCTAAATCTAAACCTAGCCATGACCCTACCCTAACACTTGCACTAACCCTATCCCTTACCCTAAGTCAAACTATAACCCTAAAGGTACCCTTTTCCTAAACTTAATTCTATAGCCAAACCCAAAACCTAACTCCTTTACTAGTCCTAACCCTAATCATCAGTCTAGCTCTATCACTATCCTAAACCCTAACACTAACCCTGACCCTTATTCTGAACCTAACACGAACCATAGGTCTAAACCTGACCCTAACCCTAAACCGACCCCTAACATTGGCACTAGCTGTATCCCTATAACTAAACCTTACACTAACACTAGACCTAGATCTACATTTAATCTATTATCTAGTGATAACTCTAGGCCTAACCCTAAACAAAAACTTAGTCCTAGCCCTACTAATAACCCTTAACCAAAACCAAACAATAACACTACCGCTAGACCAAAGCCTAGTCACTAATGCTGGCGCTAAAAATAAACCTAACCCTAAACCTAACACTGACACTTACCCTAACACAAACCCTAACTCTAAACCTTGTCCTAACAAAACACATAACCCTAACACTAGACTTAGCCATATCACTATCTCTGAGACTAGACATCACCATAGGCCAAAACCTATCTCTAACTCTATCCATTACCCTACTCTAACCATAAACCTAATGCTAACCCTAGACCTAACCCTCACACTGACTCTAACCCTAATCCTCATTCTAGTGCTAACCATAGCTCAAACTCTAAATCATACCCTAACCTAAACCTAACACTAACCCTAGGCCTAAACCTAACTCTAGACCTAATAATAACCATAATCATAGCACTAACCCTATCCCTTACCCTAAGCACAACCATAACCCTAAGGCTAACACTAGGCCTAACCCTATCCCGTTTGCTAACTCTAACCCTATCAAATACCATACACCTAACATGAACCCTAAACACAAACCTATCATTACCCTATCAAAACCCTAATGCTAATTCAAGTCTAAACATAAACCCTAACCTAAACCAAACCTGAAACCTAATTCTAATCCTAATAATAACCCTAGCTCTAAACCTGAACCTTACCCTAACCTGAACACTTACACTAGACCTAGCCAAAAATCTAACTCTCAATCTATGCCTAATGTAAGCCTAGACCTGATATTAGCCCTACCCCTAATTCTTGCCATAAGCCTAAAACAAATCCTAGCCCTCATCTTAGCCCTAAACCTAGCCTTATTACTAAATCAATCCATAACTCTAGTTCTAACCGAAATTCTAACCTTTGACCTAGCCCTAAAACTAAATTTAACCCCATCCCTTCCCCTAAACCTAACCCTATCCCTAAATGTAAACCTACGCCTAAACTAGGCCTAACCCTAGTACAAACACTAGACCTAATCCAAGCCCTAATTTAGCCCTAAACCTAAACTAACCCTAGCCCTAAGACTAACTCTAACTCTGTCCTAGCCATATTTCTACTTCTAACCCTATCCCTTACCATAATCCTATCACTGACCTTTACCTTAGCACTAACCCTAGCTCTAGCCCTTATCCTATATCAAACCCTAACTCTAACTCTAACCCTAACCCTAAGCTAAACATCTCACTAACACAAGCTGTAACACTAATGCTAGTCTGAAAACTAGCCCTAACCTAGCCCTAGCCCTACAAAACAACCCAGCCATAGTCCTAACCCTAAACTTTAACATAAACCAAACCCTAAGCCTGCACCTAGCCCCAAACCTAGCTTTAATTTGAGTCCTATGCCTAACCCTAAAACAAAACCTGACCCTGACTCTGACCCTAACAATAACGCTAGCTCTAAACATCACTCAAATCCCAAACCTAAACCTAACCTAGCCCTAACCCTAACCCTAAAACTAGTTCTAATCACAACCCAGATTCTTACATTGGCTATAGTTCTAAACCTTATCCTAACCCAACCCATAACCTATTCGTAATTGGAGCCATAACACTACCTTTAACCCTAAACATAACCCTAAATCTAGCCCTAACCTTTACCCTAAACCTAACCCTAACCCTAACCCTAACCCCTGACATAACCCAAAACCTAACCCTAAACCTAGCCTTCATCCTAACCATAAACCTAGACCTAACCCCAGCTGTAACCCTATTCATTACACCAATCCTAATCCTAACCCTAGTGCTAAGCCTAAACCTATTTCTACCCCTAAACTTATACATTGCCCTAAACTAAACCTGAACCCTAAACCTAATTATATCCATTAACCTAATCCTAACCCTAATGATCTTACCCCTAAAACTATCTCTAACCATAACCCTAGACTTAACATTAGCCGTAGCCCTAATAAAGTCCTAAACCTGAAACAAACTCTAGCCCTAATCCTAGCTCTAATCTTAGCCTCAATCCTAAACCTAACCCTAACCATAGACCTAAACATAATTTTAACCCTCACTCTAGTTCTAAGCTAGCTATAACATCATACCTAACCATATCCATAACCATAACCCTAACCATGAACCTAGGCTCAGCCTTAATACTCACCCTAGCTCTAATTCTAGCTGTAATTAAGCCCTAAATTTAAGCGTAAATCTAATACTTACACTAACCTAACTCTCGCCCTAGCCCTATCCCTAGTTCTAACCCTATCCCTTATAATAACTCAAATCCTAGCCTTAACCATAGCCCTATCCTTTGCTGTAGCCCTAAACCTAGATCTAACTCTAACTCTAGATATAACCCTAACCCTAAGCCTAAACCACACACTAACACTAGCTGTAACCCTAACGCTAATTTGAAAACTAGACCCAACCCAAGCCCTAGCTCTCAAACAAAACCGAGCCATTTCACTGACCCTAACCCTTAACCTAAAGCAAACGTTAACCCTACAGCTAGCCCTAATTCGAGTCCTAACCCTAACCCTAGAACTAATATTAACCCTGACTCTGACCTTAACACTAACCCTAGCTCTACACATCACCCTATCCCTAAACCTAATCCTCACACTAAACCTCGCCCTAAACCTAACACTAAAACTAGCCCAAATCGTAATGCCAGTTCTTAAATTAGCCATAGTCCTAAATCTAACACAAAACCTAGCCCTAATCCAAGGCCTAACCCTAGTTTTAACCATGATCCTAACCATGGCTCTAAACCTAACCCTATTCCTAGTCCTAATCCTATTTCTAACTCTATTTCTTACATTTAGTCAAACCCTCACCCTATTGTACCCTAGTCCTAACCCTAATTTTATGCCTACCCCAAACGCTAACTCTATTATTCGTCCTAATCCTAAACCTCATTCTAGCTCTAAACTTAACCCAAACCCTAACTCTAACCCTGACCCTTGTTCTGACCCTAACACTAAACCTAGGTTCAAACCTGACCCTAACCCTTAACTGAAAACTAACACTAGCCATACCATTAACCCTAAACCTAAACCTAACAATAACACTAGCCCCAGACCTAAACCTAATCTTAAATTTAGCCATAACCCTAGCCTTAGCCCTAACAGTAACCCTTAACTTAAACCAATCACTAACTCTACTCCTAGACCTAACCCTAGTCCTCATTCTGGACCTTAGCCTAAACCTAATCCTAACCTGAACCCTGATATTTACCCTAACAAAAACCCTAGCTCTAAACCTTATTCTATGCCAAAAACTAACCCTAACACTAGATGAACTCTAAATATAGCCATAACCATTACTTTAGCTCATAAAATTAATCTTAGCCATAGCAAAATTCCTAGCTCAAACCCTAAACCGTACCCTAAACTTAATCCTAAGTGTAACCCTCGCCCTAACCCTGACCCTAATGCTAACTCTAGCCCTAATCCTAACCCTTATCCTAGCCCTAACCGTAGGTCTATATGTATAAATTACCCTAACAATAATTATAACCCTAATTCTAACCCTAGGCCTAACCCTAAACCTACCACAAACACTAACCATATCCATTACCTTAAACCAAACCTAACCCTAAACCTAACACTACCCATTACCTTAACCCTAATTCTAACCTTAATGCTAATTTGAGCCTTAACACTAAAACTTAACCTAACCCAAACCCAAAGCCTGACCCTGACCCTAAATTACCCCAAATCTTAATCTGACCCTTTCCCTAAACGTAACACTTTAATTTGACCTTGCCATAAACCTAATCCTAAAAATATCACTAACTATAAACGTAGACCTGACATTAGTCCTAGCCCTAATTGTTGCCCTAAACCTAACACAAAACCTAGCCCTAATCCTAGCCTTAAATCTAGCCTTAATCTTAAATCTAACCATAACCCTAGCCCTAACCCTAATCATAGCACTAAAATAAAACTGAGCAACAGGCCTAACACTAACCTTAACTTAAACAAAACCTTAGCACTACACCTAGATCTAATCCTAGCCCTAATTCAAGTCCTAATCATATTCTAAAATTTAACCCTTTATCTGACTTATATCCTAACACTCCTCTAGTCAAAACACCACCATAAAACTAAACCTACCTTAATCCTATTCCTAGACTTAACCCTAAACCTAGCCCTAACCCTAGCTCAAAACCTAACCTTTATCCTAAACATAACTCTAATCCTAACTCTAAACCTAGTTCTAACACTAACTGTAACACTAACTCAAGGCATATTCCTAACCATTACTCTATTTCTTTCTTTTTTTAAAAAATATATTTTATTTACATTTTTTTTAGTTCTCGGCAGACACAACATATTTGTTTGTATGTGGTGCTGAGGATCGAACCCGGGCCGCACGCCTGCCAGGGGAGCGCACTACCCTTGAGCCATATCCCCAGCCCCATTACTCTATTTCTAACCCTATCAATTACCCTAACTATAACCCTTACTCTAATGCTAACCCTAAGCCTAACCCTAGCCCTATCTCTAATGCTAACCGTATCAATTATCCTAAACCAAACCTGAACCTTTAAACAAACCCTAACTATACCCTAACCCTAACATTAATGCTAATTTGAGCCATAAACCTAAATCCTTACCTAAGCCAAATCCTAATCCTAATAATTCCCTGAGCTCTAAACCTGACCCTTACCCTAAACCTAACCCTTACATTAGATGTAGCCATAAGCCTAAGTTTAAGATTAGGGTAAGAGATGGCATTATAGCTAGGTATAGAGGTAGGGTGAGGGTTAGAATTAGCGTCAGGAGTATGGTTAAGGTTAGGGTCATGATTAAAGTTAGGCTTAGGGCTAGGATGAGGGCTAGGGTTTGTTTTAGGTTTAGGACTAGGATTAGGACTAGGCCTAATTTCAGGTCCAGAATTACGGTTAAAGATAGTTTTAGGGTTAGGATTATGGCTACATTTAAAATAAAGTTTAGGTGTAGGGTTATGTTCAAGTTTAGAGCTAGGGGTTTTATTAGGGTCAATGTCAGGGATAGGGTTTGGGATAGGTTAAGGTTTAAAGTTAGGGCTTTAATTAGTGTGTTAGGGTTAGGGTAATTATAAGTTAAGTTTAGGTTCATGTTAGGTTCAGGGTAATAGATTGCGTTAAGATTAGGGATAGGTTTAGGTTCATGCCTAGGGTTAGCATTAGGGTAATGGTTTTCATTATGATAATGGATAGAGTTAGATATCAGTTTAGGGCTAGGTTTATGGTTATGAATAGGGCTATGGTTAAAGCTAGGATTAGAGATATGTTTTGGATTACGTTAGGGATAGGGCTACAGATAGGGCTAATATAAATTCTAGGGTGAAGTTTAGGGCTAGTTTTAGGGTTTTAGGGCTAGAGTTATTGTTAGGGTTTGGTTTAGGGTTAGGGTGATGTTTAGATCTAGTAGTGTTAGGGTCAGTGTCAGGTTCAGGGTTAGTTTAAGGGTTTGGCTTACAACTCATATTAGGGTTAGTGTTAGGGCTAGGTTTAAGGTTAGGGTTTGGTTTAGGTTAAGGGTGTTAGTATTATAGCTATAGCTCAGCTTTGTTTTAGGGCTAGGGCTAGTGTTAGGGCTAGTTTTAGGATTAGTGTTATGGTTTGGGCTAGTGTTAGGGTTTGGGTAGTTTTCGGGTTAGGGCTCAATTTATAGTTAGGTTTTGTCTAAAGTTAGTGCTAGGGCCAAGGATAGGGCAAGGCTTAGGGCTAGGGTTAGGGCTAGGGTTAGGGTTACGGTAAGGCTTATAACAAGTGAAAGGTCTCATGTTAGAGTTAGAGTTAGTCTTAGGACTAGGATTAGGGATAGGGCTAAAGAATGGCTACGATTAGGGCTAGGGTGTCAGGGTTAGGCCTAGAGTTTGGGTTAGGTTTGTAATTAAGGATATGGTTAGGGCTAGGATAAGGTCTAGGTTTGTGTTATGGTTAGGGCTAGAATTATGGCTAAGGCTAATGTCAGGCCTAGGGTTACAGTTAGCAATAGTTTTAGGCAAATGTTTATGGCTAGGTCTATTGTACTGGTTAGGTATATGGTAAGAGTCAGGTTTTGAGCTACGGATTTATTAGGGCCAGGGTCGATGTTAGGGCTTGATTAAGGTTTGAGTTTATGGTTACAGCTAGAATTAGAGTTAGGTTTAGGGTTAGGGTAAAAATAGGGTTAGATTTAGGGTTCAGGTTAGTTTTAGGGATATTGATAGTTTTGGGGATAGTGATAGGGTTAGGTTTAGTCCTAGGATTACCATTAGGCTAAGGGTTATGTTTAGGGTAATGGATATAGTTAACGTTAGGGCTAGCATTATGGTTAGGATTAAGTCTTTGGTAAGGGTTAGGGTGAGAGTTAGGATTCAGGCTAGGTTTACAGCTCAGATGAGGGTTTGTGTTAGGGTTAGGGCTAGAATTATGGCTACGGCTAATGTCAAGTCTAGGGTTACCATTAGGGACAGTTTTACAGAAAGGTTTATGGCCAGGTCTATAGTAAGATTTAGGTAGAGGGTAAGAGTCAGTTTTAGAGCCAGGGGGATTATTATGACCAGGATCAGTGTTAGGGCTTATTTTAGGTTTGAGTTTAGGGTTACAGCTCGATTAGGGTTAGGTTTAGGGTAAAGATAGGGTTAGGTTTAGGGTTCAGGTTAGGTTTAGGGTAATTGATATTTCTGTGGATAGTGATAGGGTTAGGTTTAGTCTTAGGGTTAGCATTAGGATAAGGGTTATGTTTAGGGTAACGGATACAGTTATATTAAGTTTAGGTCTAGGGTTATGATTAGGATTAGGTTTTGGGTTAGGGTTAGTGTGAGGGTTAGGATTAATACGAGGTTTATGGCTCAGATGAGGGTTTGTGTTAGGGCTAGGGCTTGGATTAAGGCTAGGTCTAGCATTACAGTTAAGGGTAGTTGTAGAGTTTGGTTATGAACAGGTCTACTGTGAGGGTTAGGTATAGGGTAAACATCAGGCTTAGAGGTAGGTGTGCTATTATGGTCAGGGTCAGGATTAGGGATTGGTTTTGGTTAGGGTTTAGAGTTCAGGCTTTAATTAAAATTAGTTTCAGTGTAATGGATATGGTTCAGTTTAGCATTCAGTACAGTTTTAAGGTTTTAAATAGCCGTAGGGATAGCTATACAGTTAGGTTTAGTCCTATTGTTAGCATTTGGTTAGGCTTAAGTTTAGGGTAAAAGAGGATTACAGCTAGGTTTAGGGCTATGTTTATGGTTAAGATTAGGGCTAGTGTTAGGGTTAGGGTTATGTTCAGGCCTAGGATTAGGGTTAGGTTTAGGGTAAGTGTTATTGTCGGAGCTAGATTTAGGGCTAGGGAGAGGGTTAGGGTTAGAGCAGGTCTAGGGTAAATAATAGGGTTAGGGATACGTTTAGCATTAGGGTTAGGGTTAGGGTTACAGTAATGGATACAGTTAGATCAAGGCTTTGGCCAATGGCTACTTTTAAAATTCGGGTTAAATTTAGGGTTAGGGATAGGGCTATGTTAATGTTTAGTTTTAGGATTAGGGATCAGTTTTGAGGAAGAATTAGGGTTAGAGTTACTTAATTCAAATTTCTTTGATAGAATCTAGGACTCATCTTTAAATAACCTTACTCTGTTTCCCAGATTTAGGCCTTTTGGTTCAACTGTATTGTGTCTGAAAGAGTTAATGTTTTCATTTTACTTCATTTTGACCTATACGAGTAAATGTAAATGGACCTTGAAATCAAACAGAGTTCATGCTAGCTGCTTCAAACTGCACACACACCCTCAATTTTTCCTGGGGGTCACTCTGGTATGTTCCTTGTGAGTGTAGGCCTAAGCTGAAGCATGCAAAGACAACTTTATCCGAGAGCCCTTTAGGAGAAAGCAGGGAATATGCATGCACTGAAATTATTCCCATAATTATTTTGCCATATTTGTTTTATAATGAGTAGGATTCATTATTTAGCTTTCCCCACAAAGCTCTCCAAGTGTGGGACTTCTAGGATCAATGGTTCTCTAATCAGGTTGGGGTTTTGTTAGGTTTAGCGTTAGGGGTAGATTTAGATGTAGTGTTAGGGTGAGAGTAAGTTTTGTACAAATTACTTTGATACTTGGAAGGTGTCATCATTTACCTAGCCTTAATATGTTCCTCACGTTTGGGCCTTCTCATTTCAATGGTTTGCTAACAGGGACACTCTGTATTTTAAGGTTTTACTTCATATTGACCTATATAGGTAAATGAAAATGGAGGTTGAAATCAAACCGAGTTGGTGCTAGCTGCTTGAAACTTCAAACACTGAATCAGTTCTCTGTGGGAACTCTCTGGATCTTCATGAAGGTAGCCCTATGATGAAGATGGCAAAACAACTTTATCTGAGAGCCCTTTAGCAGAAAACAGAGAAATATGCATGAACTGAAATACCACCTCATTTATTTGGTCATATTTCTTTGATACTGCATAGGATTCATCTGATAGCTTAGCCCACTAAGCTTCCCAAGTTTGGGACTTCTAGGATCATCAGTTTTTCAATCAGGTTAGGATTTATGTTAAGGATAGTGTTAGGGCTAGTGTTAAAGCTAGTATTAGGATTTGAGGTACTTTTTTAATAAAATTTCTTTGATACTGGACAGGATTCATTATTTTCTTGCTATACTCCACCTGTTTGGGCCTCGTAGGTTCAAGGGTTTACTGTAATGAACAGTTTGTATTTTAAAGTTTTAGTTCATTTTGTCCTATGCAGGTAAATGGAAATGGAGTTTAAAATCAAACAGCATTGGTGCTAGCGGCTTGAAACTTCACACTCCCTCAATTCTCTGTGAGCAAACTCTGGTTTGTTCTTGTGACAGTAGGCCTAAGCTGAAGCATGTAAAAACAACTTTATCCAAGAGTCCTTTAGGAAACATTGAATATGCATGTACTGATATACTCCTTCAACTTTTTGGACAGATTTCTTTGATACTGCACAGCATTCATCCCTTATCTTTTCCCACTAGTCTGCCCACGTTTGAAAATTTTACGGTCAAAGTTTCATAAAAATGTTAGGGTTAAGGGAAGAGCTGGGTTAGAGCTAGTGTTAGGGTTAGAGATAGTTTTATTCAAAATTCTTTGATACTTGTCAGGATTTATCTTTTAGCTAGGTTTACTCTGTTCCCTAGATTCAGGCCTTCTCCTTTCACAAGTTCACTGTCAGCAACATTTTATATTTTAAGATTACACTTCATTTTGACCTACATGGGAAACTTAATGGAGTTGAAAAATCAAACAGGTTTTGTGCTAGCTTATTGAAACTTCACACACTACATCAGTTCTCTCTAGGGACTCTGGTATGCTCCTTGTAAAGGTAGGCCTATGGTTAAGCATGCAAAAACAACTTAATCTGAGAGCCCTTTAGGAGAAAACAGGAAAATATGCATGTATTGAAATACCTCCTATAATTATTTGGTCAGTTTTCTTTGATGTTGGATAGAATTCATCACTTAGCTTGCCCAATAATGCTCCCCAAGTGCAGGAAGTCTAGGATCAATGGTTCTCTAATCAGGTTAGGGTTAATGTTAGCTTAAGGGTTATGTCTAAGGCTAGGGTTAGAGGTAATGTTAGGGTGAGAGTTAGTTTTGTTCAAATTTCTTTGATACTGGGCAGGAGTCATCTTTTATCTAGCCTTAGTATGCTCCCCAGGTATGTTCTTTTCAATTCAATGGTTCACTATCACACTTTGTATTTTAAGGTTTCACTTCATTTTGACACCTATGGGTAAATAGAAATGCAGGTGGCAATCAAACAGGCATCCCTTCCCCTAAACCTAACCCTAAACCTAACCATAAACATAGCCCTAATCCTAGGACTAAGGCTAACACTAACCCTAGACCTATTCCTAGCCCGAATTTAGCCCTAACCCTAACCCAAACTCTAGCCAAAAGACTAAGTCTAACTCTTGCCATAACCCTATTCCTAGTTCTAACCCTATCCTTTACCATAACTGAAACACTAGCCCTAAACTTAGCTCTAACACTGGCCATAGTGTTAACCCTAGAATTACCCACAACTCTAAATCTACTCCTAAGCCTAAACTCACCCTATCAGTAGCAATAACACTAATGCTAATCATAAAACTACACTTAACTTCAGCTTTAGCCCTCAAACAAAACCTAGCCATAATCCAAGACCCAACCCTAGCTTTAACCCTTACTCGAATCCTAAACCTAGTCCTAACCCTTACCCTAAACCTAACCCTAACTTTAATCCTTGCACTAAACCTAAACCTAACCCTAACCCTATCCCTGACTCTAACAGTAAACCTAGCCCTAAACCTAGCTCTACCCTATCCATTACTCAAACCATAACACTAAACCTAATGCTAATCCTCAGGCTGACCCTAGCCATATCCCTAAACCTAACCTGTCAATTACCCAAAAACTAACCTTAACCCTACCCCCAAAATATCATTATCCTATATGGAACTTTAACCCTAATGCTAACTCGAGCCCTAATCCTAACACTAAACCTAAACCTAATTCTACAAAACCCTAACCCTAAGACTAACTCTAACACTCACCCTAGCCCTATCCCTAGATCTAACCCTATCCCTTATGATAACCCAAACCCTAGACAAAACCCTAGCCATAACCTAGATTTAACCTAACTCTAAATCTAACCGTAACCATAAGCCTAAACCATACCCTATGACTAACTTTATCCTTAACACTAATTTGAAAACAAGCCCTAACCCTAGCGCTAGCACTCAAGCAAAGCTGAGCCATAGCGCTGACACTAACACTTAACAAAACCATAGCCTAAGCCTACACCTAGCCCTAACACTAGCCCTAAATCAAGTCTTAACCCTAACCTTAGAACTAATTCTAACCCTGACTCTGACCCTAACACTGACCCTAGCTCTATACATCACCCTATCCCTAAACCTAATCCTAACACCACACCTCGCCCTAAACCTAACCCTAAACTAGCCCTAATTGTAATGCCAGTTCTTACATTAACCATACCCCTAAAGCTAACACAAAAACTAGCCCTAATGCAAGGCTTAACCCCAGATTTAACCATAACCCTAACCTAATTCTAACCCTAGCCGTAGTCTTAAGCCTAGCTCTAACTCTATCCCTTACCCTAAGACAAACCCTCACTCTATTGCTACCCTAGTCCTAACACTTATCTTAAGCCTACTCCAAACCGTAACTTTATTACTAGTCCTAACCTTAGCCCTTATTCTAGCTCTAAACTTAACTCAAACCCTAACCCTAAATCTGACCCTTATTCTGACACTAACACAAAACCTAGGTTTAAAACTGACCCTAACCCTTATACAAAACCTAACACTAGCCCTACCAGTAATCCTATACCTAAACTTAACACTAACACTAGCCCTAGACCTAAACCTAATTCTAAATATAGCCTTAACCCTAGCCTTAGCCCTAACAATAACCCTTAATCTAAACCAAACACTTACCCTACACCTAGACCTAACCCTAGTCCACATTCTGGACCTAAGCCTAATCCTAACCTGAACCCTGACACTTACCCTAAGAAACACCCTAGCTCTAAACCTTATCCTAACCCAAAAACTAAACCTAACACTAGAGAAACCCTAAATTTATCCATAATAATAACTCTAGCTCTTAAATTACTAATACACCTAACACTAGCCCTAAACCCCACACAAAACCTAGCCCTAATTGTAGCCCTACAACTAACCATAAGCATAACTGTAACCCTAAACCTAGCCGGAAACCTAACCCTAACCCTCGTCCTAGCTCTAACCCTAGCTCAAACCCTTAACCTTACCATAAACATAACCCTAGCCCAAACCCAAAACCTCACCCAAACCCTAGAACTAATCCTAACCATAACCATAACAAAAATCCTAGCTCAAACTCTATCCACTACCTTAACCATAACACTAAACCTAATGCTAACCCTAGCCCTAACCTTAATCCTAACACTACCCTTGCTATGACTGTAACCCTAACCCTCACTCCAGCCCTAACCCTATATCAATCCCTAACCATTAAACTTAAGCTAACCCTAACTCTAACCAAAGGCCTAACACTAAACTAACCCTAGTCCTAAACCTAACCTGAATCCTAGACATAACCCTAGCTTGAAACCAACCCATTACCCTCACCCTAAACTTTACCCTAATGATAACATTAGACCTAAAGCTAAACATACCCTAAACATAAACATAAACCTAACCCTAGAACTAGCAGTGAACCTACCCTAAACCTAACCTAAGCTATCTCAAATCCTAACCCTAAACCTAACCCCTAGTTCTAAACCTTATCCTAACAGAAAACTTAATCCAAACTCTCTCTCTCTCTCTCTCTCTCTCTCTCTCTCTCTCTCTCTCTCTCTCTCTCTCTCTATATATATATATATATATATATATATATATATATATCCCTAACACAAAAAAACTAGCCATACCCATTACCCTAGCTCGTACATTATCCATAGCCATAATACTAGCCTTAAACCTCACACAAAAGCTAGCCCTAATACAAGACCCAAACCTGGACCAAAGCATAACCTTAACCCTAACTGTAGCACAAACTCTAAACCTAATGCTTGCCCTAGATCAAATCCTAGCTCAAACTCTAACCTTACTCTAAACATAACCCTAGCTCTAACCCTAACTCTAACCCTATCCCTCATCCTAACTGATACCATAGTGCATATCCTAGCTCTAACTTTATCCATTACCTTAGACATAACCTTAAACCTAATGCTAAACCTAGCTGTAACCCTAACCCTAACCCTAACTGTAGCCCTGACTCTAACCATAACCCTCACCCTAGCCCTAACCCTACCTCAAACCCTAACACTTACATTAAAACTAACCCTAATTCTAGGCCAAGTTGTAACCCAAACCCTAGCCCTAATCCTAACCTTAACTTAAGCCCTAACACTAGCACTAAATATATTCATTATTCTAAATATAAGCCTAAAACAAATACTAATCCTAGGCCTAACCCGAACCCTATCACTAACACTAACCCTATATATTACTCTAAACCTAAACTAAAATGTAAACCGATCTTTATCCATTACTCTAACCCTAACCCTATCCCTAATGCTAATTTGAGCCCTAACCTTAAACCTTAACCAAAACCAATCCTTAACCCATACTCTGACTGTAATAATAACCTAGCTCTATACCAAACCCCTATGCTAAACCTAACCCTTACACTAGACCTAGCCATAAACCTATCCCTAACCCTTTCCCTAACCATAACCCTATACCTGATATTAGCCCTAGCCCTTATCCTAGCCCTAACACTAACACAAACACTAGACCTGATCCTAACCATAAACCTAGACTAAATCCTAAACAAAACTGTCACCTAGCCCAATCCCTAAATATAACCCTCGCCCTAGCACTGAAACTAGCTATATAACCCCAACCCTTCCCCTAAAACTAACCCTAAATTTAGCCCTAATCATACGCCTAACCCTAACACTAATCATAGTACTAGTCCTATCCCTATTTGAACCCTAACCTTAACCCTACCCCTAAACCTAGCAATTGTTCTAACCCTAAATCTTAACCAAAACCAAACCCTAACCCATAACTAGCCATAACCCAAGTTCTAATTCGAGTCTAGGCCTAAAACTAACCCTCACACTGACTCATATCCAAACACAAACCCTAGCTCTAAATATCACCCTAAACCTAAAACTAATGCTAACACTAGACCTAGCTGTAACCCTAACCCTAAAACTAATCCTAATCATAACCCTAGTTCTTACTTTGGCCTTAGCCAAAACCTAGCACTAACTCTAACACAAAAATAGTCCTTAGCCGTGCCCTAAAACTAGATTTAACCCTAACCATAACCCTAAAACTAACCCTAAACTTAACCCTAATCCTAGCCCTAACCATAGCTCTAATCCTATCCATTACCCCAAAACAAACCCTATTCATAATGCTAACTCTAGTCCTAATCCTATCCTTAGCCAATCCCAAACAATAACCCTATTACTAGTCCTAACACTAGACTCATTCAAGAACTAACCCTTACCTAAAACCTCACCCTAACCTTCACCCTTATTCTGACCCTAACACTAATTATAGGTCTAAATTTGATGCTAAACCAAAACTGAAACATGAAACTAGCCCTATCTAGAAAAAATTATACCTAACCCTAACCCTAACACTAGCCCTAGACCTAAACCTAATCCTAAATCTAGCTATTACTCTAGCCCTTGACATAAATAAAAACATAGTTCTAGCCATAAACATAAACCTTAACCTAAACCAAACACTAACACTACCACTAGACCTAAACCTAGTCCTATTCTGGCTTTCACCCTAACCCTAACTTTAACCTGAACACTGGCCCTGACACTAACATTAAACCTAGCTATAAACCTGACTCTAACCCAAAACCTAAACCTAACACTAGACCTAGTGTTAATCTTAACCCTATAACTATCTCTAATCAGAACCATAGATCTTACATTACACATAGCACTAACCCTAGGCCTAAATCTAACACAAAATTTAAATAACCCTAACCCTAATCGAGGCCTAAACCTACCCTAAGCATAACCCTCACCCTAACCCTAACCCGAGTCCTAACCCTAACCCTAATCCTCACCTTAGTCCTAACCTTAGCACAACGACTAACCCTTAGCCCAAACATGAACCTAGCACTATTCCTAAACATAACCCTAACCATATCCCTAATCCTAACCTTAAATCTAAACCTAACACTAGCTCTAAACCTAGGCATTAGCCTAAATCTAACCCTACCCCTAATAATAAGCCTGTCTCTAACCCTAACCGAAAACTGAACCCAAACCATAATCTGACCCCTAGACCTAACCCTAAACCTACAAATTGCGATAGCCTTAACCCTAACTCAAAACCTAAATTTTAACTTAAAACCAACAGTAAACCTAGCCCTAAACCTAAACTTAATTCTAAACCTAACCTTAACCATAAAGCTAACCTTACATCTAACCCAATCTTTTAACCTAAACCTAATGCTAACCCTAATGAAAACAATAGCCCTAACCCTAAGCCTACCCTAAGCTAGGGTTACTAGCCCTAACTCAAAACCTAACCTAGCTCTAGCCTTAATCCTAACCTAACTCTAGCCCTAACCATAGCTCTAACCCTATATATTATCCTTATGATAACCCTAATCCTAATGCTAACCCTAGGCAAAACCCTAACCCTTTTGTGAACCCTAAAGCTCTCCAAGCCCTAAACCTACCCTGAAACCTAAACCTAACCCAATCAATTACCATAACCCTAACACTAACCCAAATGCTCATTTGAGCCCTATCCCTAAACTTTACCCTAAAACAAACCCTAAACCTGATCCTGACCCTAATAATACACCTAGCTCTAAACCTGACCCTTACCCTAAGCCTAAAACTTACACTACACCTAGACACAAACATAACCCTAAATCTACCCCAAACTGAAACACTGGATCTGACATAAGCCCTAGCCCTAATTCTAGACCTAACACTACAACTAACACTAGGATTCATCCTAGCCCTAAACTTAACATTAACATAACCCTAACCCTAACCCTATTCCTAAACAAAACTCTAACCCTCACCCTACCTCTAAACCTAGCTATAACAACATACCTTACCCTAAAATTAACTGTAACACTAGCCCTAACACTAAGCCTAAGCTGAACACTAGCCCTAGACCTAATCTGAGTCCTAACTTAGCCCTATCCCTAAAACTAACCAAAACCCTAGGCCTAAGACTAACTCTAAATCTAGCCCTAATCCTAGCCCTAACTTAGCCCTATCCCTAAAACTAACCAAAACCCTAGGGCTAAGATTAAGTGTAACTCTCACCCTAGTCCTAGACCTCGTTCTATCCCTATCTGTTAATGTAACCATAACCCTAGCCCTGACCCTTGCCCTATAGTTAGACCTAGCCCTAATCCTAGATCTAACACTATATCTAAATCTAATCCTAACCCAAAGCCTAAGCCTAACACTAACAGTAGCCCTAACCCTAATTCTAATCTTATAACTAGCCCAAACCCTAGACCTAGGAAAAAAAAAAAACAAAACAAAAACAAAAACAAAACAAAAAACAAACAAACAAACAAACAAAAAAAACTGAGCAACAGCCCTAACCCTAAACATTAAATTAAACCAAACCCTAACACTACACCTAGACATAACCCTAGCCCTAACTCGAGTCCTAACCCTAACCTTTAAACTTACCCTGAACCTGATGCATAACCTAACACTGAACCTAGCTCTAAAAACTATGCAAAACTTAAACCAAACCCTAACAGTAACCCTAGCCCTAATATAGTCATAACCCTCACCTTAAAGCAGACCCTGACCTGACTGATATTCTAAAAGTCACCCTAGCTCTAAACACAGCCCTCACCTTAAACCAAACACTAAGAGTAGCCCTAGCACTTATCAAAACCTAACACTAGATCTAGCCATAACCCTAACCCTACAGCTAGCCCTCAACATACCCCTAGCTCTTATATTAGCCATAGCCCTAACCCTAGCCCTAAACCTAACACAAAAGCTAGAGCTAGTCCTAGGCCTAAAGCAAGCCTTAAGCATACCCCTAACACTAACCTTAGCTCTAACCCAAACCTAACTCTTGCTTTAGTCCTAATCCTAGCTCAAAGCCTAAACATTTCTCTAAACATAAACCTACACCTATCCCTCAATCTAACCCTTACCCTAGCCCTAATTCTAACCTTAACCCTTGGCCTAAACCTAGTTCTAAACCTACCCATTACTCTAAACCTAAACCTAACCTTATTGATAATCCTAGGATTAATGCTAAACCTAAACCTAATTGGAAAACTAACCCTAGACCTAACCTTAAACCTCACAGATAGACCTAACCCTAGCTCAAACCCTAACCCTTACTATAAACCTAAACATAACCATAGCCCTAACTCTAAGCCTAAACCTCAGTCTAATTTTAAACATAGCCCTAAATCTACATCGAAACCTATACATTACCCTAACCCTAACCCTATCCCTAATGATGTCCCTATCCCTAATACTAACCCTAACCCTATGAGTACTATAATCTTATCCCTAGAAGTAACCCTAAACCTAACCCTCACCGTAGCCCTAACCGTAGATCAAAACCGAACCCTTGTGGTAAACATAAACCTAAGCCTAACCCTAGTTTTAACCCTAATCCTAACCCTAATTCAAGACCTATTCTTAGCCATAAACCTAGCCCTAAACTTAGCTCTAATCATATCCATTATACTAACCATAACCCTTAACCTAATGTGAACCCTAGGCCTAACCTTAACCCTATTGCTAACCCTAACCCTATCAATTACCCTAAACCTAATGTTAATTCTAAACAAAACCCTATCATTTCCCTAACCCACATCCTAGTGCTAATTCGAGCCCAAACCCTAAAACCTAACCTCAAATAAGCTCTAACATCACCCTGACCCTAATAAATCTCTTAGCTCTAAGGACAAATTTTACAATAAACCTAACTCTTACACTAGACCTAGCCATAACACTAATCCTAAAACTATCCCCATTCATAAGCTTAGACCTGACATTAGCCATAGCCCTAATCCCAGCCCTAAACCTAACACAAACCGCACCCCTTATCCTAACCCTACACCTAGCCTTAATCCTAACCCTAAACTTAACTTTAGGCCTAAACCAGGAACTAACCCTAGCCCTAATCTTAGCACTAATGTAGTCCTATTCATAACCCTAGCTCAAACCATAGCCCTAGGACTAACTCTAACTGTCATCCTAGCCCCATCCCTAGTTCTAACCGTATCCCTTTCTGGAACCCTAATTCTAGCCTTAAACCCAACCCTAACCCTAGCCCTATCATTAGCTCTAGCCCTAAACTAGATCAAATTTTAACTCTAAATCAAACCCTAACCCTAAGCCTAAGCCTAACCCTAACTCTAAATCTAACTTTAACCCTAGCTCTAAAACAAAACTCAACCATAGCCCTAACTCTAACCCTTAATCTAAACCAACCCTTAACCCTAACCCTAAACTTATCTCTAATTCTAGTTTTAGCAGAAAGCTAGAACTAACACTGAACCTGACTCTGACCATAATACTAACCCTAGTCTAAACATCACCCTAACCCTAACCCTAAACTTAACACAAGACATACCACTAACCCTAACCCTAAATTTAACCCTAATTGTAACCATAATACTTACATTCGCCTTACCCCTAACCCTAGCACTAACTTCACTTAAAACCTAGCCCTAATCCAAGCCCTAACCCGAGCTTTAACACGATACCTAATCCTAACACTAACCCTAATCAAAACCATGACCCTAGCCCTAAGCATATCTCTAAACCTATCTATTGCAATAACCATAACTTTAGGCCTAAACCTAACCCTATCCCTAATCCTATACCTATGCATTATTCTAAACCAAACATAAACCCTAAACCTCATATTATAATTACACTAACACTAACCATAATGCTAATTCAAGCCCTAACTTTAAACCTTAACCTATCCCAAACTTCTAACCCAGACTTGACCCTAGCTCTAAAACTGACCCTAACCCTAAACCTAACCCTTACATTATATGTAGGCATAAACCTAATCCTAAAACTATCTTTAACCATAAACCTAGATCTGATATTAGCCCTAGCCCTAATCCTAGCAGTAACACTAAAATAAAGCATAGCTGTAATACTAGCCCCAAACCTAGCCTTAATGATTACCCTAACACTAACCGTAGCCCTAACCCTAATTCTAACATTCTCCTTATCTCTAAACCTAGCTATAATGACACTCCTTACCCTAAACTTAAACCTAACCCTAACTCTAGGCCTAAGGTGAACACTAATCCTAGCCCTAATCCTAGCCCTAATTTAACCCTATCCCTAACGCTAACCCTAACCCTAGCCCTAGACTAACTCTAACTCTCACAGTAGCCCTCTCCCTTCTTTTAACCCTATCTATTATCATAATCCTAAACCTAGCCCTAAACCTAGCCATAACCATTGCCAAATCCTTATTCCTAGTCCTAACGTAGATTTAAACTTAACTCTAAATCTAACCCTAACACTAAACCTAAGCATAACATTAACACTAGCCCTAGCCCTAATGCTAATCATAAAACTAGCCCTAACACTAACCCTTGCAGTAAAACAAAACTGAGCAAGAGCCCTAACCCTAAATCTTAACTTAAACCAAACCTTAACACTAAATCTAGACCTTACCCTAGCCCTAATTCGAGTCCTAATCTTAACCTTAATACTATCCCTTACTCTGACTCATATCATAACACTCACCCTAGTTCTAAACACCACCCTAACCTTAAACCGAACCCTTACAGTAATCCTATCCTTAATTCGAGTCCTAACCCTAAACCTAAAACTAAACCTGACCCTGACAATTAACCTAACACTTACACAAACTCTATATTTCCACCTAACCCTAAACCTAATCCTAACAATAGAGTTTTAACCCGTAACCATCACCCTAAAACTAACCCTAAAAACCATAGTTCTTACATTAGCCATTGCTCTAACTCTAGCCATAACCCTAACACAAAACTAGCCCTAATCTGAGCCCTAAACCTAGCTTTAACCTTAAATCTAGCCCTAACCCTAGCTTTAACCCTATCCCTTACCCTATGCCAAACCATAAACCTAATGCTAATAATAATCCTAATAACAATTCTATTCCTCAAACTAACCCAAACCCTAACCCTATTAGTTGTCCTAACCCTAGCGCTCATTCTAGCTCTAACCATAACCCAAACCCTAACCCTAACCCTGACCCTTATTCTGACCTAACACTAATCATAGGTCTAAACCTGAACCTAACCCTAAACCGAACCCTAACATTAGCCCTATTGGTAACCTTATACCTAAACTTAACCCTAACAATAGCACTAGACCTAACCTAATCCTAATCTATCCATAACTCTAGACCTAGATCTAAATAAGAGCTTAGCTCTAGCCCTAATAATTTCCCTTAGCCTAAAGCCAAAAACTAATCCTTCCACTACTGATAACCCTAGTCCTAATTCTGGCTTTTCCATTAAATATAACCCTAAACTGAATGTTGACCCTGACACTAACACTAACCCTATCTCTAAACATCACCCTAACCCTAAACCTAACCCTAAAACTGTACTTAGTTCTAACTGTAACGCTAAAACTAGCCCTAATCATAACAAAGTTCTTACATTTGCCATAGCCCTAACATATTACAAAACCTATCCCTAAACCATGCCCTAAATCTAAACATAACCCTAACGTTAGCCCTAACCCTAAACCTGGGCCTAACCATAGTATACACCTAACCTAACACTAAATCTATCCCTAACTGTAACCCTAGATCTGACATTAGCCCTAGCCCAAACAGTAGCCCTAACCCTAACACAAATATTAGCCATCATCCTGGCCCTAAACCTAGCTTTAATCATAACCTTAAAACTAACCCTTGCCCTAGCCCTCAAACTAGCTATAAACCAATACCTTACCCTAAATGTAATCCTAACTCCAACCCTAACCAAAGGCCTAAGCCTAACACTAACATTAGCCCTAATTGAGCCCTGTCCCTAAACCTAACCCTAACCCTAACCCTAATCCTAGCTCTAAGACTGACTCTAACTCTCATACTAGCCCTATCTCTAGTTCTAACCCTATCAATTACCATAATACTAAACCTAACCCAAATGTTAGTCCTAACCCTTGCCTTATCCATAGCACTAGCCCTAACAATAGATCAAAATCTAACTCTAAATCTAACCCTAACCCGAAGCCTAAGCCTAACCATTATATTTACATTTATATTTAGACTCTGTGTCTACAAGTGTTGGCTTCAATTATTATTTAAAATTTAGTCATTAGTTACATAAAAGGCATCTCATTTCTGGTGGTGTATAGAGAACTGAGTGTCAGGGGTAGGAAGCTATGTTAAGGGGAAAAGGAATGAGGGTATGTGATTAATATAACTTAGCAAATTTGGAGGAGAACTCTAATGAATAAGCAAGGGGAATTTATGGAAGAAGGTATAAATTCAAACTGCTTATCTGTATTCATAAAATTACCCTATGTATAAATAGTAAAAGTTAAGAGGCTGAAAGTGGGATAGAGGGAGAAAGAAAAAAGAAGAAAAATAACAAGGAAAGAAAGAAAGAGAGGGAGAAAGAAAATAAGAGCAAATAAAGGGGTGGTGAGGTGGGGCCTATGCAATTCCTCTAAATTATACAACTCTAGTGATTCAGTACTTAAAGTCCAATTTCATGGAGAATAAGTGGTTTCACATATGTTGAGGTTGTGAGGATGAGAGTGGGAAGGGTACAGGAGAATGGATGAGAAGAGCAAGAAAAGAAAAGTAAGAAAGAAAAAAAAAGGCTCTCAGAACTCTGTTTTCTTTTCTTGCATTATGTGGAGTTTTCTATTTCTAGATTGAGTCTCTGTTCTCAGGGTGGTGGAGGTAGCGAGGGTGAGAGGGCTTGAGCTTCTACCTGGAGCCTCCATACTCTTAGACTCTGAATAGGAAACCAAGTGCCTGTACAGTTGCTGTTCCTCATGTGTAGCTACACCCCCAAAAAACTTGTGTGAAAAATCTTGAGTTATCACAGCTGGAGGTAGGGGAGTTGGAAACCTGGTACCTGATAAGCGGCAGAACCAAGCTGGTAGCCAAGCTCACTGATAGATGGCAAATAAGGTTTTGCAAGAGGGATTCCATCTATTACCCATGTATGGTGTTTGGTGAGGTCGGTGGTTCTGGAGTGACGTTGTGCTGTGTCCAGATCTCGTTCTGGTGATTCTCAAGCAAAGTCTCCATGTTCTGTGCTGCCTTGTGTGTGTGCAGAGAGCTCCTGTGTGGCTGAGACGGCTGTCAGCGCCCTGAGAAACTGCAGAGCCCAGCCTTCCATCTGCGCTGAGAGTACCCATGTGGCCCTAGATTTCTTCAAATTTCTATGATACTGGGAAGGATTCATCTTTTACTTAGCCTTATTATGCTCCACAGGTTTGAGCCATGTCGGTTCAATGGTTCATTGTCAGGAACAGTTTGTATTTTTGGTTTCAATTCATTATGACTTATCGATGTGAATGAAAATTGAGCTGGAAATAAAACAGGGTTCGCCAGAGGTGCTTGAAACTTCACACAATTAGTTCTCAGTGTGCACTCTCTAGTTTCTTTCTTTTGAAGGTAGGCCAAAGATGAAGCATGCAAAAGAAACTGTATCCGAGAGCCCTTAAGGAGAAAACCGAGAAACATGTTTGTACTGAAATAAGTCTCCCAACAATTTGATCAGATTTCTTTGATACTGCACAGTATTCATCTTTTAGCTTGCTGCACTAGGCTCCCCAAGGTTGGCACTTCTAGGATCAATGATTCTCTAAACAGGTAAGGGTTAGTGTTACAGTAGGGTTAGGGCTAGTTTTAGAGCTAGTTTTAGGGTTAGAGTTTGTTTTGTTCAAATTTCTTTGATACTGGGAAGATTTATCTTTTACCTAGCCTCACTATGGGCCCCAATTTGGGGCCTTCTTGGTTCAATGGTTCGCTGTTGGAAATAGTTTGTTTTTAATGTCTCACTTCATTTTGACCTATATAGGTAAATGAGAATTGAGCTGGAAATAAAAGGGTTGGTTCTAGCTGGTTGAAACTTCACATAATCAATCAGTTGTCTGTGGCCACTCTCTGGTTTCTTCCTTGTAAATGTAGTGAAAAGCTGAAGCATGCAAAACAAGTTCATCCAAGAGCACTTTAGGAGAAAACATGGCAATATGCATGTACTGAAATACCTCCCCCAATTATTTGGTCAGATTTCTTTGATACTGTGCAGGATTAATATGTAAGCTTGCTCCACTATTCTCCCCAAGTATAAAACTTTTATTATCAAAGGTTCAATTAACAGGTTAGGC
Source organism: Marmota flaviventris (assembly GCF_047511675.1). NCBI lineage: Eukaryota > Metazoa > Chordata > Mammalia > Rodentia > Sciuridae > Marmota > Marmota flaviventris. Next base: position 165,841 of record NW_027288421.1, on the reverse strand, counting down.
TTAGGGTTATGGTTAGACTTAGGGTTAGAACTAGTGTTAGGGTTAGTGTTAGATTTTTTCAACTTTATGAATACTGACCAGGATTTATCTTTTTTTCTCTTCTTAGTATGCTCCCCATATTTGGGCCTCCTAGTAAAAGTGTTTGCTCTCAGGAGTAGTTTTAATTTCATCTTTCACCTCATTTTGCCCTATAGGGGTAAAGGAAATGGAGCTGGACTCAAACAAGGTTGGTGCTAGCTGCTTGAAACTTCACACACTAAACCAGTTTTCAGGGCACATTCTGTCCTTTTTTTCTTGTGGAAGTAGCCCAAAGCTGAATTAGAAAGAAAGAGCTTTATCTGTGAGCACTTCAGGAGCAAGCTTTAATTTTTTTGCATGGGTTATTTGATATTGTACAGGATTCATCCTTTTCCTAGTCTTATTAGGATCACCAAGTTTGAGTTTTCAAGGATTGTCAGTTCACTGTCAGGAACAGTTTGAATTTTTAGATTTCACTGTATTATGGCCTACAGACTTGAATGAAAATGGAGCCGGAAATCAAACAAAGTTGGTACTAGCTGCTTGAAACTTCAAACACTCAATCAGCTCTCTGTGGGTACTCTCTGGTTGTTCCTTGTGCAAGTACCTTAAACTAAAGCATGGAAAAAATAATTTATCCAAGAGCACATTAGGAGAAAACAGGGAAATATGCAAGTACTGTAATACCCCCCCCCCCCAATTATTTGGTCAGATTTCTTGATACTGCACAGGATTCATCTCTTGGCTTTCCCCACCTGACTCCTTTATTTGGGGACTATTCTGATCAATGGTTTTCTAAACAGGTTTGGTTCTATTTTTTTATTAGTTTAGGGCTAGATTTACAGCTAATATTTTGTTAGATTTAGTTTTGTTCAAATTTCTTTGATACTGGGCAGGATTCAACTTTGAACTATCCTTCTATATTATTTTGGTTTAGACCTCTTACATCAAGGTTTTGCTTTCCTGAACAGTTTGTATTTTAAGTTTTCATTTCATTTTGACCTATGTATGTAAATCGAAATGGAGCTGGAAATCCAACAGGGTTGTTGCTAGCTACTTCAAACCTCACACACTCAATCAGTTTTCTATGGGCATTCTCTGGATTATTCCTTGTAAAAGTAGCCCTAAGCTGAAGCATGCAAAGCAACTTTATGTGAGAGCACTTTAGGAGAAATCAGGGATATATGCATGTACTGAACTACCTCCCCAATTATTTGGTCAGACTTCTTTGATATTGTGAAAGATTCATCTGTTCACTTACCCAACTTGGATCCCCAAGTGTGGGACTTCTGGGATTAAAGGGAATATAAACAGGTTAGTGTTAGTGTTAGGGTTAGTGTTAGGATTAGGATTAGACCTAGTGTTAAGATAAGAGTTACATTTTTTCTTCAAATTTTTATAATACTGTGCAGGATTCATTTTTTTTTTTAATTTTGACTATACTCCAAATATTTGGGCCTCATATGTAAAGGGTTTGCTTTCAGGAACAGTTTCAATTTTCATGTTTCTCTTCTTTTTTTCCATGTAGGGGTGAATGAAATAAAGCTGGAAATCAAAAAGGGTTTGGGCTAGCTGCTTGAATAATCACACACCATCAATTTTCAGTGAGCATAATCTGGTGTTTGCCATGGAAGTAGTCCTACAATGAAGTAGAAAGTAACAGCTTTATCTCTGGGTGCATTAGGAGCAAGCAGAATACCCATGTAATGAAAGAGCTTCAAATATTTTTGGTTGGATTAATTTGATACTGTACAGGATTCATCCTTGACCTAGCCTTTGTAGGCTCCCCAAGTTTGGGCCTTCAAGTTTCAATGGTTCAATGTCAGGAACAGTTTGAATTTTTAGGTTTCACTTACTTAGGGCCTAGAGGTGTGAATGCAATGGAGCTGGAAATCAAACAGTGTTGCTGCTAGCTGCATGAAAGTTCACACACTCAATCAGCCCTGTGAGGGCACTCTTTGGTTATTCTTTGTGAAAGTAGCTTAAGCTGAAGCATGGAAAACAATTTATCCATGAGCACTTCAAGGAAAAAAAAAACAGGAAAATATGAATGTACTAAAACATCTCCCCAAATTTTCATCAAATTTCTCTGATACTGCACAAGATTAATCTGTTAAGTTGTCCCTTTATTCTCCCCAAGTTTGGGACTTCTATGATCATAGATACTCTAAACAGGTTAGTATTAGGTTAGGGTTGGGTTAGATACAGTGTTAGAGTGAGTTTTGTTCAAATTCATTTGATATTTAGCATAATTTGTTTGTTACTTAACCTCACTATTTCCCCAGGTCTGGGCCTTATCCCTTCAATGGTTTGCTCTCAGGAACAGTTTGTATTTTAAGGTTTCCTTCATTTTGACCTATACGGGTAAATGGAAATGGAACTTGAAATCAAACAGTTTTGGTGCTTGCTGCTTAAAACTGCACACACTCAATCAGTTCTATCTGGGCACTGTGATTTCTTCCTTGTGAATGTTTCCCAAAGCTGAAGCATGCAAAAACATCTTTATCCGAAAGTACTGTTGGAGATAACAGGGAAATATAGATGTACTGAACTACCTCCCCAAATTATTTGGTCATATTTCCTTGATACTCCCTAATCCTAACAGAAACACTAGCCCTAATCTTAGTCCTAACCCTAGATGTAAACCTAACTTTAATCCTAGCCCTAAACTTACCTCTAACTATATCACTTACTGTAAGCCAAACCCTATCCATAATGCTAACCTTAGTCCTAATCCTAATCCATAGCCTAATCCAAAACCTAACCCTATTACTAATCCTAACCCCTAGCCCTCATTCTAGCTCTAAACCTAACTCAAATCATGACCCTAACACAAACCCTCAGTCTAAATCTGATCCTAACCTTAAAACAGACCCTAAAAATAGCTCTACTAGTAAACTTTTACCTAAACCTAAGCCTAACACTAGCCCTAGACCTATGCTGAATCCTCAATATAGCCATAATTCTAGACCTAGACCTAAAATATCCCTGAGGCCTAGCCCTAACATAATCCTTAACCTAAAGCGAACACTAACCCTGTCCCTAGATCTAAACCTAGTCCTAATTCTGGCTTTCACCCTAAACCTAACTCTAACCTGAACACTGACCTTATCACTAACACTAAACCTAGCTCTAAACCTGAACCTAACCCAAAACCTAAAACTAACACTAGACATAGCCATAACCCTAACCCTAAAATTAGCTCTAATCCGAACCCTAGATCTTACATTACACATAGCCTTAACCCTGGGCCTAAACCTAACACAAAACCTAGCACTATTCTGAGGCCTAATCCTACTTAGAGCTAGTTTTAGTGCTATGGTAATGTAAGCGTTATGTTTATGGTTATGGCTAGTTCTAGTGTTAGGTTTAAGTTTCGGTTAGTGTCAGTTTTATAACTAGGTTTAATGTTATGTCAGGGTCTGTGTTTGGATTAAGGTTAGGGTTAGGGCTAGAGCCAGAATTAGGATTGGTTATGTCTAGAGTTAAGGTTAGTGTTTGGCTTAGGTTAAGGGTTATCATTTGAGCTAGGGCTATTTTTTATTTAGGTGTTGGTTAAAGACATGGCTAGATTTATGATTAAGTTTAATCTAGGTCTAGTATTAGGGTTACGTTTAGATATAGGGTTATGGGTAGGGCTAGTGTTAGGGTTTGGTTTAAGTTCAGGGTTAGAATAAGGGTCAGGGTTATGGATAGAAAATGTGTTAGGGTTATAACAAGAATGAGGGCTAGGGTTAGGACTAGTAATAGGGTTAGGGTTTGGGTTAGACTATGGACTAATTTTAGGACTTGGGTTAGCATTATGTTTAGAGTTTGGCTACGGTAAAGTATAAGGTTAGTGCTGGGTTTAGAGCTATGGTTCGGGTTAGGGTTAGGGATAGTGTTAGGGTTAGGGTTAGAGTGAAAGCTAGGGTTAGGTATCAGATTGGGGCTAGGGATGCGTTAGCATTAGGTTTAAGGTTATGGCTAATGTATGATCTAAGTTTATGATTAGAACTAGTTTTAGAATTAGGGTTAGGACCAGGTCTAGTGTTAGGTTAAGGTTTAGGTTTAGGGTGATGTTTAGAGTTAGGGTTAGTGTTAATGTCAGAGACAGGTTTAGGGGTAGATTTAGGGTTAAATTTAAAACTCAAATTACGGCTAGGCTTAGGGCTAGATATAAGGTTAAGGTTTGGTTTAGGTAAAAGTTTAGGGTTATTGTTATGGCTCAGTTTGGTTTTAGGTCTAAGCCTATGGTTAGAGCTAGTTTTAGGATTAGCTTTAGGGTTAGGGCTAGTGTTAGGGTTAGGTTTAGTTTTAGAATTAGGGTTAGATTTAGAGTGAGGTTTAGATCTACGGTTAGGGCAAAATGTAAGATTAGGTCTAGGGTTAATGTAGGCTATGGCTAGGAATAAGATTATGGTAAGTGATTGAGTTAGAATTAGGGCTAGGGCTAGGGCAAGAGTTTTAGTTATTCTTAAAGCTAGGATTCGGGTTAGGTTTAGGATTAGGGCTAGGTTTAGTGTTAGGATTAGTCCTAGGGTTAAGGTTAGGGCTAGGTTTAATGTTAATGTTAAGATCTGGGTTAGGTTTAGGGTAAGCAATGGGGTTATAACTAAATTTAGGGCTAGGGAAAGTGTTAGAATTAGGGTTAGGGTTATGATTAAGGCTAAGTTTTATTCTAGGATAAGAGATAGTGTTTGTGTTTGGGTTAGGGCTAATATTAGGGCTAGGGCTATTGTAAGGTTTAGGGTTACATTAGAGATAGGTATCAGCTTATGTTTATGGTTAGGTCTAGTGTAAGGGTTAGATTTAGGGTAAGGGTCAAGTTTAAAGTTATGTGTATTTTTAGGGTCAGTATTTGGCTTAAGGTTTGGTTTAGGTTAATGTTTAGGTTTAGGGCTTGAATTAGCATTAGGGTTAGAGTTAGGCTTAGGGTAATGAATAGGCTTAGGATTAGGGTTCAGGTTAATTTTAGGGCAATGGATAGGTTTAGGGATTGTGATAGGGTTAGGGTTAAGCCTAGGATTAGCATTAGGGTTAGGATTGTGGTTAGCGTAGTGGATAGAATTAGAGCTAGGTTTAGGGCTAGGCTTATGGTTATGATTAGGGTTAGGGTTACTTTAGTTGATATAATTAGAGCTATGTTTAGGGCTATGTTTAATGTTAGGAATAGAGCTAGTGTTAGGTTTGGGTTTGGGATACTGCTAGGGTTATGTTAAGGGTAAATGTTAGGATTTGAGCTAGGGTTAGGTCTAAAGCGAGGCTTAGGGTTAGGGTTAGGTCTAGAGTTGGGTTTAGGGTTACACTTAGGGCTGTGTTCAAGCCTAAAATTACAACTAGGCTTTTTGCTAGTTTAGGCCTAGGGTTAGGGCCATGGGTATTGTAAGAGCTAGGGTTATTATTAGGGCTAGTTTTAGTGTTAGGGTTATGGCTAGGTCTAGTGTTATGATTAGGTTTGGTTTAGAGTGAGCTTTGGATCTAGGATTATGTTAGGGTCAGGGCCAGTGTCCAGGTTAGGGTTAGTGTTGGGTCTAGTGCCAGAATTAGGACTAGGGTTAGGTCTAGGGGTATGGTTAGTTTTTGAATTAGGTTAAGGGTTATTGTTAGGGCTAGGGCTAGGTTGTTTTTCAGGTCTAGGGCTAGAGATATGGCTAGATTTAGGATTAGGTTTAAGTCTAGGGCTAGTGTTAGGTTTAGGTTTAAGTGTATGATTACTGGTAGGGGTAATGTTAGGGTTCAGTTTCAGGTTAGGGTCAGGTTTATACCTGCTGTTAGTATTAGGGTCAGAATAACTGTCAGGGATAAGTTTTGGGTTTTGGTTAGGGTTAGAGCTGAAATGAAGGTTAGGGGTAGGCCTAGTAATAGGGTTAGCGGTTGGGCTATGCTAGAATTAGTGACAGGACAAGGGTTAGCTTTAGGTTTAGGGTTTAGCTTAAGGTAATGGATAGGGTAAAAGCTCAGGGTTAGATCTAGGGTTAGGGTATGGATTAGGGGTAGTTTTAGGGTTAGGGTTAAAACTAGGGTTAGTGCTCTGCTTAGGGCTTGGTTTTGGGTTAGGTTTGAGCTAGTGTTAGGCCTACAACTAATGTATAAACCAGGGTTATGACTAGGACTACTTTCTGGGTAAATGTTACGGCTAGATAAAGTGTTAGGATTAGGGTTACCATTTTCGTGATTTTTAGAGCTAGAGTTAGTGTTAGGGTCAGGTACAGTGTTTGGGTTATAGTTAGGGTTAGTGTTAAACCCAGAATTATCACTAGATTTAGTTCTAGGGGTAGGATTAGTGTTTGTGTTAGGTTAAGGTTTATCATTAGGGCTAGGGCTAGTTTTATATTTAGGTCTAGGGCTAGAGATATGGCTAGAGTCAGGATTATGTTTAGGTCTAGGGCTAATGTTAGAGTTAGGTTTAGGTATAGATTTATTTCTAGTGGTAGTGTTAGGGTTTGGGTTATGGTTAGGTTCAGGTTTGGACATACAGTTACTGTTAGGGTCAGAATAAGTGTAAGGGTTAGGTTTAGGGTTTCTGTTATGGTTAGAGCTAGAATGGGGGCTAAGTTTAGGACTAGTAATAGGGTGACAGTTTCTCTTAGGCTTAAGATTAGGGTTAGGTTTATGGCTATGTTTAGTGTAAGTGTTAGGTTTCAGGTAGGGGTCAAATTTAGAAGTAGGAGAATTATTACGGTCAGCTTCAGGTTCAGGGTTTTGTTTAGTTTAGGGTTTAGGGTTAGGGCTCAAATTAGCATTAGGGTTTTGTTTAGGGTGATGATAGTGTTTTGTTTAGGGTTCAGATTAGATTTAGCATAATGGATAGGGTTACAGTTAGGGATAAGGTTAGATTTAGGCCTAGGATTAGCATTATAATTAGGGTTATGTTTAGGGTAATTGATAGGGTTAGGCTAAATTTATGGCTAGGTTTATGGATAGGATTGGGGTTAGGGTAAGTGTTAAGGTTATGGGTTTGTTTTGTGTTAAGTTTAGGGCTAGAATTACAGCTAGGGCAAATGTCAGGTTTAGGATTTTGGCTAGCGATAGTTTTAGAGTTAGGTTTATGTCTAAGTGTAGTATTAAGTTTAGTGGTAGGTTCAGGGTTAGAGCTAGGTATATTATCATGGGAAGGGGCAGAGTTAAGGTTTGTGTTGTGTTAAGGTTTAGATTTAAGGCTTGAATTAGCATTAGTGTTAGAGTTAGGGTAATGATAGTTTTAGGTTTAGGGTTCAGGTCAGGTTTAGGTTAATGATATAGGTTCGGGTTATGGATAAGTTTAGGGTTAGGCTTAGGGTTACCATTAGAGTTATGGTTATGATTAGGGTAATGGATAGGGTTAGAGCTAGTGATAGGGCTAGGGTTATGGTTAGAATTCAGGCTAGGTTTAGGGTAAAATTTAGGACTATGTTGTGGGTTAGGGTTAGATTTAGGGTTAGGTTTAAAGCTAGGGTTAAGGCTCAGATTAGGGCCTGATTTTGGTTTTGGTTAGGGCTAGGATTAGTACTATGGTAATGTATGAACTAGTGTTGCAATTAGTGCTAGTTTTAGCGTTAGGGTTAGGGCTTGGTCTAGTGTTACGGTTAGGTTTATGGTTAGGGTGATGTTTAGAGCAAGGGTTATTGTTAGGGTTAGTGTCAGATTCAGGGTTAGTTTTTGGGTTAGGTTTAGAACTTAAATTATGGCTAAAGTTAGTAGTAAATCTAACCCTAACCCTAAATCTAACCGTTTTACCGTTAGGGTTTGATTTAGGTTAAGGGTTAGGGATATACATTGGTTTTGTTTTAGGGCTAGGGCTACAGTTACGGCTAGCTTATGGATTAGTATCAGGGTTAGGGCTAGTGTTAGGTTGTGGTTTAGGCTTAGGGTGAGGGTTACTTTTATAGTTAGTGTTAGGGTTATGGCTAGGTCTAGTGTAAGGTCTAGGTTGTGAGTTAGTGTCATGTTTAAAGCTAGGTTCAGTGTTAGAATTAGAGTCAGTTTTGGGGATAGGGTTAGGGTTAGGTTTAGAGCCAGAATTAGGACTAGGTTTAGGTCTAGGGGTAGAGTAAGTGTTCGGTTTAGGTTAAGGGTTTTGATAGTGCTAGTGCTAGGTTTTTGTTTAGGTCTAGGGCTAGAGTTATAGCTATATTTAGGATTAACTTTGGGTCTAGGTCTAGTGTTAGGCTTACGTATAAGTATAGGTTTACCAGTAGGTCTAGTGTTAGGGTTTGGTTTATGGATAGGGTCAGGTTTAGACCTAGGGTTACTGATAGGGTCAGATGAGGGTCAGGGATAGGTTTAGAGGTAGAATGAGGATAGGGTTAAGACTAGAATTATGGTTAGAGTTTAAGTTATGCTAAGGATTAGATTAAGATTAGGGTTAGCATTTGGGTTAGGTTTTGGCTTAGTGTAAGGAATGGGGTTAGAGTTATGGTTAGAGCTAGTGTTAGAGTTAGGGTTAGGCCTAGTATTATGGTTAAAGCTAAGTTTAGGGGTCGGATTAGGTGTAGAATTTGTTAGGGTTAGGGCTACGTTTAGGACAATGACTAACATATGAACTCGGATTATGATTAAGGCTAGTTTTATGGTTAGGTTAAGTCTAGATATAGTGTTAAGGTTAATCATAGGTTAGGGTGGTGTTTACAGCTAGGATTAGTGTTAGGGTCAGTGTCAGGGTCAGGGTTAGTTTTAGAGTTAGTTTTAGGGTTAGTTGTAGGGTTAGGGTTTGATTTAGGTTAAGGGTTCAGATTAGGGCTATGGCTTGGCTTTGGTTTATGGCTAGGGCTAGGGATAGGGCATGTTTTAGGATTAGCATTATGGTTAGGGATAGTGTTAGGTTTTGATTTAGGCTTATTTTAGAGTTAAATTTAGAGTTAGGTTTAGATTTAGACTTAGTCTTAGATCTAGGGTTAGGATTAAGTTTAAGGATAAAACTAGGGCTAGGGATAGGGCAAGAGATAGAGTTAGTTTTATGGCTATGTTTAGGGTTAGGTTGGGATTAAATAAAGTCTAGGATTAGCACTAGGCTTTGTGTTAGGCCTAGGTTTAGGGTGAGGGTTAAGGTTAGGTTTAGGGTTATGGTTAGTTTTAGGGTATAGGATGAGGTTATATGTAGGTTTAGGGCTAGGATGAGGAATAGAACTAAGGTTAGGGCTCAGGTTATGGTTCAGGCTAGGATTAAGCCTAGGTTTTGTGCTAGGATTTGGGGTAGAGATAATTTCAGGTCTAGAGTTATGGTTAAAAATAGTTTTAGCTTTAGGTTTATGGCTACATCTAGTGTAAGGGTTAGGTTTAAGGTGAGGTTCAGGTTTAGAGCTAAGGGTACTCTTAGGGTCAGGGTCATGATTAGTGTTTTGGATAGGTTATGGTTTAATATTAGGACTCAAATTAGCATTAGATTTAGGATTAGATTGAATATAGTGTCAGGTTTAGGTTTCAGGTTAGGTTTAGGGTAATGGATAAGGTTAGGATTAGTGATACAGTTAGGTTTAGGCCCAGGTTTAGCATTAGGGATAGGGTTATGGTTAGGGTAATGGATAGGGTTAGAGATAGGGGTACAGCTAGGGTTATTGTTAGGATTATTGATAGGGTTATTCTTAGGGTAAGGGATAGGGTTAAATCTAGGTTTACAGCTAGGGTTATAGTTACGATTAGTGATAGGATTATGGTTGGGGTAAATTTAGGGATAGTGCTTGGAATAAGGCTAGGTTTGGGGTTAAGTTAATGCTAGGTTTAGGGTAACGGCTAATGTAAATACCTGGGTTGATTAAGGCTCATTTTATGGTTAGGGTTAGGGCTAGGTCTATTGTTATTTTTAGGTATAGGGTTAGGGTGATGTTTACAGCTAGGGTTAGTGTTAAGGTCAGAGTCAGTGTCAGGGTTACATTTTGTGTTTGGCTTAGAACTCAAATTATGAATAGAGTTATGGCTAAGTTTAAGGTTAGGGCTTAGTTTTTATTAAGGGTTAGGGTTAAGTCTATGGTTTGGTTTTGTTTTAGTGCTAGGATTAGAGCTAATTTTTGATTAGCCTTAGGGTTAGGGCTAGTGTTAGGTTTAGGTTTAGGCTAAGATTTATTGTTAGATTTAGAGTTAGGGTTAGATCTAGGTTTGCTGCTAGGTCTATGAATAGGGCTAGTGTTAGATCTATGGTTTGTGCTAGGATTAGGGTTCCAGTAAAGTATAGGGTTAGAACTAGGTTTAGGACTCAGGTGATAGTTAGAGTTAGTCTTTGGGCTAGGGTTAAGGTTAAGGTTAGGGATGGGGCTAAATTAGATCTAAGATTATGGATAGAGGTAGTTTTAGAGTTGGGCCTAGCTTTATGGTTAGGGTTATAATTAAGGCTGTGTTTAGGGCTAGGGTAAAAGCGAGGGTTTGTGTTAGGGTTAGGGCTAGTATCATGGCTAGAACTAATATCAGGTATAGGTTTATGCTTAGGGATAGTTTTGGGGTTAGTTTTATGGCTAGGTTCTAGGGTAAGAGTGAGGTTTAGAGCTAGGCAAATTATTAGGGTCAGTGTCAGGGTTAGGTTTAGGTTTGAGTTTAGAGTTAGGGCTCGAATTATCATTAGAGTCAGGGTTAGGGTAATGATTGTATTAGGTCGAGGGTTCAGGGTAATTGATAAGTTATGTTTAGGGTAATTGATAAGTTTGGGGATAGTGATACGTTTAAGGTTGGACCTATGGTTAATATTAGGTTAAGGGTTATGTTTAGGTTAAAGATACAGTTAGACTTAATTTTAGGGCAAGGGTTATGGATAGAATTAGGTTTTGATTTAGGGTTAGGGTGAGGTTTAGAACTAGGCTTAGGTTAAGGTTATGTTTAGTTTAAGGCTTTGGTTTTGAGCTATGGTTAGGGCTAGGCTCAATGGTAAGGTCAGTCGAAGGGGGGTTAGTATTAGGGTTTTGGATAGGGTTAGATCTAGAATGAGGCCAAGGGTAAGGGCTATTAATAAGGTTAGTGTTTTGGTTAGCCTAAGGATTAGGGATAGGTCTAGGGTTACCCTTAGGTTTAAGGTTTTTCTTAAGTAAGTGATTGGTTTAGAGCTTGATTAAGTTAGAATTAGTGTTAAAGCTAGGTGTAGGACTCGGATTAGGCCTAGGTTTTGTGTTAAGGATAGGGCTACAGTTAGGGCAATGACTAATGTAAGAACTAGGGTTACCATTACAGTTAGTTTTCGTGTTAGGGTGTTGGTTAGGTTTAGTGTTAGGGTTATGTTTAATGTTAGGGTGATATTTTTAGCTAGGGTTCGTGTTTGAATAGGAGTCAGGTTGAGGCTTAGTTTTAGGGTTAGAGTTAGAACTCAAGTTAGGGCTAGAGTTATTGTTAGGGTTCAGTTTAAGGTGAGTGCAGTGTGTAGAGCTAGGTTGAGTGTTAGGATATGAGTCAGCATCAGGGTTGGTTTTAATGTTTGTGTTAGGACTCGAACTATGGCTAAGGTTAGGTCTAGTAGTAGTGTAAGAATTTGGTTTAAGTTAAGCTTTAGAGTTAGGGCTAACACTCAATTTTGTTTTAGTCCTATGGTTAGGTTTAGGGCTAGTGTTAGTGTTAGGCTTAGGCTTAGTGTTAGGGTTAAATTTGGAATTAGGGTTAGACCTAGGGTGAATGCTAGAACTAAGGATAGGGCAAGGGTTATGGCTATGTTTAGGGATATGGTAAGGGATAGATTTAGAACTAGGGATAGGGCTAGGGCGAGAGTTAGTCTTTGGGCTAGGGTTAGGGTTAGGGTTAGGGTTAGGGATAGGGCTAAATTAGGGCTAGGATTAGGGCTAGGTTTACTGTTTAGTTTAAGCCTAGATTTAGGGTTAAGTTTAGGGTTAGGGTTAGAGTTTAGAGTTAGCGTTTAGAGTTTAGGTTTTGCATTTGGGTAAAGTTTGTGGTAATGGATGGCTTTATAGCTAGGTTTAGAGGTAGGATGAGGGTCATAATTAGGTTTAGGTCTGTGGTTAGGGTTAGGGTTATGACTAAGCCTAGGTTAAGGGCTAGGATGAGGGTTAGGGATTTTTTTGTAGGGTTAGGGCTAGGATTAGTGCTAGGGCTAATTTCAGGTCCAGAATTATGGTTAAAGTTAGTTTTAGGATAAGGATTATGTGTACATCTAGTGTAAGGGTTATGTTTGGGTTTAGCATCAGGTTTAGAGCTAGAGTATTATTAGGGTCAAGTTCTGGGTTAGGGTGTGGGATAGGTTAAGGTTTAAAGTTAGGGCTTGAATTAACATTAGGGTTAGTGTTATGGTTATGATAATGGATAGAGTTAGAAATCAGTTTAGGGCTAGGTCATGGTTATCATTATGGCTAGGTTTTGGGTTAAGTTAGTGCTAGGGTTAGGTTTATAGCTAATGCAAGTACTAGGGTTATGCTTATGTCTAATTTTAGTGTTTGGGGGCTAGATTTACTGTTAGGTTTTAGGTTTAGGTTTAGGGTGATGTTTAGACCTCAGCTTAGTGTTATGGTAGTTTATGGGTCAGGGTTAGTTTTAGGGTTTGGCTTAAAACTCGAATTAGGTCTGGGGTTACGGCTAGGTGTAGTGTTAGGGCTTGGTTTAGGTTAAGGCTTATGGTTAAAGCTTTGTCTCGGTTTGCTTTTAAGGCTAGGATTGGGATTAGTGAAATTTTTAGGATTAGTGTTAGGGTTAGGGCTAGTCTTAGATTTAGGCTTAGGCTTCGTTTTAGGGTTAAATTTAGAGTTATGTTTTTATCTAAGTTTAGTGCTAGGGCTAAGGATAGGGCAACAGTTAGGACTGGAATTTGGGATAGGGTTAGATTTATGGGAAGGGAGAGGATTAGAATGAGTGATAGGGCCAGTGTGAGAGTAAGAGTTATTCTTAGGGCTAGGGTTAGGGTTAGGCTTAGGCTTAGGTTTAAGGTTAGATTTAGAGTTATGATTAGGGTGGGACTAACTTTCAGGCAAGTGTTAGGGCTAGTGTTAGGTTTATGGTAGCAGATAGGGATAGAACTAGGACTAGGACTAAGGCAAGAATTAGAGTTAGTCTTAGGGCTAGGGTTAGGATAATGTTAGAGATAGAGCTAAATTAGGGCTAGGATTAGGGCTAGATTTTGTGTTTAGGTTAAGCCTATGGTTAGGGTTAGGGTTAGGTTTAAATTTAGGGTAAGAGATGACATTATAGGTAGATTTAGAGGTAGGGTGAGGGTTAGAATTAGGGTTAGGTATAGGGCTAGAAATAGGGTTATTTTTAAGTCTAGGTTTAGGACAAGAATGAGGGCTAAGTGTGTTTATAGGGTTAGGTCTAGGATTAGGGCTAGGGCTAATTTCAGGTCCAGAATTATGGTTAAAGTTACTTTTATGTTTAGGTTTATGACTAAGTCTAGGCTAAGGTTTAGGTGTTGGGTTATGGTCAAGTTTAGAGCTAGGGGTATTATTAGGGTCAAGGTCTGAGTTAAGGTTTGAGATAGGTTAAGGTTTCAATTTTGGGCTTGAATTAGTTTTAGGATTAGCATTATGGTAATGATAGGGTTAGTTATAGGATTCTGTTTAGGTTTAGGCTAAGGGAACAATTACGAATTGGGATAGGGTAAGATTTGTGCTTACGGTTATCATTAAGGTTTGGGTTATCATTATGTTAATGGATAGAGTTAGAGATCAGTTTAAGGCTAAAGTTATGGTTACAATTAGGGCTAGTGTTAGGGTTAGGTTAGGTTTAAAGCTAGGGTTAGGGCTCTGATTAGGGCTAGGTTTTGTGTTATGTTGAAGCTAGGGTTAGGGTTAGAGCTAATGTAAGTACTAGGTTTAAGTTTAGGGCTAGTTTTAGGGTTTGAGTGCTAGGTTTAGTGTTAGGGTTAGGTTTACAGATACCGTGGTGTTTAGAGCTAGAAGTGTTAGGGTCCGTGTCAGGTTCAGGGTTAGTTTTAGGATTTGGATTCCAACTCAAATAAGTCTAGGTTTACGTATAGGTGTAAGTTTAGGGTTTGGTTTAGGTTAATGTTTAGGGTTAGAACTATGGCTCAATTTTGTTTTAGGGCTAGGGCTAGCATTAGGGCTCATTTTAGGATTAGTGTTATGGTTTGGGCTAGTGTTAGGTTCAGACTTAGGCTTCGGGTTTAGGCTTGTTTTAGAGGTACGTTTTGCCTAAGGTTAGTGCTAGGGATAAGCATTGGGAAAGGATTAGCACTAGGGTTAGGGCTAGGGTAAGGTTTATGGTAAGGGATAGGGTTAGAATGAGTGATAAGGCTAGTATCAGAGAGTTAGTCTTAGGGCTAATGTTAGGGTTAGGTTTATGAATAGGGCTAAATTACGGCTAGGGTTATATTAGGGCTAGGGTTAGGGCTACTTTCAAGATTGGCTTAGGCATCGAGTTAGGGTTAGATTTAGAGTTAGATTTTGATCTAGGGTTAGTGCTAGGGCTAAGGATAAGGCAAGGGTTGCCACTAGGGTTAGGGTTAGAGTTAGGGTTTTATTTAGGCTAAGGGATGTGGTTATAGCTCGACTTAGGGCAAGGGCAAGGGTTAGTATTAGGGTTAAATAATAGGGTTAGATTTAGGGTTATGATTAAGGCTATGTTTAGGGCTACGATGAAGACTAGGATTTGTTTTAGGGTTAAGGATAGTCTGTTAGGGCTATGGCTAATGTTAGGTCTTGGGTTACAGTTAGGGATAGATTTAGTGTTAGGTTTATGGCTTGGTCCAGTGTAAGGGTTAGGTTTTGGTTAGGGTCTGATTTAGATCTAGGGTTATTTTTAGAATCAGGTTCAGGATTAGCGTTTGGGTTAAGTTAGTGATTAGGTGCAGGGCTCGAATTAGTGTTAGATTTAGGGTTAGTGTAATGTATATGGTTAGGGTTAGGCCTAGAGTTATCAGAAGGGTTAGGGTTATTGTTAGGGTAATGTATAGGGTTAGCCCTAAGGTTAGGGTTAGTTATGTATAAGATTAGGGTTAATGTTTGGGTTAGGGTTAGGTTTATATTTAGGGTTATAGTTAGATTTAGGACTAAGATTAAGGCTAGGTTTTGGGTTAGGTTTGGGTTTTGGGTTAGGGGTAAGGCTACCGCTAATGTATGAATTAGGTTTATGACTGCAGCTAGTTATAGGCTTAGAGTTTGATCTAGCTCTAGTGTTAAGGTTAGCTTTATGGTGATGATGATGTTTAGAGCCAGGGTTAGTGTTAGGGTCAGTGTCAGGGTCAGGGATAGTTTTCAGGTCAGGGTTAGACTATAATTAGTGATAGGGTTAGGGCTAGGTGTAGGGTTATGATTTGTTTTTGGTTAAGGGTTAAGGTTAGGGCTATGACTTTGTTTTGTTTTATGGCTAGGGTTAGGGTTAGTGCTAGTTTTATGATTAGTCTTAGGGTTAGGGCTATTATAAGTGTGAGATTTAGGCTTACGTTAAGGTTTAGGTATACGAGTAGAGTTATGGATAGGTTTAGACTTAGGGTTAAGGTTAAATTTAGAGTTAGGTTTAGATCTAGGTTTTATGATACGGCTAAGTATAGGTCTAGGACAGGGCTACGTTTAGGGCTAGGTATATGGTGATGGTAAGGGATAAGGTTACAACTAGGTATAGGGTTAGTGTGAGAGTTAGAGTTAGTCTTAGGGCTAGGGTTAGGGTTAGGGATAGGGCTAATTAGGACTTGGATTAGGGCTAGGGTTAGTGTTAGGGTTAGGCCTAGGGTTAGGGCTAGGTTTAGTGGTAGGTTTAGCATTAGGTTAGGTTTAGGGTAAGGGATGGCAATATAGCTAGTGCTAGGACTAGGATGAAAATTAGGATTAAGGTTACGGTTAAGGTTAGGGTTACGGTTATGATTAAGGTGAGGTTCCTTGCTCGGATGTGCCCTAAGTTTTGTATTAGCTTTAGGGCTAGATTAGAGCTAGGGCTAATGTCATGTCTAGGGTATGGTTAGGGATCGTTTTAGGGTTAGGTTTATGGCTAGGTTTATTGTAAAATTTTGATTTCTTGTTAGGGTCAGATTTAGAGCTATCGGTATTATTAGAGTCAGGGTTAAGTTTAGAGTTGGGGGTAGGTTAAGGTTTAGGTTTAGGGGTCAAATTACTCTTATATTTGGGGCTTGGGTAAGGACACAGTTAGATTTAGGGTTCAGGTTACGTTTAAGTTAATAGATAGGATTAAGGCTAGTGCTAGGATTAGGTTTCCGCCTAGGGTTAGCATAAGGATTATAGTTATCTTAGGGTAATGAATAGGGTTAAAGTTAGGGTTAGGGCTAGGGTTATGGTTAGGATTAGGTCTAGGTTTAGGCTTAGGTATATAGTTAAGTCTAGGGTTATTGTTAAGATATGCTTTAGGTTTAATGCTAAGGTAGGGCTTGGATTAGGACAAGGTTTTGTGATAGGTTAGAACTATGGCTAATGTAAGAACTAGTGTAATGATTAAGACTAGTTTTATGGTTAATGTTAGGGCTAGACGTCGTTTCAGCATTATTTTTAGGGTTAGGGTGAAGTTTAGAGCTAGGGTTAGTGTTATTGTCAAGGACAGTGTTCAGGTATGGTCATGGTTAGTTTTAACCTCAGAATTAGGACTCGGGTGTGATCTAGAGGTAGGGTTAGAGTTTGGGTTAGGTTAAAAGTTATTGTTAATGCTAGGTCTAGTTTGTCTTTAGGTCTAGAGCAATAGTTATGGCTAGATTTCGGATTAGGTTAGGTCTAGGGCTAGTGTTAGGGTTAGGATTAGGTGTAAGTTTACAAGTAGGGCTAGTGTTAGTGTTCAATTTAGGGTTAGGTTTAGATTTTAGAGCTAAGATTAGTGTTAGGGTCAGAATAATGGTCAGGGATAGGGTTAGGGTTCGGTTTATGGTTATATATAGAATGAAGGCTAGGGTTAGAACTAGTTATAGAGTTAGGTTTTGGTTAGGCTAAGGATTAGTGCTAAGAATACGGTTAGCATTAGGGTGAGGGTTTGGCGTAGGGTAAGCGATAGGATTAGAGCTAAGGTTAGGACTAGGTTTAGAGTTAGGTTTATGGTTAAAGCTCGTGTTAGGACTTGGATTAGGACTAATTTTGTATTAGGTTTAGGGCTAGTGTTATGGTTATGGCTATTGTAAGAAATAGGGTTATGATTAAGGTTAGTTTTATGGTTAAGTTTAGGGCTAGGCCTATTGTTAGGGTTAGGTTTAAGGTTAGGGTGATGTTTAGAGCTAGGTTTAAGTTTTGGATTTGATTCAGGGTCATGTTTAGGTTTAGGGTTAGGTTTGGGTTTCAAATTAGGGCTAGGGTTAGGGCTTGGTTAGGGTTAGGGTTTGGCCTATGGTAAGGGTTACTGTTAGGCATATGGCTCAGTTTTGTTTTAGGGCTAGGGCTAGGGTTAGGGCTAACTTTAGGAATAGTATTAGGGTTAGAGCTAAGTTCAGAGTTAGGCTGAGGCCTCAGTTTAGGGTAAGTTTTAGAGATAGGTCAGTGATAGGGCTAAGGATTATGACTAGGGTTAGGGCTTGGGTTAGGGTTATGGTAAAGGATACGGTTAGTTTTAGAGATAGGTTTTGATCTAGAATTAGTGCTAGGGCATGGGTTATGACTAGGGTTAGGAATTGCGTTAGGGTTATGGCAAGGTGTAGGGATAGAATAGGGATAGGTCTTGTGTAAGAATTATAGTTAATCTTCATTCTAGTGTAAGAGTTAGGTTTAGGAATAGGTCTATATTAGGGCTAGGATTAGGGCTAGGTTTAATATTAGGTTTAGGGATAGAGTTAGGGTTATGATTAGGGCTAGGGCTAGGGTTAAGGTTAGTGTAAGGTTTAGGGTTTAAGTTACGGTTAGGGCTAAGGGGAGTGTTAGGTTTAGTGTTAGGTCTAGATTAGGGTTATGGTTATGACAATGTTAGGGTTGGGGTTAGGGCTTGGGTTTTCATTAGGGTTAGGGCTAGTTTTAGAGTAATGTATTGGATTAGATGTAAGATTAGGTTTAGGGTTAAGTTTAGGTTATGGTTAAATTTAGGTTCAGGGGTAGGTTTAGTTTTTATTTTTGGCATGGTTTAGGGTTAAGTTTATGGCAAGGTTAGGTTTAGGGTTAAGACGAGGGTTAGGTTTATGGTTAAGGTTATGGATAGGGTTAGGTTTAGGGCTAGTGTTATTATTAGGGTTAGGGTTAGGGTTAGGGTAATGTTAGGTTTAGAGCTAGGGTTAGTACTTGGGTTAAGTTCAGGATTAGGGCAAGTGTTAGGTTTATGTTTACAAATAGGCCTATGATTTTGTTTAGGCTAAGGATTTGGCTTTGAGCTAGGGTTATGTCTAAGGTGAGGGTTTGGGTTAGCGCTACATTTAGGATTATGGTTATTTTTAGGGTAGGATTAGGCCTCAGAATAGTGCTAAATTTTGTGTTAGGTTTAGGCCCAGGGTTAAGGCTATGTGTAATATAAGATCTAGGGTTCTCTATCTGTCAGAGAAATGCAAATAAAAACCACCCTAAGATACCATCTCACTCCAGTAAGATTGGCAGCCATTAGGAAGTCAAACAACAACAAGTGCTGGCGAGGATGTGGGGAAAAGGGTACACTTGTACATTGCTGGTGGGACTGCAGATTGGTGCAGCCAATTTGGAAAGCAGTATGGAGATTTCTTGGAAAGCTGGGAATGGAGCCACCATTTGACCCAGCTATTCCCCTTCTTGGTCTATTCCCTAAAGACCTAAAAAGAGCATGCTACAGGGACACTGCTACATCGATGTTCATAGCAGCACAGTTCACAATAGCAAGACTGTGGAACCAAACTAGATGCCCTTCAATAGACGAATGGATAAAAAAATGTGGCATTTATACACAATGGAGTATTACTCTGCATTAAAAAATGACAAAATCATAGAATTTACAGGGAAATGGATGGCATTAGAGCAGATTATGCTAAGTGAAGCTAGCCAATCCCTAAAACACAAATGCCAATTGTCTTCT
Organism: Marmota flaviventris; assembly: GCF_047511675.1. NCBI lineage: Eukaryota > Metazoa > Chordata > Mammalia > Rodentia > Sciuridae > Marmota > Marmota flaviventris. The sequence goes on along the minus strand of NW_027288421.1, from coordinate 147,037 downwards.
TTGATATAAGGAGAGTAACTAAGAACAGAGTAGGGACGAAGAGCAGGAGAAGAAGATTAACATTTAACAGGGATGAGAGGTGGGAGGGAAAGGGAGAGAGAAGGGAAATTGCATGGTAATGGAAGGAGACCCTCAGGGTTATACAGTGGAGGAGGTAGAGAGAGAGGGGGGGAGGGGAGGGGAGAGGTGGGGAGGGGGGAGGGTGGAGGATGGGAAAGGCAGCGGAGCACAACAGACACTAGTATGGCAATTTGTAAATCAATGGATGTGTAACTGATGTGATTCTGCAATCTGGGTATGGGGTGAAGGTGGGAGTTCATAACCCACTTGAATCAAAATGTGGAATATGATATGTCAAGAAATTTGTAATGTTTTGAACAACCCACAATAAAAAATTAAAAAAGAAAAAAAAAAGATCTAGGGTTCTGATTAGAGCTAATTTTAGGGTTAGGGTTATGGCTATGTCTATTGTTAGTTTTAGGTATTGGGTTAGGTTCAGGTTTAGAGCTAGGTTTAGTGCTAGTGATAAGGTCATTGTTCAGGTTAGAGATAGGATTAGGGTGAAAGCCAGAATTAGGACTAGGTTTAGATATAGGGATAGGGTTACTGTTTGCTTTAGGTTAAGGGTTATGTTAGGGCTAGGCCTCAGGGATATTTTAGGTCTAGGTCTAGAATTATGGCTATATTGAGGATTAGGCTTAGGTCTAGGGCTAGTGTTAGGCTTAGGTTTAGGTATAAGTTTAGTGGTAGAGCTATTTTAGGGTCTGCTTTAAGGTTAGGATCAGATTTAGACTGAGGGTTTGTGTTAGGGTCATGATTTGAGTTAGGTTTAGGACTAGAATGAGGGCTAGGTTTAGGATTAGTAATAGGGTTATGGTTTGGATTAGGCTATGGATTAGGATTAGGACTAAGGTTAGCATTAGGGATAGGGTTTGGCTTAGGGTAAGTGATATAGTTAGAGGTAAGGTTAGGGCTAGGATTAAAGTTAGGTTCACATCTAGGGTTAGGACTCAGATTAGGGCTAGTGTTTCTGTTAGGATTAGGGAGTGTCAAGGAAATCTGCCCAAATAATTTGGGGAGGTAGTTCAGTACATTTATATTTCCCTGTTACCTTCAACAGTACTTTCAGATAAAGATGTTTTTGCATGCTTCAGCTTTGGTAAACTTTCACAAGGAAGAAACCACAGTGCCCACATAGAACTGATTGAGTGTGTGCAGTTTTAAGCAGCGAGCACCAACCCTGTTTGGTTTCAAGTTCCATTTACATTTACCTGTATAGGTCAAAATGAAGGAAACCTTAAAATACAAACTTTTCCTGAGAGCAAACCATTGAAGGGATAAGGCCCAGACCTGGGGAAAATAGGGAGGTTTGGTAAAAAACAAATTATGCCAAATATCAAATGAATTTGAACAAAACTCACTCTAACACTGTATCTAACCCAACTCTAAACTAATTCTAACCTGTTTAGAGTATCTATGATTATACAAGTCCCAAACTTGGGGAGCATAAACGGACAACTTAACAGATGAATCATGTGCAGTATCAAAGAAATTTGATGAAAATTTGTGGAGGTGTTTTAGTACATTCTTATTTTCCTGTTTTATTTTTTTCATAAAGTGCTCATGGATAAATTGTTTTTCATGCTTCAGCTTAAGCTACTTTCACAAAGAAAAACCAAAGAGTGCCCACACAGGGCTGACTGAGTGTGTGAAGTTTCATGCAGCTAGCAGCAACACTCTTTTATTTCCAGCTCCATTGCATTCACACCTATAGTCCCTAATTAAGTGAAACCTTAAAATTCAAACTGTTCCTGACATTGAACCACTGAAACTTGAAGGCCCAAACTTGGGGAGCCTACAAAGGCTAGGTCAAGGATGAATCCTGTACACTATTTAATTAATCCAACCAAAAATATTTGAATCTCTTTCATTACATGTGTATTCCACTTGCTCCTAATGCACCCAGAGATAAATCTGTTACTTTCTACTTCATATTAGGACTACATCCATGGGAAACACCAGAATATGCTCACTGAAAATTGATGGAGTGTGTGATTATTCAAGCAGCTAGCCCAAACCCTTTTGGATTTCCAGTTTTACTTCATTCACCCCTACATGGAAATGAAAGAAGAGAAACATGAAAATTGAAACTGTTCCTGAAAGCAAACTCTTTATGTATGAGGCCCAAATATTTGGAGTATAGTCAAAATAAAAAAAAGATGAATCCTGCACAGTATTATAGAAATCTGAAAAAACAAAAGTAACTCTTATCTTAACAATAGGTCTAATCCTGATCCTAACACTAACCCTAACACTAACACTAACCTGTTTATATTCCCTTTAATCCCAGAAGTCCCACACTTGGGGATCCAAGTTGGGTAAGTGAACAGATGAATCTTTCACAATATCAAAGAAGTCTGACCAAATAATTGGGGAGGTAGTTCAGTACATGCATATATCCCTGATTTCTCCTAAAGTGCTCTCACATAAAGTTGCTTTGCATGCTTCAGCTTAGGGCTACTTTTACAAGGAATAATCCAGAGAATGCCCATAGAAAACTGATTGAGTGTGTGAGGTTTGAAGTAGCTAGCAACAACCCTGTTGGATTTCCAGCTCCATTTCGATTTACATACATAGGTCAAAATGAAATGAAAACTTAAAATACAAACTGTTCAGGAAAGCAAAACCTTGATGTAAGAGGTCTAAACCAAAAGAATATAGAAGGATAGTTCAAAGTTGAATCCTGCCCAGTATCAAAGAAATTTAAACAACTAAATCTAACAAAATATTAGCTGTAAATCTAGCCCTAACTAATTAAATATAGAACCAAACCTGTTTAGAAAACCATTGATCAGAGTATTCCCCAAATAAAGGAGCCCAGTGGGGCAAGCTAAGAGATGAATCCTGTGCAGTATGAAAGAAATCTGACCAAATAATTGGGGGAGGTATTTCAGTAGGTGCATATTTCCCTGTTTTCTCCTAATGTGCTCTTGGATAAATTATTTTTTCATGCTTCAGTTTAAGGTACTTGCACAAGGAACAACCAGAGATTGCCCACAGAGAGCTGATTGAGTGTTTGAAGTTTCAAGCAGCTAGTCCTAGCTCTGTTTGATTTCCAGCTCCATTTTCATTCAAGTCTGTAGGCCATAATACAGTGAAATCTAAAAATTCAAACTGTTCCTGACAGTGAACTGGCAAACCTTGAAAACTCAAACTTGGGGATCCTACTAAGACTAGGAAAAGGATGAATCCTGTACAATATCAAATAATCCATGCAAAAAAAAAATAAAGCTTGCTCCTGAAGTGTTCACAGGTAAAGCTGTTTCTTTCTAATTCAGCTTTATGCTACTTCCACAAGAATAAAAGGGGAGAATGTGCCCTGGGAACTAGTTGAGTGTGCGAAGTTTCAAGCAGCTAGTACCAACCCTGTTTGAGTCCAGCTCCATTTCCATTCACTGCTATAGGGCAAAATGAGGTGAAAGATGAAAATTAAAACTACTCCTGAAAGCAAACACTTTTACTAGGAGGCCCAAATATGGGGAGCATACTAAGACGAGAGAAAAAAAGAATCCTGCTCAGTATTCATAAAGTTGAAAAAATCTAACACTAACCCTAACACTAGTTCTAACCCTAAGTCTAACCATAACCCTAAGCCTAACCTGTTAATAGAACCTTTGATCATAAAGGTTTTAAACTTGGGGAGACTAGTGGCACAAGTTTACGTATGAATCCTGCACAGTATCAAAGAAATCTGACCAAATAATTGGGGGAGGTATTTCAGTACATGCATGTTGCCCTGTTTTCTCCTAAAGTGCTCTTGGATAAACTTGTTTTGCATGCTTCAGCTTATCGCTACTTTTCCAAGGAAGAAACCAGAGAGTGGCCACAGACAACTGATTGATTATGTGAAGTTTCAACCAGCTAGAACCAACCCTCTGATTTCCAGCTCCATTCTCATTTTCCTATGTAGGTAAAAATGAAGTGAGACATTAAAAACAAACTATTTCCAACAGCAAACCATTGAACTGAGAAGGCCCCAAACTGAGGCTCATAGTGAGGCTAGGTAAAAGATAAAATCTTCCCAGTATGAAAGAAATTTGAACAAAACAAACTCTAACCCTAACACTAGCTCTAAAACTAGCCCTAACCCTACTGTAACACTAACCCTTACCTGTTTAGAGAATCATTGATCCTAGAAGTGCCAACCTTGGGGAGCCTAGTGGAGCAAGCTAAAGATGAATACTGTGTAGTATCAAAGAAATCTGATCAAATTGTTGGGAGACTTATTTCAGTACAAAAATGTTTCTCTGTTTTCTCCTTAAGGGCTCTCGGATACAGTTTCTTATGCATGCTTCATCTTTGGCCTACCTTCAAAAGAAAGAAACTAGAGAGTGCACACTGAGAACTAATTGTGTGAAGTTTCAAGCACCTCTGGCGAACCCTGTTTTATTTCCAGCTCAATTTTCATTCACATCAATAAGCCATAATGAATTGAAACCAAAAATACAAACTATTCCTGACAGTGAACCATTGAACCGACAAGGTCCAAACTTGTGGAGCATAATAAGGCTAAGTAAAAGATGAATCCTTCCCAGTATCATAGAAATTTGAAGAAATCTAGGGCCACATGGGTACTCTCAGCACAGTTGGAAGGCTGGGCTGTGCAGTTTCACAGGGCACTGACAGCAGTCTCAGCCACACAGGAGCTCTCTGCACACACGCAAGGCAGCACAGAACATGGAGACTTTGGTTAAGAATCACGAGAATGAGCTCTGGACACAGCACAATGTCACTCCAGAACCACCGACCTCACCAAACACCATACATGGGTTATAGATGGAATCCCTCTTGCAAAACCTTATTTGCCATCTATCAGTGTGCGTGGCTACCAGCTTGGATCTGCAGCTTATCAGGTACCAGGTTTCCAACTCCCCTACCTCCAGCTGTGATAACTCAAGATTTTTCACACAAGTTTTTTGGGGGTGTAGCTACACATGAGGAACAGCAACTGTACAGGCACTTGGTTTCCTATTCAGAGTCTAAGAGTATGGAGGCTCCAGGTAGAAGCTCAAGCCCTCTCACCCTCGCTACCTCCACCACCCTGAGAACAGAGACTCAATCTAGAAATAGAAAACTCCACATAATGCAAGAAAAGAAAACAGAGTTCTGAGAGCCTTTTTTTTTTCTTTCTTACTTTTCTTTTCTTGGTTTTCTCATCCATTCTCCTGTACCCTTCCCAGTCTCATCCTCACAACCTCAACATATTTGAAACCAATTACTCTCCATGAAATTGGACTTTAAGAACTGAATCACTAGAATTGTATAATTTAGAGGAATTGCATAGGCCTCACCTCACCACCTCTTTATTTGCACTTATTTTCTTTTTCCCTCTCTTTCTTTCTTTCCTTGTTATTTTTCTTCTTTTTTCTTTCTCCCTCTATCCCAGTTTCAGCCTCCTAACTTTTACTATTTATACATAAGGTAATTTTATGAATACAGATAAGCAGTTTGAATTTATACCTTCTTCCATAAATTCCCCTTGCTTATTCATTAGAGTTCTCCTCCAAAGTTGCTAAGTTAGGTTAATCACATACCCTCATTCCTTTCCCCCTTAACATAGCATCCTAACCCTGACACTCAGTTCTCTATACACCACCAGAAATGATATGCCTTTTATGTAACTAATGACTATATTTTAAATAATAATTGAATCCAACACTTGTAGACACAGAGTCTAAATATAAATGCATTTATAATCGTTAGGCTTAGGCTTCGTGTTACTGTTAGATTTAGAGTTAGATTTTGATCTATGGTTGGGGCTAGGGCTAAGGATAAGGCAAGGTTTAGGACTAACATTTGGGTTAGGTTCAGTATTATGGTAATTGATAGAGTTAGAACTATTGATAGGGCTAGTATGAGAGTTAGAGTTAGTCTTAGAGCTAGGATTAGGGTTAGGGTTAGGGTTAGGGTTAGGGATAGGGCTCAATTAGGGTTAATGTTAGTGTCAACCTTAGGCCATTGGTTAGGGTTGGACTTAGGATTTTATTTAGGGTAAGGTATTGGGTTATAGCTAGATTGAGGGCTAGGGCAAGGGTTAGTATTAGGGTCAGGGATAGGGTTAGGTTTAGGGTTATGATTAAAGCTAGGTTTAGACCAGGATGATGGCTAATATTTGTGTTAGGGTTAGGGCTAGTATGTGGGCTAGGGCTAATGTCAGATCTAGGGTTACACTTAGGGATAGATTTAGTGTTAGGTTAGGTGTATACTATGGTTAGGCCCAGGTTTAGGGTTAGGGCTAACGTTAGGTTTATATTTATATTTAAGGTTAAAGCTACGTTAGGGCTTAGTTTAGGGCTAGGGTTTGCAATAGGTTAGGGCTATGGCAAATGTAAGAACTTTGTTACGATTAGGGCTAGTTTTAGCGTTAAAGTTAGAGCTAAGTATAGTTTTAGGGTTAGGTTTAGGGTTAGGGTGATGTTTAGAGATAGGGTTAGTGTTAGTGTCAGGGTCAGTGTTAAGTTTAGGGTTATGTTTAATGGGAAAGCCAGAATTAGGACTAGGGTTACAACTAGTAGAAGTATTAGTTTTAGGCTTTAGGCTAAGGGAAATTGTTAGGGCTAGAGCTAAGTTTTTATTTAGATCTAGGTCTAGAGTTATGGAAAGATTAGGATTAGGTTAGGTCTAGGGCTATTGTTAGGGTTAGGTTTAGGTATAAGGTTACCAATAGGGCTAATGTTAGGGTTCGGTTTAGGGTTAGGTTCAGGTTTAGACCTATGATTAGTGTTAGGTTAGAATAAGGGTCAGGGTTAGGGTTAGGGTTTTGGTTATGGTTTGAGCTAGAATGAGCGCTAGGTTTAGGACAACTAATAGGGTTAGGGTTTGGGTTAGTTTGAGGAATAGATTTAGGATTAGGATTATTATTAGGATTAGGTTTATGGATTGGCATAGGGTAAGGGATAGGGTTAAAGCTAGGGTTAGGGCTAGATTTAGGGTTAAAGCTAGGTTTAGGGCTCAGATTAGGGCTAGTTTTGTGTTAGGGTTATGGCTAGAGTTAGAGCAATGGCTAATGTAAGAACTATGGTTTTTAGGGTTAGTTTTAGGGTGATGGTTACGGGTTAATACTCTATTGTTAGGATTAGGTTCAAGGTTAGGTGGAAATATAGAGTTTGTGTTAGTGTTAGGTTAATAGTCAGGGTCAGGTTTAGTTTTAGGGTTAGGGTTAGGACTCGAACTAAGGATAGGATTACTGTAAGGGTTCGGTTTAAGGTTAGGGTGGTGTTTAGAGCTAGGGTGAGTGTTAGGATATGAGTCAGAGTTAGGGATAGTATTAAGGTTAAATTAGGACTCGAATTAGGGCTAGGGTAAGGTCTAGGTGTAGTGTTAAGATTTGGTTTAAGTTAAGGTTTAGGGTTAGGGCTCTTGCTTGGTTTTGTTTTACTGCAAGGGTTAGTGTTAGGGCTAGTTTTATGATTAGCGTTAGGGCTAGGGCTAGTGTTAATGATAGGCTTAGGCTTAGGGTTAAGGTTAGATTTAGAGTTAAGTTTAGATCTAAGTTAGGACTAGGAATAAGGATTTGGCAATGGTTATGGCTAGGTTTAGGATTACGGTAATGGATAGGGTTAGAAGAAGGGATAGGGCTACTGTGAGAGTTAGAGTTAGTCTTATGGCTAGGGTTAGGGTTAGCGTTAGGGATAGGGTTAAATTAGGGCTAGGATTAGGGCTAGGATTAGTGTTCACCTTAGGCCTAGAGTTAGGGTTAGGGTTAGCTTTAAGTTTAGGGTAAGGAATGGCATTATAGCTAGGTTTGGAGATAAGGTGAAGGTTAGAATTATGGTTAGGGCTATGGTTAGGGTTAGGGTAATCATTAGGGCTAGGTTTGGGGCTATGATGAGTGCTATGCTTTATTTTAGTGTTAGGGCTAGGATTAGGGCTAGGGCTAATATCAGATCTAGGTTTATGGTTAATGATAGTTTTAGGATTAGGTTTATGCCTACATATAATGTAAGGGTTAGGTTTAGGGTTAGGGTCAGGTTTAGAGCTAGTGTCAAGTCTGGGTTAGAAGTTTGGGATAGGTTAAGTTTTAAAGTTAGGGCTCGAATTAGCATTATGGTTAGTGTTAGTGTAATTATAATATGAGGTTTATGGTTTAGGTTTGGTTTAGAATAATGCATAGGTATAGGATTAGGGATAGGGTTAGATTTAGGCCTATAGTTATGGTTATTGCAATAGAGAGGTTTAGAGATATGTTTAGGGCTAGGGTCATGGTTTTGATTAGGGTTAGGGTTAGGATTAGGTATAGTGTTAAAGCTCGGGTTAGGGCTTGGATTAGGGCTAGGTTTTAAGTGAAGTTAGTGCTAGGGTTAGGGGTAAGGTGAATGAAAGTTTCATGGTTACAATTAGGGTTAAATTTAGGTTTAGTGTTAGTGGTAGGTCTTGTGTTAGGTTTAGCATTAGGGTTTGATTTACAGTTAAAATTTGATCTAGTTTAGGGCTAGAGCTAATGATAGGGCTAGTGTTAGGGCTGGGTTTAAGGCTAGAATTAGGGTTCCAGAAATGGATAGGGTTAGAACTAGGGATGGGGCTAGGGTGAGAGTTAGAGTTAGTCCTAGGGCTAGGGTTTGAGCTAGGGTTATGAATAGGACTACATTAGTGCTAAGATTAGGGCTAGGGTTAGTTCCTGGTTTAGGCCAAAAGTTACGTTTAGGGTTAGGATTAAGGCTAGGTTTAGGGTTAGGATAAGGGGTGCGGTTTGTGTTAGGTTTAGGGCTGGGATTAGGGCTATGGCTAATGTCAGGTCTAAGCTCATGATTGGGGATAGTTTTAGGATTAGTGTTATGGCTAGGTCTAGTGTAAGGGTTAGGTTTATTGTAAAATTCATCCTTAGAGCTAAGAGATTTATTAGGGTCAGGGTGATGTTAGAGCTCATTTGAGGTTAGGTTTTAGGGTTAGGGCTCGAATTAGCACTAGGGTGTGGGTTAGGGAAATTATAGGGTTGTGTTTAGAATTAAGATTAGGTTTAGGGTAACTGATAGGGTTAGGGTTAGCAATAGGGTTAAGGTTAGGCCTAGGGTTCACATTAGGTTAAGGGTTATGGTTAGTATAATGGATATGATTAGAGCTAAGTTTAGGGCTAGGTTTATGGCTAAGAATAGGTCTTGAATTAGGGTTAGGATTAGGGTTAAAACTAGGGTTAGGCTTAGGTTTATGTTTACCATAAGGGTTCGATTTTGATCTACGGTTAGGTTTAGGGTGAGGGTTAGGTTTAGTGTTACTTCTAGGGATAAGATTATAGTACTCATGGGGTTAGGGTTAGTATTAGGGCTAGGGACATCATTAGGGATAGGGTTAGGGTAATTTATAGGTTTAGATGTAGATTTAGGGCTATGTTTAAAATTAGACTGAGGTTTAGGCTTAGAGTTAGGGCTATGGTTATGTTTAGGTTTATAGTAAGGGTTAGGGTTTGAGCTAGGGTTAGGTCTATCTGTGAGGTTTAAGGTTAGGTCTAGGGTTAGTTTTCCAATTAGGTTTAGGTTTAGCATTAAGCCTAAGATTATCAATAAGGTTAGGTTTAAGTTTAAAGTAATGGGTAGGTTTAGAACTAGGTTTAGGCCAAGGGTTAAGGTTAGAATTAGGGCTAGGGTAAGGGTTAGATTGAGGGATAGGTGTAGGTTTATGTTTAGAGAAATGTTTATGCTTTGAGCTAGGATTAGGACTAAGGCGAGAGTTAGGTTTGGGTTAGAGCTAAGGTTAGTGTTAGTGTTATGCTTAAGGCTTGATTTAGGCCTAGGACTAGCTCTAGCTTTTGTGTTTGGTTTAGGCCTGGGTTAGGGCTATGGCTAATATAAGAGCTAGGGGTATGTTGAGGGCTAGCTGTAGTGTTAGGGTTATGGCTAGGTCTAGAGTTAGGTTTAGATAAGCACTAGGGCTACTCTTAGTGTTCGGTTTAAGGTGAGGGCTGTGTTTAGAGCTAGGGTGACTTTTAGGATATCAGTCAGGTCAGGGTTTGTTTTAAGGTGAGGGTTATGACTATAATTAGGGCTAGAGTTACTGTTAGGGTTTGGTTTAAGTTTAGCATGGTTTTTAGAGCTAGTTTCAGTGTTAGGTTATGCATCAGGGTCAGGGTAAATTTTAAGGTTAGGGTTAGGACTCGAGTTAGGACTAGGGTTATGTCTAGGTGTAGTGTTAGGGTTTGGTTTAAGTTAATGTTTAGGGTTAGGGCTGTTGCACAGTTTTTTGTTTTTTGTTTTGTTTTGTTTTGTTTTGTTTTAGTCCTAGGTCTAGGGTTTGTGCTAGTTATAAGATTAGCATTAGGGTTAGGGCTAGTGTTAGTGTTAGGCTTAGGCTTTGGGTTAGGGTTAGATTTAGATATAGTGTTAGATCTAGGATTAGGGCTAGGTCTAACTATAGGGCAAGGGTCAGGGCTAGGGTTATGGTTACATTAACAGATAGGGATAGAACTAGGTCTAGGACTAGGGTGAGAGTTACACTTAATCTTAGCCCTAGGGTTTTGGTTAGTTTTAGGGATAGGGCTAAGTTAGGGCTGGTATTAGGGCTAGATTTAGAGTTAGTCTTAGGCCTAGGGTTTTGGTTAGTTTTAGGGATAGGGCTAAGTTAGGACTCAGATTAGGTCTAGGGCTAGTGTTCAGCTTAGGCTTAGTGTTAGGGCTAGTGTTACAGTTAATTTTAGGGTAAGGTATGTTGTTATAGCTAGGTTTAGAGGTAGGGTGAGGGTTAGAGTTTTGTTTAGGAATAGGGTTAGGGTTAGGGTTATGATTAATGCTAAGTTTAGGGCTAGGATGAATCCTAGTGTTAGTTGTAGTGTTAGGTCTAGAATTAGGGCTGGGGCTTATGTCAGGTCTAGTGTTACAGTTTGGGGTAGATTTAGGGTTATGTTTGTGTCTAGGTGTAGTGTAAGTTTTAGGCTTAGGGTAAGGGCCAGGTTTAGAGCTAGGTGTATTTTTAGGGTCAGGATCAGGTTTAGGGTTTGTTTTAGGGTAAAGTTTAGGGATAGGGCTCAAATGAGCATTTGGGTTAGTGTTAGGGTTATGGTAATTGATTGGGTTAGGTTTAGGTTTCAGGGTAGGTTTAGGGCTTGGAAAGCTTTAGGGTTTGCAAAAGGGTTAGGGTTTTGCCTAGGGTTAGCATTATTATTAGGGTTATCATAAGGATAATATATAGTGTTAGAACTATGGTTAGGGCTATGGTTAGGTTAGGATTAGGGCTAGAGTTAGGTTAGGTTTTGAGTTAGGGCTAGTAACCCTAGCTTAGGGTAGGCTTAGGGTTAGGGCTAGGGTTTTCATTAGGGTTAGCATTAGGTTTAGGGTAAAAGATTGGGTTAGATGTAAGGTTAGCTTTATGGTTAAGGTTAGGTTTAGAATTAAGTTTAGGTTTAGGGCTAGGTTTACTGTTGGTTTTAAGTTAAAATTTAGGTTTTGAGTTAGGTTTAAGTCGATGACAAGTTGTAGGTTTAGGGTTAGGTCTAGGGATTGGATAATGGTTTGGGTTAGGGTTTCGGTAAGGGTTAGGGATAGGCTTATTATTAGGGGTAGGGTTAGATTTAGGCTAATGCCTAGGGTTAGAGCTAGTGTTAGGTTTAGATTTAAGGTTAGGATTAGGGCTATGGTTAGGGTTATGTTTAGGAATAGTGCTAGGGTCATGTTTGGGCTAAGAGTTACTCTTTGTGCTAAGTTTAGGACTAAGGTGAGGGTTAGGGTTAGGGTTAGGACTGGGGTTAGGGTTAGAGTGAGGGTTATGCTTAGGGTAGGTTTAGGCCTCGATTAGGGTTAGGGTTATTTAAATTTTCTGTTAGATTTAGGCCTAGGTTTAGTGCTATGTGTAATGTAAGATCTATGGTTCTGATTAGAGCTAGTTTTAGGGTTAAGATTAACACTAGGTCTAGTGTTAGGTTTAGGTTTTAGGTTAGGGTCAGGTTTATAGCTAGGTTTAATGTTAGTGTCAGGGCCAGTGTTCAGGTTAAAGTTAGGGTTAGTGTTAAAGTCAGAATAGGACTAGGGTTAGGTCTAGTGGTAGTGTTAGTGTTTGGTTGAGGTTAAGGGTTATGGTTAGGGCTAGAACTATATTTTTGTTTAGGTCATGTGCTAGAGTAATAGCTAGATTTAGGATTAGGTTTAGGTCTAGGGGTAGTGTTAGTGTTAGCTTTAGGTATAATTTTTCTAGATAGGGCTAGTTTCATGTTTCAGTTTCGGTTTAGCGTCAAATTTAGACCTATAATTAGTGTTAGGGTCAGAATAAGGGTGAAGGTGCGGGTGAGGTTTTAGGTAAGGGTTAGATCTAGAATGAGTCTAGTGTTAGGACTAGTAATAGGGTTATTGTTTTGGATTGGCTAAGGATTAGGATTAGGATTAGAGTTAGCATTATGAATAGGGGTTGTTTTGGGGTAATGGATAGGATTAGAGCTAGGGTTAGGGCTAGGATTAGGGCTTGGTTTAGGGCTAGTTTTAGGGTTAGGGTTAGGGTTAAATCTAGTTTTAGGGCACGGCTTAGGACTATTTTTGTGTTAGAGTTAGTGCTAGGTTTTGGCTAAGGCCAATGTAAGAACTAGGGTTATGATTAGGATTTGTTTTAGGGTTAGGGTTACAGCTAGGTCTAGTGTTAGCATTAGTTTTAGGTTTAGGGTGATATTTAGAGCTAGGGTTTGTGATTGGATATGAGTAAGTGTGAAGTTTAGTTTTAGGCCTAGACTCGAATTAGAGCTCGGGTTATGGCTAGTTATGGGTTAGGGTTTGGTTTTGGTTAAGATTTAGGGTTAGAACAATTGCTAGGTTTAGGGGTAGGGTTAAGGTTAGGGTTCAAATAGGGCTAGGATTTGTGCTATGATTAGTGTTAGGGTTAGGCGTATGGTTAGGGCTAATGTTAAGGTTAGTTTTAGGGGAAGGGTTGGGGTTATATAGCTAGGTTCAGTGCTAGGGCGAGGGTTATATTTAGGGATTGGGCTAGGTGAGAATTTTGTTTAGGATTTAGTCTAGGTTTGTGGTTAGGATCAGGTCTAGTGTTTGTGTTAGTGTTAGGGCTAGGATAAGGGCTAGGGCTAATATCACATCTAGGGTTATCGTTAGGGATAGAGTTAGGGATAGGTTTATGGCTAGGTCTAGTGTAAGGGTTAGGTTTAGCATAGGGGTTTGGTATAGAGCTAGGTTATTATTACAGTCAGAGTATGGGTTAAGGATTGGTTTTGGTTAAGGTTTAAGCTTAGGACTCAAATTAGCATTAGGGTTATGGTTAAGGTTAGAGTAATGGATAAAGTTAGGTTTACAGTTTAGGTTTAGAGTAATATATAGGGTTAGTGTTAGGGATAGGGTTCGGGTTAGACCTAGGTTTATTATTTGGTTTAGGCTTATATTTAGAGTAATGAATATGTTTATTGCTAGTGTTAGGGCTTAAGTTAAGGTTAGGATTAGGGCTAGGGTTTGGGTTACAACTTGGGCTAGTGTTAGGGTTAGTTTTAATGTAAGTGTTAGGGTTTGAGGTAGGGTTAGGGCTAGGGCGAGCGTTATGGTTAGAGTCAGGGCTACAGTTAGGGTTAGGGTTAGGGTTACGACTAGGTTTAACATTAGGTTTAAGGTTATGTCTAATGTAATGGATAAAGTTAGAGCTAGGATATGGGCTATGGTATCAGTTAGGATGAGGGATAGGTTTGGAGTTAGGGTTAGAGCTAGGGTTATGTTTAGAGTAAGGGTTAGAGTTTGATCTAGGGTTTGATCTAAGGCAAGCATTAGGTTTAGAGTTTGTGCTATGGTTAGGGTTAAGGTTATGCTTAGCTCCAGGTTTGGGGCTTGTATTAGGGCTAGCTTTTGTGTGAGGTTTAAGGCTAGTGTTATGGCTATGGATAATGTAAAAGCTAGGGTAATGGTTATGGCTAGTTTTTTGGGTTAGGGTTATATATATGTCTAGAGTTTGGATTAAGTTTTCGGTTAGGAAAGGTTTAGTACTAGGGGTAAAGTTTAGGGTTAGGATTTGAGATAGCTTAGGTTAGGTTTAGGGTAGGTTCACTGCTAGTTGTAGGGTAAGGTTTATGTTTATGTTTAGGGTGTGTTTCGCTTTAGGTCTAATGTTATCATTAAGGTAAAGTTTAGGGTGAGGGTAATGGGTTGGTTTCGAGCTAGGGTTATGTCTAGGATTCAGGTTAGGATTAGGGCTAGGGTTAGTTTAGTGTTAGGCCTTCGGTTAGAGTTAGGGTTAGTTTAAGTTTATTGGTTAGGGATTGATATAGGGTTAGGGCTGGAGTAATGTTTAGGGTTACAGTCAGGGCTAGGATAGTGTTAGGATTAAGGTTAGGGCTAGGGTTAGCATTAGGTTTAGTGTTATGGTTAAGGTAGTGGATAGAGTTTGAGGTAGGGTTTGTGCTATGGTTACAGTTAGGATTAGGTCTAGGGTTTGGGTGAGGTTTTGGGTTTGGGCTAGGGTTATGTTTATGGTAAGGTTAAGGGTTTGAGCTAGGGTTAGAGCTAGGACGAGGATTAGGATTAGGTTTACGGCTAGGTTTAGGGTTACAGTTATGCTTAGGGTTAGTTGTAGGGCTACAATTAGGGCTAGATTTTGTGTGGGGTTTGGGGCTAGTGTTAGGTGTATTAGTAATTTAAGAGCTAGAGTTATGATTATGGCTAGATTTAGGGTTTTCTAGTGTTAGGGTTAGTTTTGGGGTTAGGATAAGATTTAGAGCTAGGGTTTTTCTTAGGGTAAGTGTCAGGGTTCAGATTAGGATTAGGTTTAGGTCCAGAATGTGTACTAGGGTTAGGTCTAGGTACAGGGTAAGGGTTTGGTTGAGGCTAAGGGTTATTGTTAGGGCTAAGGCTAGAGCTATGGCTGTATTTAGAATTAGGTTTAGGTCTAGGGCTAGTGTTAGTGTTAAGTTTAGGTATAGGATTACTGGTAGGGCTAGTGTTAGGTTTTGGATAAGGGTTATGGTCAGTTTTAAACCTAGGTTTTTTGTTAGAGTCATAATAAGGGTCAGGGTTAGGGTTAGGGTTTGAGTTAAGATTAGAGCTAGAATAAGGGCTAGGGTTAGGACTAGTAATAAAGTTATGGTTTGGAGTAGGCTTAAGATAAGTGTTAGGACTAGGATAGCAATAGAGTGAGGGTTTGTCTTAGGGTAAGGGATAGAGTTAGAGCTAGGGTTAAGACTATGGCTAGGGTTAGGATTAGGGCTAGGGTTAGGGTTAAATCTAGGGTTAAGCCTTGGATTAGGGCTAGTTATTGTGTTAGCTTTAGGGGTATGGCTAATGTAAGAACTGGCATTACAATTAGGGCTAGTTTAGGGTTAGGTTTAGGGCGAGGTGTAGTGTTAGGATGAGGTTTAGGGATATGGTGATGTATAGAGCTAGGGTCAGTGTTAGGGTCAGAGTCAGGGTTAGAATTAGTTCTAAGGTTAGGGTTAAGACTTGATTAGGGGCTAGTGTTAGGGCTAGGTGTAGGTTTAGGCTATGGTTTATGTTAAGTGTTAGTGTCAGTGCTATGGCTTGGTTTTGCTTGAGTGCTAGGGTTAGGGTTAGGGCTTGTTTTCAAATTAGTGTTAGGGTTAAAGCTAGTGATAGGGTATGGTTTAAGCTTCTGGTTAGGGTTAGATTTAGAATAAGGTTAAATCTAGGTTATGGCTAGGGTTTGGTCTAGGGTTTGGGTTATCATAAAGGATAGGGTTAGATCTAGGGATAGGGCTAGGGTGAGTGTTAGAGTTAGTCTTAGGGTTAGGGTTTTGTAGAATTAGGTTTAGGTTTAGTGTTAGGATTAGGGCTTGAGTTAGCATTAGGGTTTAATGTTCCATATAGGATAATGATATTTTGGGGGTAGGGTTAAGGTTAGTTTTAGGGTAATTGACAGGTTAGGTTTAGGAATATGGCTAGGGTCAGCCTGAGGATTAGCATTAGGTTTAGTGTTAGGGTTTGAGTAATGGATAGGGTAGAGCTAGGTTTAGGGCTAGATTTATAGTTAGAGTCAGGGCTAGGGTTAGGGTTAGGTTTAGGTATAATGCAAGGATTAAAGTTAGGGTTAGGTTTATGGTAAGGGTTAGGACTAGGTTTAGATTTCGAGTAAGGGTTAAAGATAGGTTTGGGTCTTGGATTAGGGCTAGATTTTGGGTTATGTTAGGGCTCTCCTAGAAGGATACATCTAATGTGAGAACTAAGGTTATGATTAGGGCTAGTTTAGGGTTACATTTAGGAATAAGTCTAGTTATAGGTTTAGGTTTAGGTTTAGGTTGATGTTTTGAACTAGGGTTAGTGTTAGGATCAGAATCAGGGTAACAGTTCATTTTATGGTTAGGGATAGGACTCAAATTAGGGGAGGCTTAAGGCTAGATATAGGGTTAGGTTTTGGTTTACGTTAAGATTTAGGGTTGGTCCCATGGCTCGGTTTTGTGTTCGGGCTAAAGCTGAAGTTAAGTGTAGTTTTATGATTAGCATTAGTGTTATTGCTACTGATAGGGTGAGTTTAGGCTTAGGAATAGATTTAGAGTTATGGTTAATTCTAGCGTTAGGACTATTGCTAGTGTTGGAGCTAAGATTAGGGCTAGTATTTGGGTCATGGTAAAGGATAGGGTTAGAACTAGGAATAGGGCTATGGCAAGAGTTAGAATTAGTCTTATGGCTAGAGTTTGGGTTAGGGTTAGGGCTAAATTCGGGCTAGGAATAGGTCTAGGGTTAGTGTTAGCCTTAATCCTAGGATTAGGGCTATTTTTATGGTTACATTTAGGGTTAGGTTTAGGGGAAGGGATGCCTGTTTTATTTCCACCTGCATTTCCATTTACTCATAGGAGTAAAAATGAAGTGACACCTTAAAATACAAAGTGTGATAGTGAACCATTGAATTGAGAAGAACATACATTGGGAGCATACTAAGGCTAGATAAAAGATGACTCCTGCCCAGTATCAAAGAAATTTGAACAAAACTAACTCTCACCCTAACATTACCTCTAACCCTAGCCCTAGACATAACCCTAAACCTAACATTAACCCTAACCTGATTAGAGAACCATTGATCCTAGACTTCCCGCACTTGGGGAGCCTTATGGGGCAAGCTAAGTGATGAAGTCTATCCAACATCAAACAAATCTGACCAAATAATTATAGGAGGTATTTGAATACATGCATATTTTCCTGTTTTCTCCTAAAGGGCTCTCAGATTAAGTTGTTTTTGCATGCTTAACCATAGGCCTACTTTTACAAGGAACATACCAGAGTCCCTAGAGGGAACTGATGGAGTGTGTGAAGTTTCAATAAGCTAGCACAAACCCTGTTTGATTTTTCAACTCCATTAAGTTTCCCATATAGGTCAAAATGAAGTGTAATCTTAAAATACAAAATGTTTTTGACAGCAAACCTGTGAAAGGAGAAGGCCTGAATCGAGGGAACAGAGTAAACCTAGCTAAAAGATAAATCCTGACAAGTATCAAAGAATTTTGAATAAAACTAACTCTAACCCTAACACTAGCTCTAACCCTAGCACTTCCCCTAACCCTAACAATTTAATGAAACTTTGACTGTAGAATTTCCAAACTTGGGCAGCCTAGTGGGGAAAGCTAAAGGATGAATGCTGTGCAGTATCAAAGAAATCTGTCCAAAAAGTTGATGGATTATAACAGTACATGCATATTTCCCTGTTTCCTAAACGACTCTTGGATAAAGTTGTTTTTACATGCTTCAGCTTAGGCCTACTGTCACAAGAACAAACCAGAGTTTGCTCACAGAGAATTGATGGAGTGTGAAGTTTCAAGCCGCTAGCACCAATGCTGTTTGATTTTAAACTCCATTTCCATTTACCTGAATAGGACAAAATGAACTAAAACTTTAAAATACAAACTGTTCCTTACAGTGAACCCTTGAACCTACGAGGCCCAAACAGGTGGAGTATAGTAAGAAAATAATGAATCCTGCCCAGTACCAAGGATTTTTTTAAAGTACTTCAAATCCTAATACTAGCTTTAACACTAGCCCTAACACTATCCTTAACATAAACCCTAACCTGATTGAAAATCTGATGATCCTAGAAGTCCCAAACTTGGGAAGCATAGTGGGCTAAGCTATCAGATGAATCCTATGCAGTACCAAAGAAATATGACCAAATAATTGAGGCGGTATTTCAGATCATGCACATTTCTCTGTTTTCTGCTAAAGGGCTCTCAGATAAAGTTGTTTTGCCATCTTCATCATAGGGCTACTTTCATGAAGATCCAGAGAGTTCCCACAGAGAACTGATTCAGTGTTTGAAGTTTCAAGCAGCTAGCACCAACTCGGTTTGATTTCAACTTCCATTTTCATTTACCTATATGTCAATATGAAGTAAAACCTTAAAATAAAGAGTGTCCCTGTTAGCAAACCATTGAAATGAGAAGGCCCAAACCTGAGGAACATATTAAGGCTAGGTAAATGATGACTCCTTCCAAGTATCAAAGTAATTTGTACAAAACTTACTCTCACTCTAACAGTACATCTGAACCTAGCCCTAATGCTAAACCTAACACTAACCCCAACCTGATTAGAGAACCATTGATCCTAGAAGTCCCACACTTGGAGAGCTTTGTGGGGAAAGCTAAATAATGAATCCTACTCAGTATCAAACAAATCTGACAATATAATTATGGGAGGAATTTCAGTGCATGCATATTCCCTACTTTCTCCTAAATGGCTCTCAGATAAAGTTGTCTTTGCATGCTTCAGCTTAGGCCTACACTCACAAGGAACATACCAGAGTGTCCCCCACAAAGAATTCAGGGGTGTGTGCAGTTTCAAGCAGCTAGCATGAACTCTGTTTGATTTCCAGGTCCCTTTACATTTACTTGTATAGGTCAAAATGAAGTTAAATGAAAACATTAACTTTTTCAGACACAAAACAGTTGAACCAAAAGGCCTAAATCTGGGAAACAGAGTAAGGTTATTTAAAGATTAATCCTAGATTGTATCAAAGAAATTTGAATAAAGTAACTCTAACCCTAATTCTTCCTCAAAACTGAGCCCTAATCCTAACCCTAGATATTAACATAGCCCTATCCCCAACCCTAAATTTAACCCGAATTTTAACTGTAACCATTGGCCAAAGCCTTGATCTAACTGTATCCTTTACCATAACCCTAACCCTAACCCTAATGCTAAACGTATCCCTAACCCTTTTATTTACCCTAGATCTTCTCTAACCCTAACCCTCTCCCTAGACCTAAATATAGCTCCAACAATAACACTTACCCTAAACCTAACCCTAACCCTAGGGCTAAACATAACCCTAACTCTAACACTAGTCCTAATCTTAACCATAAACACAGCCCTAAATCTAGCTGTAATCCTCTTTTACCCTGAACTTAAGCCTAACCAAATGCTAACGATAGGACTAAACCTAACTGTATAGCTATTCCTACGGTTATTTAAAACCTTAAAACTATCCTGAACGCTAAACCTAACCATATCTATTATCCTGAACCTAATGCTAATTAAAGCCTGAACTCTAAACCCTAACCAAAACCAATCCCTAATCCTGACCCTGACCATAATAACACACCTACCTCTAAGCCTGACGTTTACCCTAAACCTAACCCTCACAGTAGACCTGTTCATAACCAAACCCTACAACTACCCTTAACTGTAATGCTCGACCTAGACTTAATCCAAGCACTAGTCCTAACACAAACCCTCATCCGAGCCATAAACCTCGTATTAATCATAACCCTCATCCTAACCCTAACCCAAGACCTAATCCTAACCATAACCCTAGACCTAACCTTAATATAACTGTATCCATTACCCTAAACATAACCCTTATGCTAATGCTAACCCTAACACTAAACCTAACCCTATCACTATCCACAGAAATATCAATTACCCTAAACCTAACCTGAACCCTAAACCTAACCCTATCTTTACCCTAAACCTAACACTAATTCGAGCTGTAACCCTAAACTCAAACCTAAAATAAGCCCTAACTCTGCTCCTGGTCCTAATTATTCCCCTAGCTCTAAAACTGACTCTTACCCTCTACCTAAACCTTACTATAGACCTAGCCATAAACCTTTCTGTAAAACTGTCCCTAACAGTAACCCTAGACCTGACATTAGCTGTAGCCATAATTCTAGCCCTAACCCTAACACAAACCCTCATCTGAGCTGTAAACCTAGCCTGAATCCTAACTCTCACCCTAACCCTAACCAAAGACTTAATCCTAACCATAATGCTAGCCCTAACCTTAACTGTATCCATTACCCTAAACACAACTCTTAGCCTAATGGTAACCCTAGGACTAAACCTAACCTTATCACTATACCCAAAACTATCAATTACCCTAAAACTAACCTAAACCCTAAATCTAACACTATGTTTACCCTAACCCTAAACCTAAATCTAATTCCAGCTGTAACCATAAACTCAAATGTTAATCAAGCCCTAACACTGAGCCTGGCCCTAGTAATTCCCCTAGCTCAAAACCTGACTCTTACCATATACCTAACCAGTACAATAGACCTAGCCATAAACATTTCCATAAAACTATTGCTAACTGTAACCCTAGACCTGACATTAGCCCTAGCCATAATTCTAGCCCTAACCATAACACAAACCCTAGACCTTATCCTATCCCTAACCATATCCTTAATTACAAACCTAACCCAAACTCTAGGCCTAACCCTGACACCCTAGCCCTAATCGTAGCCATTCTTTAGCCCTATCCCTAACCCTAGTCCTAAGACTAACACTAACTCTAACATGAGACCTTTCACTTGTTCTAAGCCTTACAGTAACCCTAACCCTAGCCCTAACCCTTGCCCTATCCTTGGCCCTAGCACTAACTTTAGACCAAACCTAACTCTAAATCAAACCCTAACCCGAAGATTACCCAAACCCTAACACTAGCCCAAACCATAACACTAATCTTAAAACTAGCCCTAACTCTAGCCCTAGCCCTAAAACCAAGCTGAGCTATAGCTATAACACTAACACCCTTAACCTAAACCAAGCCCTAACCTTAAACCTAGCCCTAACACTATCCCTAATATGAGTTGTAAGCCAAATCCTTAAACTAACCCTTAACCTGACACTGACCCTAACACTACTAGATCTAAACATCACCCTAACCCTAAACCTAACCCTAACAATAACTCTAGTCCTAAAACCCTAAAACTAGCCCTAAACTTCACCCTAGAACTTACATTAGCCCTATCCCTAACTTAATCCAAAACATAGCCCTAATCCTAGCTTTTACCATAGCCCTATTCATAACCATAAACCTAGCCCTAAACTGATATCTAACTCTATGCATTACCATAACAAAAACTATTACCCTAATGCTAACCCTAGTCATGAACATAAACCTACCCCTAATCTTAACACAATTTCTTACCCTGAACCTAACCTGATCCTAAACTTAACCTATCAGTACCCTAACACTAACATACTAATTCAAGCCCTAACTTTAAACCTTAACCTATTCCAAACCCTAACCCTGACATTGACCCTAATAAAACCCCTAGCTCTAACTTGAACATAACCCTACACCTAACCTTTACTTTATATGTAGCCATAATCCTAACCCTAAAACTATCTTTAACTGTAATTCTGGACCTGAAATTTGGCCTAGCCCTAATCCTAGTCCTAAACCTAAAACAAACCCTAGCCCTCATCCTAGCCCTAAGCCTAGCTTTAATCATGACCCTAACCCTAACCATACTCCTGACCCTAATTCTAACTCTCACCCTACCTCTATACCTAGCTATAGTGCCATCTCTTACCCTAATCTTAAACTTAGGCTTATGGCTACATCTAGTGTAAGGGTTAGGTTTAGGGTAAGGGTCAGGTTTAGAGCTCAGGGAATTATTAGGATTAGGATTTGGCTTAGGTAAGGACTTAGGTTTATGGCTCAAATTAGCATTAGTGTTAGGGTTAGTGTAGAGTTAGGGTTTGTTTAAAGGTTCAGGTTTGGTTTAGGGTAATTGATACAGTTAGCGTTAGAGATAGGGCTAGGGTTAGGCTTAGGGTTAGCATTAGAGTAAGGGTTATAGTTAGAGTAATTGATAGGGTTAGAGGTAGAATTATGGTTAGGAATATGCCTTGAGTTAGAGTTAGTGTTAGAACTAGGTTTAGATTTAGGATTAGAGTTATGTTTAGCATAAAGGTTAGGTTTTGAGCTAGGGTTAGGGCTAGGTTTAGGGTTAAGTCTAGGGATAGGATTACGGTAGGTTTAAGTTTATGGAGGTGTTTTGAACTAGAGGAGTGTTAGGATATAAATCATATAAACGGTTAATTTTAAGATTATGATTAGGACTTGAATTAGGGCTAGGGTTAGATCCAGGTGTAGTGCTAAGGTTTTGTTTAAGTTAAGGTTAGTGTTAGGCCTGTTGCTTGGTTTTGTTTTAGAGCTATGATTAGGGTTAGGGCTAGTTTTATGATTAGCTTTAGGGTTAGGGCTAGGGTTATGATTAGTTTTAGGTTAAGGCTAGGATTAGGGCTAGGTTTTTTGTTAGATTTAGGGCAACAATTAGGGCTAGGACTAATGTCAGTTCTACGTTTATAGTTAGTGATATTTTTAGGATTAGGTTTATGGCAAGGTCAAATTAAAGTTTTACGTTTAGGGAAAGGGTCAGATTAAGATTTGGGGTAATTTAGGTTCAGGGTCAGGCTTTGGGTTTGGGTTAGGTTAAGTTTTAGTGTTAAGGCTCAAATTAGCATTAAGGTTAGAATTAGGGTTAAAGTAATGGATAGTGTTAGGTTTAGGGTTAGGTTTGGTTTAAGGTAATGGATATGGTAAGGGTTTGTGTTAGGTTTAGGGTTAGGCTGAGGGTTAGCATTAGGGTTATAATTATTGTTAGTTTGATTTATAGGTTTAGACCTATGTTTAGGGTTAGGATAATGGTTAGGATTAGGGCTAGAGAGCATTAGGGTCAGGGTTAGGGCGAGGGTTACACTTAGAATTAAGTTTAGGGTACGGTTTAGGGTTTGAGCTAGGAATTTTGCTAAGTCTAAGATTAATTTATGGTTTGGTCTATGGTTATGGTCATGGTTACTGTAACGGTTAGGGCTAGGGTAATAGGTTTAGATGTCAGGTTAAAGATAGTTTTAGGTTTAGGTTAACATTAGGTTTAGGTTTATGATTAGGGTTAGCATTTGAGCTATCTTAGGTTTAGGGTTAGGGTTAGGTTAGTTTCACTGTTAGTTCTAGGGTTAGATTTATGTTTAGGGTTAGGATAGGTTTTGCTTTAGGGCTAGTGTTATCATTCAGGTTAAGTTTAGGGTTAGAGTAATGGATAGGGTTCAAGCTAGGATTAGGGTTTGGGTTAAGGTTTAGGGTTTGACCTTGGGTTAGTGTTATGGTTAGATTAAGTGTAAGGGTTAGGAATTGAACTAAGTTTATGGCTAGGGTATGGGTTAGCTTTAGAGTTTGGGCTAGGGTAGATTTACTGTTAGGTTAAGGGCTAGGGTAGCATTAATTTTAGGGTTATTATTAGCATAATGGATAGAATTAGAGCTAGGGTTTGGGCTATGGTTAGAGTTAGGATTAGGGCTAGAATTAGGGTGAGGTTTAGGGTTTGGGCTAGGGATATTTTATGGTAAGTTTTAGTGTTTGATCTAGGGTTAGGGCTAGAACAAGAGTTAGGGTTAGGGTTAGGGCTAAGTTTAGGTTTAGAGTTATGCTTCGGATTAGGTTTAGGGCTGTAATTCAGGCTGGGTTTTGTGTGAGGTTAAGGGCTACTGTTAGGTGTATGGGTAATGTAAGAGCTAGAGTAATGGTTATGGCTATATTTAGAGTTCATCTAGTGTTAGGGTTAGTTTTGGGCATAGAATAAGGTTTAGAGCTAGGGTTTTTGTTAGGGTAAATGTCAGGGTTCAGGTTAGGATTAGGTTTAGGGTAAGGTCAAGAATAAGGACTAGGGTTAGGTCTAGGAGTAGAGTTAGTGTTTGGTTTAAGTTAAGGGTTATTGTTAGGGCTAATGCTAGGGTTATGGCTACATTTAAGATTAGGTTTAGGTCTAGGGCTAGTGTTATTTTTAGGTTTAGGTTTAGGGTTAATGGTATGGCTAGTGTTAGTTTTTAGTTAAGGGTTAGGGTCAGGTTTGAACCTAGGTTTAGTGTTAGGGTCAGAATAAGGGTCAGGGTTAGAGTTAGGGTTTGGGTTAAGTTTAGAGCTAGAATGAGGTTTAGGATTAGGACTAATAATAGAGTTAGGGTTTGGGGTAGGCATAGAATTAGGTTTAGGACTGGGGTACAATAGGGTGAGGGTTTGACTAAATGTAAGAAATAGAGTTAGTAATAGGATTAGGACTAGGGATAGGGTTAGGGTTATAGCCATGGTTAGAATTACGGTTAAAACTAGGGTTAGTCCTTGGATAAGGGCTAGGTTTTGTGTTAGGTTTAGGACTATAGCTAATTTAAGAACTGGCATTACGATTTGGGCTAGTTTTAGTGTTAGGTTTAGCGCGAGGTTTAGTGTGAGGATTAGGTTTAGGGATAGGGTGATGTGTAGAGCTAGGGTTAGTGTTAAGGTCAGAGTCAGGGTTAATATTAGTTCTAGGGTTAGGGTTAGGACTCGAATTAGGGCTAGCTGTGGGGTTAGCGTTTGCTTAGGTTAAGGGTTAGAGTCAGTGAAATGGCTCGGTTTTGTTTGAGAGCTAGGGCTTGGGTTGGGGCTAGTTTTCAAATTAACTTTAGGGTTACAGCTAGTGTTAGTGTGTGGTTTAGGCTTAGGGTTAGGGTTATATTTAGAGTTAGAGTTAGATCTAGGTTTAGGGCTACACCAAAGGATAGGGCTATTGTTAAGGCTAGGATTTGAGTTATTATAAGGAATAGGGTTAGAACTAGGGATAGGGCTAGGGCGAGAGTTAGAGTTAGTGTAAGGATTAGATTTATGCTTAAAATTGGGGCTTAATTGCGGCTAGAATTATTGCTAGGGTGAATATTAAGGCTGAGCCTAGGTTCATGGTTAGGGTTATGGTTATGGATATGGTTAGGTATGATGTTATAGCTAGCTTAGAACTAGAGCGAGGGTTAAAATTAGGTTTAGGTCTATGGTTTGGGTTAGGTTTAGGATTGAGGCTAAGATTAGAGCTAGGATTAGGGCTAGAGTTTGTTTCAGGTTTAGGACTTTATTAGGGCTATGGCTAATGTTAAGTCTAGGGTTATGGTTAGAGATAGTTTTAGGGGTAAGATCATTAGGGTTAGGATTAGGTTAATGGATATATTGAGGTTTAGGGTTCAGGTTAGGTTTAGGGCAATGTATAAGTTTAGGGGTAGAAATAGGTTTAGGGTTATCCTAGGTTTAGCACTAGGGTTAGGATTAGGATTGGGGTAATGAATAGGGTTACAGTTGGGGTTAGGTCTAGGTTTATGGTTAGAATTAAGGCTAGGTTTAGGGTTAGGTTTTGGGTTATGTCAGGGGTTAGGGTTAGGGTTAGGGTTAGGTTTAGGGTAAGGGTTAGGGCTAGATTTAGGGTTATGTTTAAGGTTAAGGGTAGTGTTATGGCTCCAATTACAGATAGGTTTTGGGTTAGGTTAGGGTAAGGTTTAGAACTAGAGACAATGTAAGAACTAGGGTTATGATTAGAACTAGTTTTAGGGTTAGGGTTAGGGCTATGTTAGGTTTAGATTTAGGTTTTGAGTGAAGTTTAGAGCTAGCTTTATTGTTAGGGTCAGAGTCAGGGTCAGGGTTTGTTTTAGGGTTAGGCATAGGACTCGAATTAGAGCTAGGTTTAGGGCCAGGTGTAGGCTTAGGGTTTGGTTTATGTTAAAGTTTAGGGTTAGGACTATGGCTAGGTTGTTTTGTAGGGCTAGGGCTAGGTTAGGGCTAGTTTTCAGACTAGCATTAGTGTTATAGCTTGTGTTAGTGAGATGTTTAGCTTAGGGTTTGGTTAGATTTAGAGTTAGGGTTTGATATAGGATTAGGGCTAGAGCTTGGGTTAGGGCTAATGTAAAGGCAAGTGATAGGATTATGGTAAGGGATAGGGTTGAAGTAGAAATATGGCTAGGACAAGAGTTAGAGTTAGTCTTAGGGCTAGGGTTAGGTTAGGTTTAGGGCTAAATTAGGGCTAGGATTAGGTCTAGTGTTTGTACTAGGGTTAGGCCTAGTTTAGGCGTAGGTTTAGATTTAGGAATAGGGTTAGGATTAGGGGAAGGGATGGGTTTAAATTTAGTTTTAGAGCTAGGTCAAATGTTAGAATTCGGTTAGAACTAGAGTTATGGATTGATTTAGTAATAAGGCTAGGTTTAGGGCTAGGATGAGGGCTAGGATTTGTTTTAGGGTTATGGCAAGAATTAGGGGTAGGGCTAATGTCAGGTCTAGGCTTACATTAGGCATAGATTGAGAGTTCGATTTTTGGCTAGGTCTAGTGTAAGTGTTCAGGTTAGGGTTAGGATCAGGTTTAGAGCTAGGTTTATTGTTAGGGTTAGAATTAGGTTTCAGGTTTGGTTTAGGTTAGGGTTTATGTTTAGACTTGAATTAGCATTAGGGTTTGGATAGGGTAATGATAGGTTTGGGTTTAGGGTTCATGTTAGGTATACGGTAATTGATAGGGTTAGAGTTAGCAAATGGGATAGCGTTAGGCCTAGTGTTAGCCTTAGGGTTATGGTTGTGCTTAGGGTAAGGGATAGGGTTAGGTCTATGGTTATGGTTATTATTAGGCCTAGAGTTAGGTTTAGACCTAGGGTTATGGTTAGGTTTAGGATTAGGGTATGATTTAGAGTTTGAGCTATGGTTAGCACTAGGGCAAGCCTTAGGTTAAGTCTAAGGGTTAGAGATTGAGCTAGGTTTTGGACTAGAACGAACATTAGTGTTAGAGTCAGTGTGAGGGTTAGGGCTAGGGTTAGTATTAGGTTTATGGTTAGGGTAGGGTAATGGATAGAGTTAGAGGTAGGTTTTGGCCTATGGTGATGTCCAGTCTCAGGGTTAGTGATATGGCTAAGTCTAGTGTTAGGGTTATGTGTTTTGTTAGGATAAGGTTTAGAGGTAGGGTTTGTGTTAAGGTAAGGGTCCTTCTTAGGTTTAGGGCTAGGTTTGTTGTTAGGGCCAGCATTAGTGACTAGGCTTTGTTCTAGGGGTAGGGTTAGTGTTTGGGTTAGGTTAAGGGTTATTACTAGGGCTATGACTAAGGTTTTGTTTAGGGCTAGGGCTAGAGTTATCACCAGATAATAGATTGAGTGTAGATCTAGGTCTAGTGTTAGTGTAAGGATTAGTTATAGGGATACAGGCAGTGCCAATGTTAGGGGTCTGATTAGGGTTAGGGTCAGGTTTTGACCTATGGTTAGTGTTAGGGTCAGAATAAGGGTCAGGGTTAGTGTTTGGGTTTAAGATAGTGATAGAGCTAGATTGAGTATTAGGGTTAGGACTAGTAATAGAGTTAGGTTTTGGTTTTGGCTATAGAATTAAGTTTAGGAAAAGGATACCTTTAGGTTTATAGTTTGACCTTGGGTAAGGGATAGGGTTAGTGCTAGTGTTAGGGTTTGGGTTATGGCTAGGGTTAGATTTAAGATAGTGTTAAAGCTAGGGTTAGACCTTGGATTAGGTCTAGGCTAGGTTTTGTGTTAGCTTTAAGGCTACAGATAATGTAAGAATTAGGCTTACAATTAGGGCCATTTTTAGGTTTAGTGTTACATCTAGGTTTATGCCTGGGATGATGATTAGAATTAGGTTTAGGTCTAAGGTTAAGTTTGTGTTAGACTTAAGGCTAGATTTTGGGTTAGGATGAGCGCTAGGGTTTGAGTTAGGGTTAGGGCAAGTTTTAGGGATAGGGATAATATCAAGTTTAGGGTTATGGCTAGGGATAGTTATTAGGTTAGGTTCATGGCTAGGTCTAATTTTAGGTTTAGGGTAAGTCCCAGGTAAAGTGTAAGGTGTATTTTTAGAGTAAGGGTCAGGTTTCGGGTTTGTGTTAGGTTAATTATTAGGGTTAGGGCTCAAATTAGCGTTAGGGTTAGAATAAAGGTTAGGTTTATGGATAGGTTTAGGTTTAGGATTCAGGATAAGATTAGGGTAATTTGTAGGGTTAGGGTTAGTGACAGGGTTAGGGTTAGGCCTAGGGTTAGCATTTGGGTTAGGGTTATCGTTAGGATAATTAACAGCATTAGATCTAGGGTTAGTGATGGGGTTTTGGATAGGATTAGGGCTACAGTTAGGGTTAGGGTTAGGGTTAGGGTTAGAGTTAGGTTTAGGATACAGGTTAGGTTTTGAGCTAGGGATAGTGCTAGGATGAGGGTTAGGTTTAGGATTATGTCTAGAGTTAGATTTATGTTTAAGGTTAGGGTCAATTTTAGGTTTAGGGCAAAGGTTATATTTAGAGTTAGATTAATGGATAGCATTAGATGTTGGGTTAGGTTTAGGGGTAGTTATAGCTTTAGGGTTAGTGTTAAGGTTAGAGCTAAGATTATCATTTGAGTTAGGGTAATGGATAGTGTTAGATGTCAGGTTAGGGTAAGGGGTAGTTTTAGGTTTAGGGTAAGTGTTAGGGTTTGGGCTAGGTTTAGTGTTAGAATAAGGGTTATGGTTTTATCTAGGGTTAAGGCTACAATGAGGGTTAGGTTTAGGGTTATGTCTAGGATTAGGTTTACAATTAGAATTAGAGCTAGTGTTACCATTAGGGTTAAGGTTCTGTTTAGGGTAATGGATAAATTTAGAGATAGTATTAGGGCTAGTGTTAACATTATGATTAGGGCCAAGATTAGGATTAGATTTAGGGATTGGGCTAGGGTTATGTGGAGAGTTCAGTTTTGGGTTTTATCTAGAGTTTGGTCTAAGACAAGGGTTAGGGTTAGGCTTACAGTAAGGGATAATGTTAGGTTAGGATTAGGGTTACGCTTTGGCTTGATTTAGACCTAGGATTATGGCTAGGTGTTGTGATAGGATTAGAGCTAGTTTTAGTGCTATGGTAATGTAAGGGATATGTTTACGGTTATGGCAAGGTCTAATGTTAGGTTTAGTTTTCGGTTAGGGTCAGTTTTATAGCTAGGGTTAGTGTTAGTGTCAGGGTCTGTGTTTGAATTAGGGTTAGGGTTAGGGCTAGAGCCAGAATTAGGATTGGTTAGGTCTAGAGGTAAGATTAGTGTTTGGCTTAGGTTAAGGGTTATCATTAGAGCAAGGCTAGTTTTTTGTTAAGGTCTTGGTTAATGATATGGCTAGATTTATGATTAGGTTTAACGTAGGGCTAATATTAGGGTTAGGTTTAGATATAGGTTTATGGGTAGGGCTAGTTTTAGGGTTTGGTTTAGGTTCAGGGTCAGAATAAGGGTCAGGGTTAGGGTTAGAATTTGGGTTATGATTATAACAAGAATTAAGGCTAGGGTTAGGACCAGTAATAGGGTTAGGGTTTGGGTTAGACTAAGGATTAGTTTTAGGACTAGGGTTAGCATTAGGGTTGGGGTTTGGCTACGGTAAAGTATAAAGTTAGAGCTAGGGTTACACCTATGGTTCGGGTTAGGGTTAGGGGTAGTGTTAGGGTTAGGGTTAGGGTGAAAGCTAGGGTTAGGTGTCAGATTTGTGCTAGCTTTGGGTTAGTGTTAGGTTTAAGGTTACGACTAATGTATGATCTAGGTTTATGATTAGAACTAATTTTAGAATTAGGGTTAGGACCAGGTCTAGTGTTAGGTTAAGTTTTAGGTTTAGGGTAATGTTTAGAGGTAGGGTTAGTGTTAATGTCAGAGACAGGTTTACGGGTAGATTTAGGGTTAAAATTAGGACTCAAATTAGGGCTAGGCTTAGGGCTAGATATAAGGTGAGGGGTTGGTTTAGGTAAAAGTTTAGGGTTATTGTTATTGCTCAGTTTGTTTTAGGTTTAAGCCTATGGTTAGAGCTAGTTTTAGGATTAGTGTTAGGGTTATGGCTAGTGTTAGGGTTAGGTTTAATTTTAGAATTAGGGTTTGATTTAGAGTTAGATTTAGATCTACTATTAGGGAAAAATGTAAGGTTAGGGTTAGGGTTATTCTAGGCTATGGCTAGGAAATAGATTATTGTAAGTGATAGAGTTAGAATTAGGGCTAGGTCTAGGGCGAGACTTATAGTTAATCCTAAAGCTAGTATTAGGGTTAGATTTAGGATTAGAGCTAGGGTTAGTGTTAGGATTAGTCCTAGGGTTAATGTTAGGGCTAGGTTTAATGTTAATGTTAAGTTCTGGGTTAGGTTTTGGGTAAGCAATGTGGTTATAACTAGCTTTAGGGCTAGGGAAAGGGTTAGAATTAGGGTTAGGGTTATGATTAAAGGTCAGTTTTAGGCTAGAATAAGAGCTAGTGTTTGTGTTTGGGTTAGGGCTAGGATTTGGGCTAGGGCTATTGTCAGGTTTAGGGTTTAATTAGAGATAGGTATCAGCTTATGTTTATGGTTAGGTCTAGTGTAAGGATTAGATTTAGGGTAAGGGTAAGTTTAAAGCTAGGTGTATTATTAGGGTCAGTATTTGGCTTAAGGTTTGGTTTAGGTTAATGTTTAGGTTTAGGGCTCTAATTAGCATTAGGGTTAGAGTTAGGGTTAGGGTAATGAATAGGTTTAGGATTA
The DNA here is from genome assembly GCF_047511675.1 of Marmota flaviventris. NCBI lineage: Eukaryota > Metazoa > Chordata > Mammalia > Rodentia > Sciuridae > Marmota > Marmota flaviventris. Next base: position 116,584 of record NW_027288421.1, on the reverse strand, counting down.
GGTTTCAGGTTAGTATTAGGGCAATGGATAGGTTTAGGGATTGTGATAGGGTTTGTGTTAAGCCTAGGATTAGCATTAGGGTCATGATTGTGATTATCGTAGTGGATAGAATTAGAGCTAGGTTTAGGGCTAGGCTTATAATTATGATTAGGGTTAGGGTTAGGGTAGTTTATATTATTAGAGCTATGTTTAGGGCTATGTTTAATGTTAGGATTAGAGCTAGTGTTAGGTTTGGGTTTGGAATGTGGCTAGGGTTATGTTAAGGGTAAAGGTTAGGCTTGAGCTAGGATTAGGTCTAAAGCGAGGCTTAGGGTTAGGGTTAGGGCTAGGGTTATGTTTAGGGTTACCCTTAGGGCTATCTTCAGGCCTAAAATTACAGCTAGGTTTGGGGATAGTTTAGGCCTAGTGTTAGGGCCATGGGTAATGTAAGAGCTAGGGTTATGATTAGGGATAGTTTTGGGGTTAAGGTTATGGCTAGGTCTAGTGTTAGGATTAGGTTTGGTTTAGAGTGAGCTTTGGAGCAAGGATTGTGTTAGGGTCAGGGCCTGTGTTCAGGTTAGAGTTAGTGTTGGGTTTAGTGCCAGAATTAGGACTAGGGTTAGGTCTAGGGGTAGGGTTAGTGTTTGGGTTAAATTAAGGGTTATTGTTAAGGCTCGGGCTAGGTTGTTGTTCAGGTTTACGGCTAGAGATATGGCTAGATTTAGGATTAGGTTTAAGTCTAGAGCTAGTGATAGGTTTAGGTTTAAGTATATGATTACCGGTAGGGCTAATGTTAGGATTCGGTTTCAGGTTAGGTTCAGATTTATACCTGCTGTTAGTATTAGGGTCAGAATAAGTGTCAGGGATAAGGTTTGGGTTTTGGTTAGGGATAGAGCTGGAACGAAGGTTAGGGTTAGGCCTAGTAATAGGGTTAGTGTTTGGGTTATTCTAAGAATTAGGGTTAGGACTAGGGTTAGCATTAGATTTAGGGTTTAGCTTAAGGTAATGGATAGGGTAAAAGCTAGGGTTAGGGTATGGATTAGGGCTAGTTTTAGGGTTAGGGTTAAAACTAGGGTTAGCACTCGGCTTGGGGCCATGTTTTGGGTTAGGTTGGGGCTACTGTTTGGCCTAAAACTAATGCATAAACCAGGGTTATTATTAGGGCTACTTTTTGGGTGTTACGCTGGATCAAGTGTTAGGGTTAGGGTTACCATTTTCGTGATGTTTAGAGCTAGGGTTAGTGTTAGGGTCAGAGTCAGTGTTCGGGTTATAGTTAGGGTTAGGTTTAAACCCAGAATTATCACTAGAATTATGTCTAGGGGTAGGATTATTTTTTGTGTTAGGTTAAGTTTTATCATTAAGGCTAGGGCTAGGTTTTTGTTTACGTCTAGGGCTAGAGATATGGCTACAGTCAGGAATAGGTTTAGGTCTAGGACTAGTATTAAGGTTAGGTTTAGGTACAGGTTTATTGCTAGTGCTAGTGTTAGGGTTTGGTTTATGGTTAGGTTCAGGTTTAGACTTACTGTTAGGGTCAGAATAAGTTTCAGGGTTAGGTTTAGGGTTTGGGTTATGGTTAGAACTACACTGAGGGCTAGGGTTAGAACTAGTAGTAGGGCGATGGTTTGGGTTAGGCTAAAGATTAGGGTTAAGTTTATGGCTATGTTTAGTGTGTTAGGTTTCAGGTAGGGGTCAAATTTAGAACTAGGGGTATTATTAGGGTCAGCTTCAGGTTTAGGGTTTTCTTTAGGTTAGGGTTTAGGTTTAGGGCTCAAATTAGCATTAGCTTTTGTTTAGGGTAATGATAGTGTTTAGTTTAGGGTTCAGGTTAGATTTAGCATAATGGATAGGGTTATGGTTAGGGATAAGGTTAGATTTAGGCCTAGGATTAGCATTATAATTAGGGTTGTGTTTAGGATAATTGATAGGGTTAGGCTAAATTTATGGCTAGGGTTATGGATAGGATTAGGGCTAGGGTAAGTGTTAGGATTATGGGTGTGTTTTGTGTTAAGTTTAGGGCTAGAATTACGGCTAGAGCAAATGTCAGGTCTAGGATTTTGGCTTGCAATAGTTTTAGGGTTAGGTTTTTTGCTAGGTCTGGTATAAGAATTAGGTTTAGTGGTAGGTTCAGGGTTATAGCTAGGTATATTATCATGGGAAGGGGCAGAGTTAGGGTTTGGGTTGAGTTAAGGTTTAGGGTTAAGGCTTGAATTAGCATTAGGTTTAGAGTTAGGGTAATGATACATTTAGTTTTAGGGTTCAGTTTAGGTTTAGGTTAATGAAATAGGTTAGGATTAGGGATAAGTTTAGGGTTAGGCCTAGGGTTACTATAAGAGTTATGGTTATGATTAGGGTAATGGATAGGGTTAGAGCTAGTGATAAAGCTAGGGTTGTGGTTAGAATTCTGGCTAGGTTTAGGGTAAAGTTTAGGACTATGTCCTGGGTAAGGGTTCGGTTTAGGATTAGGTTTAAAGCTAGGGTTAAGTCTCAGATTAGGGCTTGGTTTTGGGTTTGGTTAGGGATAGTATTAGGGCTATGATAATGTATGAACTAGTGTTGCAATTAGTGCTAGTTTTAGGGTTAGGGTTAGGGTTTTGTCTAATGTTACAGTTATGTTTAGGATTAGGGTCATGTTTAGAGCAAGGGTTATTGTTAGGGTTAGTACCAGATTCAGGGTTAGTTTTCGGGGTTAGTGTTAGAACTCGAATTATGGCTAAAGTTAGTAGTAGTTGTACGGTTAGGGTTTGGTTTAAGTTAAGAGGTAGGGATATCCATTGGTTTTGTTTTAGGGCTAGGGCTATGGTTACGGCTAGATTATGGATTAGCATCAGGGTTAGGGCTAGTGTTAGTTTGAGGTTTAGGCTTAGGCAGAGGGTTACATTTAGAGTTAGTGTTAGATCTAGGTTTAGGGTAGGGCTAGGGCTTGGGTAAGGGTGAGGGTTATGGTAATGAATATGGTTAGAACTAGGAATTCGGTAGGGTGAGGATAAGAGTTAGTCATAGTAGTAGTCTTAGGGTTAGATTTATGGTTAGGGCTAAATTAGGGCTAGGGTTAAATCTAGGGTTAGGACTAGGGTTAGGGCTAAATTGGGGCTAGGATTAGGACTAGGGTTAGTGTTAGACATAGGGCTAGGATTAGGGCTAGAGATAGGGTTAGGGTTAGAGCTAAATTAGGGCTTAGGATCAGGGCTAATGTTAGTGTTGGGATCAGGCTACATTAGGGCTAGTATTAAGGCTAGGGTTAGTGTTAGGGTTAGACTAAGGGGTTGGGCTAGAGTTAGGGTTAGCATTGGTGTTAAGGTAAAGTTTACAGAAATGGGTGGGGTTATTGCTAGCTTTAGGTAAAGGGTGAGCTTTAGAATTAGGATTAGGTCTAGGGTTATGTTTCAGTTTAGGATTAAGTCTACGTTTAGGGCTAGGTTAAGGTCTAGGGTTTCTTTTAGGGTTATGGCTAGGACCAGGTCTAGGGCTAATATCAGGTCTAGCATTAATGTTAAAAATAGTTTTAGGGTTAGGTTATGATTAGGTCTATTGTAAGAGTTAGGTTTAGGTTAAAGGTCAGCTTTAGGGCTAGGGTTATTATTAGGGCCAGGAACAGTGTCAGAGTTAGCATTTGGTTTAGCTAAAGGTTTAGGGATAAGGCTCGAATTAGCATTAGGGTTAGGTTTAGGATTAGGGGAATGGATAAGGTTTAGTTTAGGTTTCAGTTAAGGTTCAGGGTAAAGGATGAGTTACATTTAGCAATTGGGTTAGGGTTATCATTAGTGTTAGGGTTATGTTTAATGTAATGGAGAGGTGTAGAGCTAGGGTTAGGGCTAGGTTATGGTTTGGATCAACTCTAGGATTAGGGCTAGGTTTAGGAGTAGAATTAGGGTGTGATTTAGGGTAAGTTTTAGGGTTAGGGTAAGTGTTAAGTTTAGGGCTAAGGTTATAGTTAAGGTAGGGTAAGGGTTAGTGTTTGAACTAGAATTAGGGCTAGGGAGAGGGTTAGGTTTAGGTTTAGGTCTAGGTTTACATTTATGTTTAGATTTAGGTTCAGTGTTTAGGGATGGGGTTTTAATTAGGGTTAGGGTTAGGGTAATGTATATATTTAGAGCTAAAGTTCAGACTAGGTCTAATGTTAGGATTACAGCTAGTGTTAGGGTTAGGGATTAGGATAGACCTAGGGTTATGTTTAGTGTAAAGGTTAGGGTTAGGTCTAAGGTGAGGCATAGTTTAGGGCTAGGTTTTGGGCTAGGGATAGGCTAAGGCTTATGCTTAGAGCTAAGTTTAGGCGTAGGTTTAGGGCTAGGTTTTATGTTATGTTTAGGGCTAGGGTTAGGACTATAGTTAATGTAAGAGTTAGGGTTATGTTTAGGGCTAGTTTTAATGTTAGGGTTATGTCTAGGTCTAGTGTTAGTGTCAGTTTTTGGGATAGGGTTAGGGTTAGCATTAGAGCCAGAATTAGGACTAGGTTTAGGTCTACGTGTAAGGTAAGTGTTCGGTTTAGGTTAAGGGTTATTGTTAGTGCTAGTGCTAGGTTTTTGTTTAGGTCTAGGTCTAGAGTTATAACTATATTTGGGATTAACTTTGGGTCCAGGTCTAGTGTTAGGCTTACGTATAAGTATAGGGTTACCAGTAGGGCTAGTGTTAGGGTTTGGTGTAGGGTCAGGGTCAGGTTTAGACCTAGGGTTACTGTTAGGGTCATATGAGGGTCAGAGATAGCTTTAGAGGCAAAATGAGGGCTAGGGTTAAGACTAGTATTATGATTAGAGTTTAAGTTAGGCTAAGGTTTAGAATTAAGATTACGGTTAGCATTTGAGTTAGGTCTTGGCTTAGTCTAAGGAATAGGGTTATAGTTATGGTTAGAGCTAGCTTAAGGTTAGGGTAAGGCCTAGTATTATAGTTAAAGCTAATATTTGGGCTTGGATTAGGTGTAGAACTTGTGTTAGGGTTAGGGCTATGGTTAGGACAATGACTAATGTATGAACTAGGGTTATGATTAAGGCTAGTTTCAGGGTTAGGTTAAGGCTAGATATAGTGTTAAGATTAATTTTAGGTTAGGGTGGTGTTTTGAGCTAGGATTAGTGTTAGGGTCATTGTCAGGGTCAGGGTTAGTTTTAGAGTTAGTTTTAGGGTTAGTTGTAGGGTTAGGGTTTGATTTAAATGAAGGGTTAAGATTAGGGCTATGGCTTGGTTTTGGTTTATGGCTAGGGATAGGGATAGGGCACATTTTAGGATTAGCATTATGTTTAGGGGTAGTGTTAGGGTTTGGTTTAGGCTTATTTTAAAGTTAAATTTAGAGTTAGGTTTAGATTTAGACTTAGGCTTAGATATAGAATTAGGAATAAGGCTAAGGATAGAACTAGGGCTAGGGCTATGGCAAGAGTTTGAGTTAGTCTTATGGCTAGGTTTAGGGTTAGTTTAGGATTAAATAAAGGCTAGGATTAATACTAGGCTTTGTGTTAGGCCTAGGTTTAGGGTGAGGGTTAGGGTTAGAGTTAGGTTTACGGTTAGTTTTGGGGTATAGGATGAGGTTATATGTAGGTTTAGAGCTAGGATGAGGAATAGAACTAGGGTTATGGTTCAGGCTAGGATTAAGCCTGGGTTTAGTGCTAAGATTATGACTAGAGCTAATTTCAGGTCTAGTGTTTGGTTAAAGATAGTTTTAGGTTTAGGTTTATGGCTAAGTCTAGTGTAAGGTTTAGGTTTAGAGTTAGGTTCAGGGTTAGGTTCAGGTTAAGACCTAAGGGTACTCTTAGGGTCAGGGTCATAATTAGTGTTTTGGATAGGTTAAGGTTTAATGTTAGGGCTCAAATTAGCATTAGAGTTAGGATTAGGGTAACGATAGTGTTAGGTTTAGGTTTCAGGTTAGGTTAAGCATAATGGATAGGGGTAGGATTAGTGATACAGTTAGGTTTAGGCCCAGGTTTAGCATTAGGGATAGGGTTATGGTTAGGGTAATTCATAGGGTTAGAGACAGGGGTACATCTGGGGTTATTGTTACGATTATTAATAGGGTTATGGTTAGGGTTAAATCTAGGGTTACAACTAGGGTTATAGTTACAATTAGTGATAGGGTTAGGGTTAGGAATAAATCTAGGGATAGTGCTCTGAATAAGGCTAGGTTTGGGGTTAATTTAAGGCTAGGTTTAGGGTAACAGCTAATGTAAATACCTGGGTTGTGATTAGGGCTAATTTTAGGGTTAGGGTTAGGGCTATGTCTATTGTTATGTTTAGGCAAAGGGTAAGGGTTATATTTAGAGCTAGGGTTAGTGTTAAAGTCAGAGTCAGGGTCAGGGTTAGTTTTAGGGTTTGGCTTAGAACTCGAATTATGGATAGAGTTATGGCTAAGTGTAGGGATAGGCCTTAGTTTTTATTAAGGGTTAGGGTTAGGTCTATGGCTTGGTTTTGTTTTAGGGCTAGGGTTAGAACTAGTTTTAGGATTAGCCTTACAATTAGGGCTAGTGTTAAGTTTAGGTTTAAGCTAAGGTTTATATTTAGATTTAAAGATAGGGTTAGATCTAGGGTTGCTGCTAGGGCTATGAATAGGGCTAGTGTTAGACCTATTGTTTGGGCTAGGATTATGGTTCCAGTAAAGTATAGGGTTAGAACTAGTGTTAGGACTAAGTTGATTGTTAGAGTTAGTCTTTTGGCTAGGGTTAGGGTTAAGGTTACGGATAGGGCTAAATTAGATATAAGATTAGGGCTAGGGGTAGTGTTAGAGTTAGGCCTAGGGTTATGGTTAGGATTATAATTACGGCTATGTTTAGGGCTAGGATAAGGGCTAGGGTTTGTGTTATGGTTAGGGCTAGTATCATGACTAGGGCTAATATCAGGCCTAGGTTTATGCTTAGGGATAGTTTTGGCGTTAGTTTTATGGCTAAGTCTAGTATAAGGGTTAGGTATAGGGTAAGAGTGAAGTTTAGAGCTAGGAGATTTATTAGGGTCAGTGTCAGTGTTAGGGTTAGGTTTAGGTTTGAGTTTAGGGTTAGGGCTCAAATTATCATTAGAGTTAGGGTTAGGGTAATGATTGCATTAGGTTTAGGGTTCAGGGTAGGTTTAGGGTAATTGATAAGTTTGGCGATAGTGATATGTTTTGGGTTAGGCCTAGGGTTAACATTAAGGTAAGGATTATGTTCAGGTTAATGATAAAGTTAGACTTCAGTTTAGGGCAAGTGTTATGGTTAGAATTAAGTCTTGATTTAGGGTTAGGGTGAGAGTTAGAACTAGGGTTAGGTTAAGGTTATGTTTAGTGTAAGGGTTAGGTTCTGAGCTATGGTTAGTGCTAGGCTCAGTGTTAGGTTCAGGATTAGTTCTAGGGATAGGATTACAGTAGGTTTGGGTTTAGGGTTATGGTTAGGGTTAGACCTAAGTTTAATGGTGAGGTCAGTAAAAGGGTCAAGGTTAGTGTTAGGATTTTGGATAGGGTTAGATCTAGAATGAGGGCAAGGGTAAAGGCTATTAATAAGGTTAGTGTTTTGGTTATCCTAAGGATTAGAGATAGGTCTAGGGTTACCCTTAGGATTAAGGTTTTGCTTAAGTAAGGGATTGGTTTAGAGCTAGTTCATGGTTAGAGTTAGGGTTAAAACTAGGTTAAGGACTTGGATTAGGCATAGGTTTTTTGTTAGGGTTAGGGCTAGGGTTAAGGCATTGGCTAATGTAAGAACTAGGGTTACCATTAGGGTTAGTTTTAGTGTTAGGCTACGGGTTAGTTTTAGTGTTAGGGTTAGGTTTAAGGTGTGGGTGATATTTTTAGCTAGGGTTCATGTTAGAATAGGAATCAGGGTCAGGCTTAGTTTTAGGGTTAGAGTTAAAACTCGAATTAGGGCTAGGGTTTCTGTTAGGGTTCAGTTTAAGGTGAGGGTGGTGTTTAGAGCTAGGGTGAGTGTTTGGATATGAGTCAGCATCAGGGTTGGTTTTAGGGTTTGGGTTAGGACTCGATCTAGGGCTAGGGTTAGGTCTAATAGTAGTGTTAGAGTTTGGTTTAAGTTAAGGTTTAGAGTTAGGGCTAACACTATTTTTTGTTTTAGTCCTATGATTAGAGTTAGGGCTAGTGTTAGTGTTAGGCTTAGGCTAGGTTTTAGGGTTAAATTTGGAATTAGGGTTAGGCCTAGGGTGAAGGCTAGAACTAAGGATATGGCAAGGGTTATGGCTAACCTAACCCTGAACCTAACTCTAAATCTAAACCTTACACTAGATGTAACCATAAACCAAAACCTAAAACTATTTTTAACCATAACACTAGACCTGTAATTAGGTCTAGTCATAATCCTATCACTAAACCTAGGCTTAATCCTAGCCTGAACCATAACCTGAGCCCTAACCCTAGTTCTATTCCTCATCCTAGCCCTAAACCTACATATAACCTCATCCTATACCCAAAAACTAACCATAACCATAAATCTAACCCTAACCCTCACCCTAAACCTAGGCCTAACACAAAGCCTAGTGCTAATCCTAGCCTTTATTTAATCCTAACCTAACCCTAAACCTAGCTATAAGACTAACTCAAACTCTTGCCATAGCCCTAGCCCTAGTTCTATCCTTAGCCTTATTCCTAAATCTATATCTAAGCCTAAGTCTAAATCTAAACCTAACTCTAAATTTAACTTTAAAATAAGCCTAAACCAAACCATAACACTACCCCTAACCATAATGCTAACAAATCCATAGCCCTAATCTTAACCCTTAACTTAAATCAAACCCTAACCCTACAACTAACCCTAAAACTAACTCTAAAACTAACCCTGACCCTGACACTGACCCTAATACTAATCCTAGCTCAAAACACCACCCTAACCTTAAATTAACCTTAACACTATATCTAGCCTTAACCTAACCCTGAAACTAGCCTTAATCATAACCCTAGTTCATACATTAGTCATTGTCCTAACCATAGCCCTAACCCTAACACAAGTTTTACACCTAATCCAAGCCCAAACAATAGCTTTAACCATAATACTAGGCCTAACCCTAACCTTAACCCTAGCTCCAATCATGACTCTAACCCCATTCTAGCTCTAACCATATACCAAACTCTAACGCTAACCCTGACCCTTATTCTCACCCTAACCCTAGGTCTAAAAATGACCCTAACCCTAGACCAAACACTAACACTAGCCCTAGACCTAAAGCAAATCCTAAATCTAGCCTGAACTCTTCCCCTAGACCTAAACATAAACCTAGCCCCAGCCCTAACAATAACACTAATCTAACCCTAGACTTAACAAAGTCCCAATTCTATCTGTAACCCTAACACTAACTCTAACACCGACTAACACCGACTAACACCGACTCTGCCTTTAGACTAAACCTGTCTCTAAATCTGACCCTACCAAAAATCTAAACATAAAACTAGACCTAGCCATAACCCTAATCCTACAACTAGCCCTCAACATATCCCTAGCTCTTACATTACCCATAGCCCTAACCCTAGCCCTAAACCTAACAAAAAACCTACAGCTAATCCTAAGCCTAAATCAAGCCTTAAGCATAACCCTAACCCGAACTCTAGTCCTAACCCTAACCTAACTCTCGCCTTAGTCCTAATCCTAGCTCAAAGCCTAAACATTATTCTAAATATAAACCTACACCTATCCCTCAATCTAACCCTAACACTAGCCCTAATCCTAACTTTAACCCTAGCCTTAAACCTAGCTCTAAACCAACCGATTACTCTAAACCTAAACCTAAACTTATTGATAATTCTAGGCTTAATGCTAAACCTAAATCTAACTGGAAAACTAACCCTAGACCTAACCTTAAATCTCACACTTGCCATAGACGTAACCCTAGCTCAAACCCTAACCCTTACTATAAACCTAAACATAACCATAGCCCTAACTCTAAGCCTAAACCTCAATCTAATGTTAAACGTAGCCCTAAATATACATCAAATTGTATACATTACCCTAACCCTAACCCTATCCCTAATGATGTCACTAGCCCTAATCCTAACCCTAACCATATGAGTACTATAATCTTATCCCTAGAAGTAACCCTAAACCTAACCCTCACCCTAAACCTAACCCTAGCTCAAAACCTAATCCTTTTGCTAAACATAAACCTATGCCTAACCCTAGTTTTAACCCTAACCCTAACGCTAATTCAAGACCTATTCCTAACCAGAAACATAGCCCTAAACTTAGCTCTAATTCCATGCATTATAGTAACCACAACCCTTACCCTAATGAGAATGCTAGGCTTAATATTAACCCTATCACTAACCCTAACCCTATCAATTACCCTAAACCTAATGTAAACACTATACAAAACCCTATCAGTACCTAAACCACACCATAGTGCTAACTCAAGCCGTAACCATAAACCCTAACCTCAAGCAAACTCTAACAATGACCATGACCCTAATAAGTCTCCTAGATCTAAAGCTGAATTTACATTAAACCTAAAACTTACACTAGACCTACCATAATCCAGATTCTAAAACTATCCCCAACCCTAACCTTAGACCTGACATTAGCCATAGCTCTAATCCTTGTCCTAAACCTAACACAAACCCCAGCCCTTATCCTAGCCCTAAACCAAGCATTAATCCTAACCCTAAACCTAACTTTAGGCCTAACCCCAAAATTAACCCTAGCCATAACCTTAGCCCTAATTTAGTCCTATTCCTAACCCTAGCCCTAACCCTAGCCCTAAGACTAAATCTAACTCCCACCATAGCCCAATCCCTGGTTCGAACCCTATTCCTTACCAGAACCCTAATCCAAGCCCTAACCCTAGACTTATCATTAGCTCTAGCCCTAACCTAGATCTAATTTTAACTCTAAATCAAAACCTAATCCTAAGCCTAACCCTAACTCTAAATCTAACACTAGCCCTAAAATAAAACCAAGCCATAGCCCTAACCCTAACCCTTAACCTAAGCGAACCCTTAACCCTAACCCTAAATTAAGCACTAATTCTAGTTTTAAGCTGAAAACTAGAATTAACACTGACCCTGACTCTGACTACAATACTAACCCTAGTCTAAACATCACCCTAACCCTAAACCTAAACTAGACCTACCACTAACCCTAACCCTAAATTTAACCCTAATTGTAACCTGGTACTTACATTAGCCTTACCCCTAACCCTAGCACTGTAAACCCCAAACCTAGCCCAAAACCAAGCCCTAACCCGAGTTTTAACCCTAAACCTAATACTAAACCTAGCCCTAATCAAAATCATAACCCTAGCCCTAATCCTATCTCTAACCCTATCCATTGCCTTAACCATAACCCTAGGCCTAAATTTAACCCTATCCCTAATCCTAAACCTATGCATTATTCTAAACCAAACCTAAACACTAAATCTCACCCTACAATTACACTACATGACCAGTAGAGATAATTCAAGCCCTAACTTTAAACCTTAACCTATCTCAAATTTCTAACCCAGAACATGACTCTAATAATACACCTAGCTCTAAATCTGACCCTAACTCTAAACCTAACACTTATATCACATGTAGCCATAAACCTAACTGTAAAACTATCTTTAAACATTACCCTAGATCTGATATTAGCCCCAGCCCTAATCCTAGCCATAACACTAAAAGAAACCATAGCCCTCATCCTAGCCCCAAACCTAGCCTTAATCATAACCCTAACCCTAATCATAGCCCTAACCCTAATTCTAACTCTCACCCTATCTCAAAACCCAGCTATAATGCCATTCCTTACCCTAAACTTAACCCTAACCCTAACCCTAATGCTAGGCCTAAGGTGAACACTAACCCTAGCCCTAATTCTAGCCCTAATTTTACCCTATCCCTAACCGTAACCCTAACTCTGGTCCTAAGACTAACTCTAACTCTCACACTAGCCCTATACCTACTTCTAACCCTATCCATTACCGTAATCCTAACTCTAGCCCTAACCCTAGCCCTAACCTAGCAATAACCACTGCCTAATATTTATTCCTATTCCTAAACCTAGATCTAACCCTAACTCTAAAGCTAACTCTAAGCCTAAGCCTAAGCCTAACATTAACACTAGCCCTAGCCCTAATGCTAATCATAAATATAGTACTAACCCTAACCCTTACAGTAAAACAAACCCGAGCAATACTGCTAACCCTACACCTTAACATAAACCAAACCTTAACACTACATCTAGACCTAACCCTAGCCCTAATTAGAGTCCTAATCTTAACCTTGATACTAACCCTAACTCTGACTCACATCCTGACACCCACCCTAGCTCTAAACACCACCCTAACCCTAAAACAAACCCTTACAGTAACCCTAGCCTTAATTCGAGTTCTAACCCTAACCCTAAAAGTAAACCTGACCCTCACTATTAACCTAACACTAACACAGCTCTAAATTTCACCCTAACCATAAACCTGATCCGAACACTAGAGGTTTAACCTCTAACCATCACCCTAAAACTAACCCTAAAACCATAGTTCTTCCATTAGTCATTGCTCTAAATGTACCCTTAATCCTAACACAGAAACTAGCCCTAATCCGAGCCATGAACCTAGCTTTAACCCCAACCCTAGTCCTAATCCTAGCTCTAACACTATCCCTTACCCTATGCCAAACTCTAAACCTAATGCTAATCCTAATCGTAATCGTAATGCTATGACACGGTTTTGTTTGAGTGCTAGGTCTAGGGTTAGGGCTAGTTTTCCAATTAGCATTAGGGTTAGCGCTAGTGTTAGGGTGAGGTTTAGACTAAGAATTAGGGTATGATTGAGGTTAGAGTTAGGTCTAGGTATAGGGCTAGGGCGAAAGTAGGAATGGGGTTGCGTTACGTTTAGGTTTAGGGTTTGTGTTATGGTGAGGGATAGATTTAGAACTAGGGTTAATGCTAGGGTGAGAGGTAGGGTTAGGTTTACAGTTAGGGTTAGGTTTAGAACTAAATTTGTGCAAGGATTAGAGCTAGGGTTAGTGTTAGGGCTAGGCCTCCGTTTAGGGTTAGGGATAGGGTTAGGATTAGTGTAAGGTATGATGTTATAGCTAGGTGTAGGGCAAGGTACAAAATAGGGTTAGGGCTAGGGTTAGGGTTAGAGTTAGTATGAAGGCTAGGTTTAGGGCTAGGATTAGGTCCTGGTTTACGGCTAGGATTAAGGTTCGGTTTTGTGTTAGGGTTAGGGTTAGAATTAGTGCTATGGCTAATGTCAGGTCTAGGTTTATGGTTAGGTTTAGTTTTAGGGCTCGGTTTATGTCTAGTTCTAGTGTAAGGTTTAGGTTGAGGGTTAGGGTCAGGTATAGAGACAGGGTTTTTATTAGGGTCACTGTCATGATTAAGGTTTGAGAAAGGTTAAGGTTTAGGATCAGGGCTTTCATTAGCGTTAGGGTTATTATTAAGGTTAGGGTAATGTTTATGATTAGGTTTAATTTCAGGTTAGGTTTAGGGTAATGGACAAAGTTAGGGTTTGAGATAGGATTAGGGTTATCCTAGAATTAGCATTAGGGTTAGGGTTATGGTTAGGGTATGGATAGGGTTAGAGCTAGGGTTAGGGCTAGGATTATGATTAGGATTAAGGCTAGGGTTAAGTTTAGGGTTAGGGAAAGTTTTAGTGTTAGGTTTAGGTTTATGGTAATGGTTAGGGCTCTGGTAAGGTTTAGGATTAAAACAGGTGTAGGTCTCAGATTAGTGCTAGGTGTTGGGTTAGGTTAGGTCTAGGATTAGGGCTACAACTAACGTAAGAACTAGGGTTGTGATTAGGGCTACTTTTAGGGTTAGGGTAGCGGTAAGAGTAGTTTTAGGGTTAGGTATAATTTTAGGGTGATCTGAGAGCTATAGTTAGAGTTAGGGTCAGAATTAGGGTCAAGGTTAGGTTTTGGTTTAAGTTAAGGGTTAGAGTTAGGGCTATAGCTCGATTTTTTTAAGGCTAGGTCTAGGTTAGAGCTAGTTTTAGGATTAGAGTTAGTTTTAGGGCTAGATTTAATGTGAGGTTTAGGTTTACAGTTGGGGTTAGTTATAGAGTTATGGTTAGATCTAGGGTTAGTGTTAGGGTTAGGTTTAGGGCTAAGGGTAGAGCAAGTGTTGGGGTTATGCTAAGGGATAGGGTTAGAACTAGGAATAGGGCTAGGGTGATAGTTAGAGTTAGTATTAGTGCTAGTGTTAGGATTAGGGTTAGGGCTAAATTAGAGCTAGGATCAGGTCTAAGATTAGTGTAAGTATTTAATCTAGGGTTAGAGTTAGGGTTAGATTTAGGGGAAGGGTTGAGGTTATATCTAGGTTCAGATATAGGGTGAAGGATAAAATTAGGGATAGGGCTAGAGTTAGGGTTCAGGTTAGGATCAAGACTAGGTTTAGGGCTAGAATGAGGGCTAGCATTTGTGTTAGGTTTATGGCAAGAATTAGGGCTAGGGATAATATCAGGTCTTCGGTTACAGTTAGGGATAGGTTTAGGGTAAGGTTTATGGCTAGGTCTATATTCAGAGTTAGTTTTAGGGTAAGATTCAGGTTTAGACCTCGGGGTATTATAATGGTCAGGTCAGGTTTTGGGTTTGGATTAGGTTGAGGTTTAGGGTTAGCACTCAAATTAGCATTAGGGTTAGAGTTAGGGTTAGTGTAAGGGATAGGGTTAGGTTTTGTCTTCAGGTTAGGTTTAGGGTTCATGTTAGTTTTAGGTTAATGGATAGGGTTAGGGTTAGGCCTAGGGTTAGCATTAGGTTTATGGTTATTTTTTTGGGTAATTGATCGATTTAGAGCTATGGTTAGGGCTAGGATTATGTTTAGGATTAGGGCTAGAGTTAGGGTTAGGGTTAGGTTAAGGCTAGGGTTTGGGTTAGGGTTAAGATTAGGATATGGGTTAGGGTTTAAGCTAGGGTTAGTGCTAAGGCTAGAGTTAGGTTTAGGTTTAGGTCAAGGGTTAGGGTTAGTATTAGGGTTAGGGCTAGGGTTAGGGTTAGTATTAGGCTTAGTGTTTTCCTACAGTTAGGTTAAGGGTGAGGCTCATGGATTTAGTAAGTGTTAGGGCTAGGTTGAGGGTTCAGGTTAGAATCAGAGCTAGGGATAAAGGTAGATTTAAGGTTATTAGAGCCAGGGTTAGCATAAGGTTTAGGGTTATGATTAGGGTAATGCATAGAGTTAGAACTAGGGTTTGGGCTATGGTTGTGGTTAGGATTAGGGCTAGGATTAGGGTTAGGGTTTGGGCTAGGGTTTGTTTACCATAAGGATTAGGGTTTGAGATAGATTTAGAGCAAGGTCTAAGTTTTGGGTTAGGTTCAGCATTAGGTCTAGGGATAAGATTACGGTAGGTTTAGGGTTAGGGTTAGGCTTAGCTCTATGTTTATCATTAGGGTTAGGATAAGGGTTAGGGTAATGGATATGTTATATGTAAGTTTAGGTTTAGGTTTAGGTTAGATTTTGTTTTAGGGTTAAGGTTAAGGCATGGGTAGGTTTAGGTTTCTACTACAGGATAGGATTTGAGCTAGAGTTAGGGCTATGGAAAGTGTTAGGTTTAGTGTTAAGTCTAGGGTTATTTTTCCGGTTAGGGTTAGGGTTACGGTTAGGGTTATGGCTAGGGTTATCAATAAGGTTAGGGTTAGGGTAATGTTTATGTTCAGAGCTAGGTTTAGGGATAGGATTAAGTTTAGGGTTAGGGATAGGGTTAGTGTTAGAGTTAGGGATAAGTCTAAGTTTATATTTATGGCAAGAGTTAGGCATTGAGTACATTTAGGACTAAGGCTATAGTTAGGGTTAGGATTAGGGCTAGGGTTAGGATGAGTGTTACACCTATGGCTAGGTTTAGGCCTAGGATTCACTCTAGGTTTTGTGTTAGGTTAAGGTGTAGGGTTAGGGCAATGGTAATGTAAGAGCTAGGATTATGATTAGGGCTACTTGGAGTGTTAGGGTTATGCCAAGGTCTAGTGTTAGGTTTAGATTTTCAGTTAGGGCCAGGTTAGAGTTAGCTTATTGTTAAATGCAGGGTCCATGTTCAGGTTAGTGTTAGGGTTAAGGTTAAAGCCAGAATTAGGACTAGGTTTATGTCTAGGGGTAGGGCTAGACTTTGCATTAGGTTAGGGCTTATTTTTAGGGCTAGAATTAGGTTTTTGTTTATGTCTAGGGCTAGAGTTAAGGCTACATTTAGGATTAGGCTTAGGTCTAGGACTTGTGGTAGAGTCAGGTTTAGTATAAGTTTACTGGTAAGGCTAGTGTTAAGGTTTGGTCTAGGGTTAGAATCAGATTTATACCTAGGGTTAGTGTTATGGTCAGAATAAGGGTCAGGGTTAGCGTTAGGGTTTGGGATAAGTTATAGCTCAAATGAGGGCTAGGTTTTGGACTACTAATAGGGTTAGGGTTTTGATTATCCTAAGGATTAGGGATAGTTCTAGGGTTATTATTATTATTATTATTATTATTATTTTGCTTAGGTTTAGGGATAGAGTTAGAGCTAGTGTTAGGGGTAGGGTTAGGATTAGGGTTAGTGTTAAAGCTAGGTTTACGGCTCAGATTATGGCTAGATTTGTGTTAGCATTTGGGCTAGGGTTAGGGCAATGAATAATGTAAGAATCAGGTTTACAATTTAGTTAGATTTAGGGTTAGTGTTTACGATCAGTGTTGATGGTTAGGTTTAAGGTTAGGATGAATTTTGAGCTAGGGTTATTGTTAGGTAGGAGTCAGGGACAGAGTTAGTTTTAGTTTTAGGACTCAAATTAGGGCTAGGACTAGTGTTAGGGTTTGGTTTAAGGTAAGAGTGGTGTTTTAGAGCTAGGGTGAGTGTTAGGGTATAAGCAAGAGTCAGGGTTAGTTTTAAGATTAGGGTTAGGACTCGAATTATGGCTAGGATTTGTTCTAGGTGTAATTTATGGTTTGTTGTAAGTTAAGGTTTAGGGTTATATCTATTGCTCGGTTTTGTTTGAGTTCCATGGTTAGGGTTAGCACTAGTTTTATGATGAGTATTAGGGTTAGGTCTACTGTTAGTGTTAGGCTTAGGCTTATGGTTACAGTTATATTTAGAATTAGGCTTAGATCTAGGGTTAGGCTAGGACTACAGATAGGGAAAGGGTTAGGGCTAAGGTCAGGGCTAGGTTTAGAGTTACGGTAAGGGATAGGGTTAGAACTAGGAATAGGGCTAGTGTGAGAGTTAGAGTTTGTCTTAGGGCTAGGATTAGGGTTAGGATTTGGATAAGGGTTAAGTTAAAGCCAGGATTAGGGCTAGAGTTAGTGTTCAGTTTAGGCCTAGCGATAGGGTTATGGTTAGGTTTATGTTTAGGATTAGGGATGACATTATAGCTAGGTTTAGAGCTAGGGTTAAGGCTAGAATAGGGATAGGGATAGGTGTAGAGTTATGGTTATGATTAAGGCTAGGATAAGGGCTAGGATGATGGCTAGTGGGTTTTTTTGTAGTAATTTTTAGGGCTAGGATTAGGGTTAGGGCTAATATCAGGTCTAGGGTTATGGTTAAAGATAATTTTAGGGTTAAGTTTAGGTCTACATCTAGTGTAAGGGTTAGGCATAGGGTAAGGGTCAGGTTTAGAGCTAGGGGAAATTTTAAGTTTAGGGTCAAGGTTAAGGTTTTGTTTAAGTAAGGATTTAGGTTTAGGGCTCGAATTAGCATTAGGGTTAGAGTTAGGGTAATGATAGGGTTTAGTTTAGGGTTCTGGTTAGGTTTATGGTAACTGATAGGATTAGCATTAGCAATAGGGTTAGGGTTAGGATTAGAATTAGCATTAGCATTAGGATAAGAGTTATAGTTATGGTAGTGTGTCAAAGTAGAGCTTAGGTTAGAACTAGGGTTAATGTTAGGAATAGGTCTTGAGTCATGGTTAGGATTAGGTTTAGAACCAGGGTTAGGTTTAGGGTTATGTTCAGTGTAAGGGTTTGTTTTTGAGCTAGAATTAAGGCTAGGGAGAGGTTTAGTTTTAGGGTTAGATCTAGGGATAGGATTATGGTCTAGTTAGTGTTAGGGTTAGGGTTAGGGCTAGGGTTATCATTAAGGTTAGGTTTAGGGTTAGGGTAATGGATAGGGTTAGATATAGGGTTAGGGTTAGGGTTAGATTTTGGTTTAGGGTTAGGATTAGGGCTATGTTTATGTTTAGGTTTAGGGTTAGGTTTAGGGTTTGAGTTAGGGTTAGGGCTATGCTGTTAAATTTAGGATTGGGTCTAGGGTCAATTTTCCGGTAGTTTATCCTAATACTAGACCTGGTCCTAACCCTAATCCTATAACTAGCCCAAATCGTAACCCTAGTCCATACATTGGCTGTAACTTTAACCCTAGCTCTAACTCTATCCTAAACCTAGCTCTAAACTGAGAGCTAACCTTAGCTTTAATTCTTACACTAACTCTAACACTAGCCCTAACCCTAACCCTAAACATAGTCCTAACCCTAGCTCTAACCCTATCCCTTACCCTAAATTAACCCTAACCTAATGCTAACACTAGTCTTAATCCTTAATTTAACTCAAACCCTAAACCTATTAGTCGTCCTAACCTTAGCCCTCATTCTAGCTCTAACCATAACCCAAACCTGACACTTATTCTGACCCTAACAGTAACCATAGGTCCAAACCTGACCTAACCTTAAAGCGAACCCTAACACTAGCACTAGAAATAAACCTATACATGAACCTAACCCTAACACTAGCCCTAACCCTAACCTTCACCCTACTACAAATCCTATCCCTTATCCTAAGGCAAACCCTAAACTTAATGCTCACCCTAGTCCTAACCCGAATCCTTAGCTTAAAACAAATCCTAACTTTATTATTAGTCCTAATCCTAGCCATCATTCTAGTTATAACCATTACCATAACACTAACCCTAGCCCTGATCCTAACCCTAAACCAAACTCTCACATTAGCCCTACCCGTAAACCTATACCTAAACCTAACGCTAACACTAGCCCTAGACATGAACTTAATCACAAATCCAGCCATCTCTCACCCACGACCGAAACAAAAACCTAGCCCTGGCCCTAATGATAACCCTTAACCTATCCCAAACACTAACCCTACATCTAGACCTAACCAATCCTAATTTAAGCTCTATCCCTAACCCTATTCCTAATCCAAATACAGACCCTGACACTAACACCAACTTAGCTTTAAAACTGATCATAACCAAAACAGAAACCTAACACTAGACATAGCCATAACCCTAATCATAACCCTAGTTCTTATATACCCATAGCCCTAATCCTGGATCTAAACTTAACCAAAATCTAGCCCTAATCCTAGGCCTAAACCTAGCCCTAAGCATAACCCTAACACTAATCGTATCCCTCACGCTAATGCTAACCCTCCACTTAGACCTAAACCTAGCTAAAACCCTAACCCTAACTCTAAACATAAACCTAGCCCTATCCCTAAACCTAATGCTAACCCTAGCCCTAATCATAATGTTAATACTAGCCCTAATACTATCTCTATAATTATCCATTACAATAAACCTAACCCTAATCCTAATGATAACCCTAGCTCTAACTCTAACTGTAAACCTAATCCTAGACCTAACCCTAAACCTAACCCTCATCTTAGCCCTAACCCTAGATCAAATCTTAAACTATACTCTAATTAACCATAGCCCAAACCCTAACACTAACCAGAAACCTATAACTACCCCTAATCCTAACTTGACATCTAATCCTATCCATTAACCTAACTCTAAAGGTAACCTTAGCCCTAACCCTAACTCTAACCCTAACCTTAACTGTAAATCTAACCCTAGACATAACACTAAACCTAACTCTCACCCTAGCACTAACCCTAGTTCAAAACCTAATCTATATCCTAAACCAAACCCAAACACTAACCCTCGCCCTAGCCCTAACCCTAACCCTAACTCTAGCCCTAATCCTAACCAAAACACTAGCCCGCACCCTAGCTCTAATGCTATCCATTGCCCTAACAATAACCATAACAAAAAAGCTAACCCTAGGCCTAACCCTAACCGTATAACTAACCCTAACCATACCCATTATCCTAATCTTAACCTGAATCCTAAATTTAAACCTAACCATTACCCTAATCCTAACTCTAACAAAACCCTAATTTGAGCCCTACCCTAAAACTTAACCTAACCCATAACCAAAACCTGAAGCTGATCTTAAAAAACACCTAATTCTAAACTTGATCCTTACCCTAAACCTAATCCTTATAAAAGACGTAACCATGAAACTAACCCTATATCTACCCCTAGCCATAACCTTAAACCTCACATTATCCCTATCCCTAAAAATTGCCCTAAACCCAACAAAAGCTGTAGCACTCATCCTAACAACAAATCTAGCCTTAATCCTAATCCAATCCTCTCCCTATCCCTAAACGTAATTATAATCATCTCTCTAGCCCTAAACCTAGCTATAACCCCATCTCTTCCCCTAAACCTAACCCTAAACATAGCCCTAAAATTAGGCATAACCGTAACACTAATCCTAGACCTATTCCTAGGCCTAGTTTAGCCCTAACCCTAATCCTAACCCTAGCCTTAAGATTAAATCTAATTCTTGCCTGGCCCTATTTCTAGATCTAACCCTATCCCTTACCATAACCTTAGCCTTAGCCCTAAAACATAACTGAGCTATAGCACTAACCCTAATCCTTAACTTAAACCAAATCCTAACCCTACATCTAGTCCTAACCTACCCCTAATTCAAGTCCTATCCCTAACCTAAAACTAACCATGAACCTGACTCTGAACCTAACATTAATTGTAGCTCAAAACATCACCCTAAACTTAAACCTAATCCTAAAACTAGACTTAGTCCTAATTGTAACCCTAAAATTAGCCCCAATCATAACCCTAGTTCTTACATTAGCCATATCACTAACACTAACCACCCTATCAAAACCCAAAACCTAGCCCTAATCTGAGCCCAAACACTAGCTTTACCCCTATCTCTAACCCTAAATGTAGATTTAACCCTTACCTTAAACCTAATCCTAACTGAATTCCTTACACTAAACCTAAACCTAACCCTAACAAAAACCCTAGACCTAACCCTAGATCTAACACTATCCAATACCCTAACCTGAACCCTAACCCCAATTCTAACCCTCAGCCTAACCCTAACACAATTCCTAACCCTAAACTATCCATTATCCTAAACATAACCCTAACCCTAAAGCTAACCTAATACTAGACCTAGACGTAACAATAACCCTAAAACTAGCCCCGATTGTAACCCTATTTCTTACATTAGCCATAGACCTAAAGATAACACCAAACCTAGCCCTAATCCGAGCCTTAACACTACCTTTAACTCTAACCCTACCTCTAACCCTAACCCTCACCCTAAGCCCAGTCCTAACCATAGGAATAACCCTGTCCCTTACCCTAAGTCAAACTCTAACCATAAAACTACATAGTTTTAACCTCATCCTTAGCCTAATCCAAAACCTAACTCGATTACTAGTCCTAACACTAGCTCTCAATCTAGCTCTATCCCTATCCAAAACCCTAAATCTAACCCCTGACCCTTATTCTGACCCTAATACTAACCATAGGTCTAAACTTGACCCTAACCCTAACTGACCCCTAACATTGGTGCTACCTTTAACCCTATACCTATACCTAACCCTAACACTAGACCAAGATCTACACCTAATCCTTCATCTAGTGATAACTCTAGCCCTAGCCCTAAACAAAAACCTAGACCTAAGTCCTAACAACAACACTTAACCTAAACCAATCACTAACTCTACCCCTAGAACAAACCCTAGTCCTAACGCTGGACCTAATCATAACCTAACCATAACCCAAACACTGACTCTTACCCGAACACAAACCTTAGATCGAAACCTTTTTCTAACAGAAAAACCTAACACTTACCTAGACCTAGCCGTATCACTAACGTTAAAACTAGCCATAACCATAAGCCAAAGCCTACTTCTAACTCTATACATTACCCTAACCATAACCCTAATCCTAATGCTAACCCTAGCCCTTACCCTAACTCTGACTCTAACCCTAAACCTTGTCCTAGTGCAAATCCTAGCTCAATCCCGAAACCTTAAATATAACCTAATGCTAACACTAACGCTTGGCCTAAACCTAATCCTAACCTTAACCCTAGTCCTAATCCTAACCTTAACTTGGCGTAATTCTAGCTCTAACCCTACCTATTACCCTTACCCTAATCCTTACCCTATCCATTACCCTAACCCTAACTCTAACATTAATGCTAATTTGAGCCCTAAACCTAAACCTTATCTTAACCCAAACCCGAAGCCTGACCATGACCCTAATAATATGTCTAGATCTAAACCTGACCCTTCCCTTAAACACAACACTTAAAGTAGACCTAGCCATAAACCTAACCCCTACACTCTCCCTAACTGTAAACCTAGACCTGACGTGAGCCATAACCCTAATTCTTGCCCTAAACCTAACAAAAAACCTATCCCTAATCCTAGTGTTAAACCTAGTCTTAATCCTAACCCAAACCATAACCCTAGCCCTAACACTAAAGCTAATCATAAAACTAGCCCTAACCCTAACCATAGCACTAAAACCAAAACTGAGCAACAGGCCTAACACTAAACCTTAACTTAAACCAAACACTAGAATTACACCTAGAACTAACCCTAGCCTTAATTCAAGACATAATCCTACCCTTAAAAATAACCCAGAACCTGACTCATATCCTAACACTCACCCTAGCTCTAAACAGCACCCTAAACTTTACACCAAACCCTAACAGTAACCTTAGCCCTAATTTGAGTCCTAACCCTAACCATAAAACTAACCCTGACCTGACTCATATCCTAACACTATCTCTAGTTATCAATATCAATCTAACTTTAAACCTAACCCTAACACTGACCTATCCCTAACCTAACCCTAAAACTAACCCTAATTGTAACCCTAGTTCTTATGTTTGTCATTGCCCTAACCCTAGCCTTAAACCTCACACAAAAACTAGCCCTAATCTGAGCCCTAAAACTAGCTTTAACCCTAACCATAACCCTAACCCTAGCCCTAAATCTATGTCTAACCCTATCCATTACCCTAAGCAAAACCCTAAACTTAATGGTAACCCTAGACCTATTCCTAATTCTTGGCTAAACAAATATTAACCCTATAAATAGTCCTAACCATAGATCTAATTCTAGCTCTAACCCTTACCAAAACACTAAACCTAACCCTGACCATTATTCTGACCATCACACAAACCAGAGGTATAAACCTGACCATAACCCTAAACCAAATTTAACACTAGCCCTACTGGTAAACTTATACCTAAACCTAACCCTACCATTATCCCTAGATCTAAACCTAATTCAAAATTTAGCCTTATATTTAGCTCTAGACCTAAAGAAAAACCTAGCCTTAGCCCTCACAATAACCCTTAACCTAACCCAAACACAACCTCTACTTCTAGACCTAAACCTAGTCCTAATTCTGGCCATAACCCTAACCCAAACACTGTCCCTTTCTGTAACACAAATCCAAGCTCTAAGTTTTATACTAACCCAAAATCTAGCCATAACCCTACTCTAGGTCTAACATTACATATATCCCTAACGTTAGCCCCGAACCTCACACAAAAACTAGCTCTAAGCGTAACCCTAACCCTAACCCTAGACCTAACCCTAACCCTAACCCTTTGCCTTAACCCTAACCCTAGATCAAACACTAGCCCTTTCCAAAATATTAATCTAGACCTAACCCCAACCCTAATCCTAGTCCTAATTCTAACCATAACCAAGGCCAAACACTAGTTCTAACTCTATCCATTACCCTAGACAAAACCCTAACCCTAATGATAAACCTAGCTCTAAACATAACCCAACCCTAAAACTAGATGTCACACTAACCCTAACCATTGCCCTTGCCCTAAACATAGCTCGAACCCTAACACTTACCCTAAACCTAACATTAACACTAAACCTAAGCTTAACCCTAACCCTAACCCTAGCCTTAATCCTAACCATAACCCTAGCCCTAAACCTATCTATTAACCTAAACATAAGCCTAATCCAAATGCTAACCCTAGGCCTAACTCTAAACCTATCTCTAACACTAAATCTATCCATTTCCTAAAACTAACCTGAACACTAAACCTAACCTTATTAATTACTCTAACCCAATCCCTAACCCTAATGCTAAATCAAGCCCTAAACCTAATCCATAACCTAAACCAAACCCTAAACCAGACACATACCCTAACAATACACCTAGCTTTAAACCGGACCCTTTCCCGAAACCTAACCCTTAAAATGGACCTAGCCATAAACCTAACCTTAACACTATCCCTAAGTGGAACTCTAACTGACATTATCCATAGACCTAATTCTCGCCCTAAATGTAACACAAAACCAAGCCCTCATCCTAGCCCTAAACCTAGCCTTAATCCTAACCTGAACCTAACCCTAGCCCAATCCTAATTTCAACCCGCGCCCTAGTTCTGAACCTGGGTATAACCACATTCCTTCCCCTAACACTAACCCTAACCCTAATCGAACACTAACACTAATTCTAACCCTCACCCTAACCCTAACCCTAGCTCTAATCCTAGCCCTAATTTAGTGCTAATCGTAACCCTAACTCTAACCCTACCCTAAGACTAACTCT
The DNA here is from genome assembly GCF_047511675.1 of Marmota flaviventris. NCBI lineage: Eukaryota > Metazoa > Chordata > Mammalia > Rodentia > Sciuridae > Marmota > Marmota flaviventris. Next base: position 92,146 of record NW_027288421.1, on the reverse strand, counting down.
AACTCTTGCTCTAGACCTACTTCTAGTACTAACTCTGTTACCATAACCCTAACACTAGCTTTAACCTAACCCCTAAACCTAGCCCAAGTCCTAACCCTAGATCTAACCATAAATCTAAATATAACCCTAACCCTAAGCCTGAACCTCACCCTACCACTAGCCCTAACACTATTTCTAATCCTAAAACTAGTTCTAAACCTAGCTGTAGCTCTAAAACAAAACTGAGCCCTAGCCCTAACCCTAACACTAACCTAACTGTAATCTCAGACCTGACATTAGACCTAGCCCTAATTCTTGCCCTAACCCTTGCCACAGTCTGGCTGGGCACAAAATCACGAGCCACTCAAGCAGGAACAAACTTTATTTCTGAACTCCACCAGCACACTCCACATACGCTCCGGGGAAAAATCCTGAACCATGCCACTTGGCTCCTCCTGGGACCCACCACTCCAACAGGCAAATCCCTCCTCCGGAAATCCCTCCTACCGCACTTCCCCAACCAATGGGAACTCTCCGGGAGTCCCACTAGAGCTCCAAAGTAGCAGGCCGAGGCATACATCAGGGGTCTAATATCCAATTGAATGCAGATCTTAACATAATCATATCATCTCAATGGCTTGCTGGCATCACCTTTCAACCAAAAATGCCATGAGTCATTCCTATTTGGCTATGGCTCTCAGCATCTCCCCCCTTTTGTTTAATTAAGCAACAAGCAATGTGGCTTAGGGACCGTGCCTGTTAGGTTGTCCAATACAACATATGGTCCTTACCCGTCATCGGATGGGCTGAACTCTAGGCGTCAGCCTCCTGTCTTAGGTTGGTACCACTGCAATTGGATCATACCCGTCACTGACTACCGGTCCAGCATACAGCCATACTTGTGGATAGGCCTATGCACCATTGGGGGGGTGAGGTTCTTTGCCTCACCTCTGTTGGCCCCCAATTTTTGGCCTTTGCAACAGTGGGGGGGTGAGGTTCTTTGCCTCACCTCTGTTGACCCCCAAATTTTAGAACATCACTAGCAGAAGGGAGGAGGATACAGAAATGCCACGACACCAAACCAAATGACGACTCCTTTGGAAAAATTGTACCACCTGTGACACCATCAGCAAAGATACTCCAGCACTACCACAATTCACTGTACCAACAGATAGTTCACAATGTATACAAGTGATAAGTTCACAATGTATACAAGTAATACATAGTCCAGGCAAGTTCTGCAAGCAGTTCAAAGTGGAGGGATCTATCAATATGTCCATTTCCTCCCAAAGTAAATTGACTCCTTGATTGAGCATTACTTGTTGAGTCATTATTCATTGATGCATCAGTTTATACAGTGTACTGTGATAGCTATCGAAGAAGCTGTAGTTTGGTTTCATCTTTGTCTTCACTGGCACTTGGATGAAGATAGGAATTCTGGCAATGGTGCTAAAAAATTATGTAACATTCCAACAGGTACTAAGAAAACAATTTTCTGATCAATTTTATATTATCCTGAACAGAATTATTAAATATAATGAAAAGGAAAGGTGAAAGTAAACAAACAGATCTGTTAAACTTCTTATTTGTTCACATATTAAAACAATCCTCAACAGCTGTATACCCAATTTAAATTAAACCCTCCCCTTCTGCTTGTATCAGATTCTTTATGGTGTTTGTTTAAAAACCACTATGGTCGTTATTTAACTTAAACAAAATGGGGGAAAGGTTAGGGTCTGTAAAAAAGTCAAGATGGAGCCTGGCATTTTGACAGAAGGAGTCGTTTGTGAAGTAACGCCAGCGAGCCATTAAGGAGGAGATTCCTTATTGGTTGACTGCTGTAATCTAGTTTTAGTTACTTAAGAGATAAGCTGTGTGTACAATAAATGCTCCCCACCCTGCTGTATCAATCTACCAAGTTGCTCCTCACCGCCTGGTTATTTTGCTGCAGCCGGACTGTGGCAACCCTTACACAAAACATAACCCTACACCTACCCATAACTCTAGCCTTATTTCTAGAGTTATCCCCTAACCCTAAAACCTACCACTGAACTTGACTCTGACCCTAACACTAACCTTATTTCAAATCATCACTCTAATCATAACCTAACCCTAACACTAGACCTAACCGTAAACCTAACCCTAAAATTAGCCCTAATTGTAACCTTAGTTCTTATAAAAGCCATAGCCCTACCCTAACCCTAACCTAATCTAAACATAGCCCTAACCCTAACCCTAACAGTAGCTTTAACCCTAACCTAACTCTAAACCTAATCCTAAAACTAGCCCTAACTCTAGCTCTAATCCTACCTATTACCTTAACCCTAACCCTAACCTTAATACTAGTCCTAGGATAACCGTAACTCTATTCATAACCCTATTCATTACCATAAAACCTAACTTGAACCCTAAACCTAACCATATCCATTATCATAACCCTAAACACAATCCTAACCTAATTTGAGCCCTAACCCTAAACTTAATCTAAACAAACCCTAACCATTACCCTGACCTAATCCCCAATCTCCAAAAGTGAACCTAACCCTCAACCTAACCCTTACACTATACATAGCCATAAAACTAACCCTGAAACTATCCTTAACCATAAACCTAGACCTAACATTAGCCCTAGGCCTTATGTTAGCCCTTATGCTAAAAAAAATAAAGCCCTTATCCTGGCCCTAAACCTAGCCTTAATCTGAACCCCTAACCCTGTCACTAGGCCTAACCCTAATGTGAAACATTCACCACTAGACCTTAACCTAGGTATAAATTTATAATGTACCCTAACCCTAATTCTAAACTTAGCTCTAAACCAAGGCCTAGCCCTAATACTAAACCTAGCTCTAATCCTACACCTAATTTAGCCCTACCCTAAATCTAATCAAACCCTAACCCTAAGACTAACTCTAAATCATGCCCTAGCCCTAGGCCTAGTTCTAAAATTACCCCTTAACATGACCCAAAGCCTAGCCCTAACCCTAGTCCCAACTTAGCCCTAGTTATAAACCTATATCTAAACCTCACTCTAAATCTAACAATAGCCTAAAACCTAAACCTCACCCTAACGCTAGCCCTAATCCTAATGCTAATTTGAAAACTATCCCTCACCATAGCCATAGCATTCAAGCAAAACTGAGCTACAGCTCTAATCCTAAACCTTAACCTAAACCAAATGCTAACACTATGCCTAGTCCTTACCTAGCCCTAATTTGAGTCCTAAACCTAAACCGTACAACTAAGAATGACCCTGACTCTGATCCTAAAACTAACCTTAGATCTAAACATCAACCTAACCCTAAACCTAACCCGAACACTAAACCTAGCCCTAACCCTAATCCTAAAACTAGCCCTAATCATAATACCAGGTCTTACATTAGCAACAGTCCTAACCCTAACACCAAACTTAGCCTTAATCTGAACTCTATCCCTAGCTTTAACCCTAATGCTAACACTAACCCTAACCCTAACCCTAGCTCTAACCCTATCCCATTACCCTATGCCAACCCTCACCCATGCTACCCTACTCCTAACCCTAATCCTTAGCCTACCCCAAACCCTAACTCTATTATTAGTCCTATCCCTAGGCCTCATTATATCTCTAACCCTAACCCAAACCCTAAGCCTAGCCCTGACATTTATTCTGACCCTAAAACTAGCCCTAGGTCTAAGCCTGACCCTAACCCTAAACCAAACACTAACACTAGCCCTATGGGTAAAACTATACCCTAAGCCTAACCGTAACATTAACACTAGACCTAAATGTAATCCTAAATATAGCCATAACTCTAGCCATAGCCCTAAACAAAACCTAGCTCCAGCACTAACAAAAAACATTAATCTAACCCAATGACTAACAATACCCCTAGAACTAACCCTAGTAAAATTGTGCTCCTAACTGTAAATCCAATGCTACCTGAACACTGACCATTATCCTAACACAAACACTAGCTCTAAACCTTATACTAACCCAAACCTTTCCTACCACTAGACCTATCCATAATCCTAACCTTAAAACTAGCCATAACCATAATCCTAGTTCTTACATTACCCATTCTCCTAACACTAGCCATAAACTTCCTCCCCAAACCTAGCCCTAAATGTAGCACTAAAACTACCTCTAAGCCTAATCCTAACCTTAGCCCTAGCCCTAACCCTCACATTTGCCTTGCCTAATATCATAGAAATTTGAAGAAAACTAGGGCCACACTGGAGCTCTCTGTGCAGATGGAAGGCTCGGCTGTGTGCTTGCTCTCGGCTCAGTGGGAAGTCGGAAGTCTCGGTCAAGCATGAGCTCTCTGCAAAGATGGAAGTCTCAGCTGCACATGTGCTCTCAGCTCAGACGGAATTCTCAGCCATGTGTGAGCTCTTGGTGCAGAGGGAAGTCTTGGCTGCTGTTTCGCTCTTGGCTCAGACAGAAGTCTCCGCTGTGCAGGTGCTCTTGGCTCAGAGGACAGGTAGCACAGAACACAGAGGCTTTGCTTGTGAGTCACCAGGCAAAGCTCTGGACATGGCCAAAGGTCACCCCAGAACCACCCACCTCACCAAACACCCTACACAGGTAACAGATGGAATGCATCTTGGAAAACCTTACTCACCATCTGTCAGTGACCATGGCTAACAGCTCAGTTCTGCGGCTGCTCAGGTACCCGGTTTCCAACTCCCCTACCTCCAGCTGTGATAACTCAAGATTTTCTCACAAGTTTATTTATTTATTTTTTTTTGGGGGGGGGGTGTAGCAATCAATGCAGAACAGCAAATGTACAGGTACCTGGTTTCCAACTCAGAGAGAGAGTAGAGAGAGAGTAGGGAGGCTCCATGTAGAAGCTCAAGCCCTCTCAAACTGGCTGCCTCAACCACCCTTAGCACAGAGACTCAAGCTAGGAATAGACAACTCAACTTACTGGAAGAAAACAGAGTTCTGAGAGACTTTTCTATTCTCGCTCTTTTCATCTATTCTCCTCTACCCTTCCCCCTCTGGCCCTCACATCTCAACATATGTGAAACCAAGAAACTTTGCATGAAATTGGACTTTAAGAACTGAATCACCAGAATTGTTTTAATATAGAGGAATTGCATAGGCCCACCTCACCCCCTTTTAATTATTTTCATTCTCCCTTTCTTTCTTTCTTGTTTTTTTCCTTCTTTTTTCTTCCTCTCTCTATCCCACTTTCAACCTCCAAATTTTAGTCTTTATACATAGCGTAATTTTATGAATACTGATAATAAATTTAAATTTATACATTCTTCTATAAATTTACTCTTGTCTATTCATTACAGTTTCTCTCCAATTTACTAAGATATATTATTCCTCATACCCTCACTCCTTTCCACCTTAACATAGCATATTACCCCTGATCATCAGTTCTCTATACACCACCAGAAATGGTATGCCTTTTATGAACTAATGACTATTCTAAATAATAATTGAAGCCAACTTCTGTAGATATAGTATCTAAATATAAATGTATTTATAATGGTTCAGCTTAGGCTTCGGGTTATGTTCGATTAGATTTAGAATTTAATTTATGGTTAGGGCTAGGACTAAGGATAGGGCAAGGGTTAGGACTAGGTTTAGGGTTCGGGTTAGGGTTATGGTAAGGGATAGGTTTAGAACTAGTGATAGGCTAGTGTGAGAGTTAGAGTTAGTCATAGGGCTAGGACTAGGGTTATGTTTTAGGGATAGTGTATAAAATTAGGGCTAGGTTTAGTATCAGTTTGAGACCTCAGGTTAGGGTTATAGTTAGGGTCATATGTAGGGTAAGGGAGTGGATTATAAGCTAAGTTTGGGGTAGGGCGAGTGTTAGTATTAGGGTTAGGGCTAGGGTTAGGTTTAGGTTATAATTAAGGCTAGTCTTAGGGCTAGAATGAAGGCTAGTGTTTGTGTTAGGGTTAGGGCTAGTATTAGGGCTAAGGCTAATGCCATGACTAGGGTTATAGTTAGGGATAGATTTAGTGTTAGATTTATGGGCTTGGTCCAGTGTAAGGGTTAGGTTTAGGGTAAGAGTAAGGTTTACAGCTAGGGTTATTATTAGTACCAGGTTCCAGTTTAGGGTTTGGTTTATGTTAGAGGTAAGGTTTAGGGCTTGAATTAGCATTTTGTTTAGGGTGAGGGTTAATGACAGAGTTACGTTTAGGGTTTAGATGTGGTTTAGTGTAATGGATAGGGTTAAGGTTAGGCCTAAATGTTTTGCATAAGGTTTAGGGTTATGATTAGGGTAATGGATAGGTTAGACCTAAGATTAGGGCTAGGGATATGTATAGGATTAGGGCTTTTTTTAGGTTAGGGTTAGATTTAAGTTTAGGGTTAAAGCTAGATTTAGGACTCCGATTAAGGCTAGGTTTGGGTTAGGTTAGGGCTAGGGTTAAGGCTACGTGTAATGTACGAAGTAGTTCTATGATTAGCACTAGTTATAGGGTTAGCGTTAGTCCTAGGTCTAGTGTTGGGTTTAGGTTTATGGTTATGACAATATTTAGAGCTAGATTTAGTGTTAGGTTCAGAGTCAGTGTCCATATTACTTTTCAGGTTAGATTTAAGAATGGAATCAGAGATAAGTGTAGGTTTACTTGTAAGGGTAGGGTTTGGTTTAGTTTAAGGGTTAGGATTAGGGCTATGACTCGGTTTTGTTTTAGGGCTAGTGGTATGGTTAGGGCTAGTTTTAGGATTAGTTTTAGGGTTAGGGCTAGTGTTAGTGTGAGGTTTAGGCTTATGTTTAGTGTTAGATTTAGAGTTAGGTTGAGATCTAGGTTTTAAGCTAGGGTGAAAGATAGGGTTAGGGTTAGGGCTAAGTTTAGGGCTAGGTTTAGGGTGAAGGTAAGGGATTGGTATAGAACTCGCTATAGGCTAGGGCGAGAGTTAGAGTTAGTCTTAGGGCAAGGGTTAGTGTTAGAATTAGGCCTAGGATTAGGACTAGGGTTAATGTTAGGTTTAAGGTTACAGTTAGGTTTAGGGTAAGGGTTGGGATTACAGCTAGTTTTATGGCTAGTGTGAGAGTTATAATTAGGGTAAGTGTTAGGTTTATGATTAAGGTAAAGTTTACGTCTAGGATATGGGCTAAGTTTTGTGTTAGGTGTAGGAGTAGGATTAGAGCTAGGGCAAAGGTCAGGTCTAGGGTTACAGTTAGGGATAGTTTAGGGTTAGGTTTATAACTAGGTCTATTTTAAGGGTTAGGTTTATGTGTTAGTGTAAAGTTTAGCTAGGGTATTATTAGAGTTAGGGTCAGGTTTAGCGTTTTTGTTAGGTTAAGGTTTAGGTTTTGGGCTCGAATTAGCATTATTGTTAAGGATAGTGTAATGATAGGTTTAGGGTTCAGGTTAAGTGTAGGGTAATTTATAGGGTTAAGTTTAGGTATAGTTTTAGGTTTTGGCCTAGGGTTAGCATAAGGGTTCGTGTTATCATTAGAGTAATAGTTAGGTTAGAGCTAGGGTTAGGGCTAGGATTATGCTACAGATTAGTTCTAGTCTTAGGTTTAGGCTTAGGGTTAGGGCTATGGTTAGGATTTGGATTATCTTTAGGATTAAAGCTAGGGTAGACCTTGGATAAGGGCTAGGTTTTGCAATAGGTTAGGGCTACAGCTAATGTAAGAACTTGTTATGATTCAGGCTAGTTTTAGGGTTAATGTTACTGCTAGGTATTGTTTTAGGGTTAGGTATAGCATTGGGGTGGTGTTTAGAGCTAGGGTTACAGTTAGTGTCAGGGTCAGTGTTCAGGTTAGTGTTATGATTAGAATTAAATCCAGAATTAGGTCTAGGGGAAGAGTTACTGTTTGGCTTAGGCTAAGGTTATTGTTAGGGCTATGTCTAGGTTTTTCATTAGGTCTAGGGTTCGAGTTATGACTAGATTTATGATTAGGTTTAGGTCTAGTGCTAGTGTTAGGGTTAGGTTTAGGCATAAGGTAACCAGACAGGTTACTATTAGGGTTCAGTTTAGGTTAAGTTCAGGTTTAGATCTACAATTAGTTTTAGGGTCAGAATAAGGGTCAGCGTTAGGGTTAGGATTTGAGTTATGGTTAGAGCTAGAATGAGTGCTAGGTGTTAGGACTAGTAATAGGATTAATGTTTGTGTTAGGTTAAGGATTAGGGTTAGCATTAGGGTTAGGGTTTGGATTAGGGTAAGAGATAGGATTAGAGCTAGTGTTGGGGCTTGGAATAGGGCAAGGGTTAGGTGAAAGCTAGATTTAGGGCTTGGATTAGGGCTAGTTTTGTGTTATGTTTAGGGTTAGGCAATGGCTAGTATAAGAACTAGTGTTACAAATAGGGTGAATTTTGGGGTTATGGTTAGGGGTTAAACCTCTAGTGTTAGGATTAGGTTTAAGGTTAGGGTGATATTTAGAGTGAGTGTTAGTGTTAGTTTAATAATCAGGGTCAGAGTTAGTTTTAGAGTTAGAGTTAGGATTCCAAATAAGGCTAGGGTTACTGTAAGGGTTTGGTTTAAAGTTAGGGTGGTGTTTAGAGCAAGAATGAGTATTAGGATATGAGTCAGAGTCAGGATTAGTATTCAGGTTAAGGTTAGGACTCAATTAGGGCTAGGGTTAGGTCTAGGTGTAGTATTAGGATTTGGTTAAGTTAAGATTTAGTTTTAGGGCTATTACTCGGTTTTGTTTTACTGCTAGGGTTAGGGTTAGGGTTAGTTTCATGAGTAGTGTTAGAGTTAGTGCTAGTACTAATGTTAGGATTAGGCTTAGGATTAGTGTTTGAGTTAGAGTTAGAGTTGGATTTAAGGTTAGGACTAGAAATAAGGATTAGGCAAGTGTTATGCCTAGATTTATGGCTATGTTTAGGACTAGGGTTAGGGTTAAGTTAAGGGATATGGTTAGAACTAGGGATAGGGCTAGTGTGAGAGTTAGAGTTTGTCTTAGGTCATTGGTTAGTGTCAGAATTATGGATAGGGTTAAATTAGGGCTATGATTAGGGCTAGGGTTACTGTTCAGCTTAGGTCTAGAGTTAGGGTTAGGGTTAGGATTAAGATTACGTTAAGGGATGGTGTTTTAACTAGTTTTAGTGGGAGGGTGAGTGTTAGAATTATTAAGGCTATGTTTAAGGATAGTGTTATGATTAGGGATAGGTTTAGGGCTAGGATGAGGGCTAGGGTTTGTTTTATGTTTGTGGCTAGGATTAGGCTAGGGCTAATATCAGGTCTTGGGTTATGGTTAAAGATAGTTTTAGTGTTAGGTTTATGGCTACATGTAGTGTAAGTGTTAGTTTTAGGGTTAGGGTCAGGTTTAGAGCTACAACTATTTTTACAGTCAGCTCTGGGTTATAGTTTGGGATAGGTTAAGTTTTAAAGTTAGGGCTCAAATTTAGCATTAGGGTAGTGTTATGTTAATGATAGGGTGAGGTTTACTAGGTTTTGGTTAGGGTAATGGAATGGATTAGGGATAGGGTTAGGTTTAAGACTAGGTTTAGCATTAGAGTTAGGGTCCTGTTTATGGCAATGTATAGGTTAGAGGTAGGTTTAGGGCTAGGGTTATGTTTATGATTAGGGCTAGGGTTAGGGTTAGGATTACGGTTAAAACTTGGGTTACGGCTCAGATTAGGTCTAGGTTTTGTGTTAACTTAGTGCTAGAGTTAGGGTTACGGCTAATGTAAGGACCAGGTTTATGTTTTGGGCTAAATTTGTGGTTAGAGTTAGGGCTATGTCTAGTCTTAGGTTTAGGTTTAGGATTAGGGCTATGTTTACAGCTAGGATTAGTGTTATGGTCAGAGTCAGGGTGACGGTTAGATTTATTGTTTGGATTAAAACTCAAATTAGGGCTAGGGTTAGGGTAATGATTAGGTTTTGGTTAAGGTTTACGGTTTTGTGTTAAGGTTTGGTGTTTGAACTAGGGTTAGGGCTAGAATGAGGGTTAGGGTTAGGGTTAGGGCTAAGTTTAGGTTTAGAGTTATGCTTTGGGTTATGTTTAGGGCTGTAATTCGGGCTGGGTTTTGTGTGAGGTTAAGGGCTACAGTTAGGTATATAGGTAATGTAAGAGCTAGAGTTATGGTTATGGGTATATGTAGAGTTCATCTAGTGTTAGGGTTAGTTTTTTGGCATAGAATAAGGTTTAGAGCTAGGGTTTTTGTTAGGGTAAATGTCAGGTTTCAGGTCAGGATTAGGTTTAGGGCATGGTCCAGAATGAGGACTAGGGTTAGGTCTAGGGGTAGAGTTAGTGTTTGGTTTAACTTAAGGGTTATTGTTAGGGCTAATGCTAGGTTTATGGCTATATTTAGGATTAGGTTTAGGTCTAGTGCTAGTGTTATTGTTAGGTTTAGGTTTAGGGTTAATGGTAGGGCTAGTGTTAGTTTTCAGATAAGGGTTAGGGTCAGGTTTGAACCTAGGTTTAGTGTTAGGGTCAGAATAAGGGTCAGGGTTAGAGTTAGGGTTTGGGTTAAGTTTAGAGCTAGAATGAGGTTTAGGATTAGGACTAGTAATAGAGTTAGGGTTTGGGGTAGGCCTAGAATTAGGGTTAGGACTAGGGTAGCAATAGGGTGAGGTTTGACTAAGTGTAAGAAATAGAGTTAAAACTAGGATTAGGACTAGGGATGGGGTTAGGGTTAGGACCAGGTTTAGGATTAGGGTTAAAACTAGGGTTAGGCCTTGTATTTGCTAGGGCTAGGTTTTGTGTTAGGTTTAGGACTATGGCTACTTTAAGAACTGGCATTACGTTTAGGGCCAGTTTTAGTGTTAGGTTTAGGGCGAGGTCTAGTGTGAGGAATAAGTTGAAGGATAGGCTGATGTGTAGAGCTAGGTTTAGTGTTAAGGTCAGTGTCAGGGTTTGTATTAGTTCTAGGGTTAGGGTTAGGATTCGAATTAGGGCTACGTTTAGGGCTAGCTGTAGTGTTAGGTTTTGCTATAGGTAAAGGTTTAGGTTCAGTGAAATGGCACGGGTTTTTCTTGATAGCTAGGGCTTCAGTTAGGGCTAGTTTTCAAATTAGCATTAGGGTTACAGCTAGTGTTAGTGTGTGGTTTAGACTTAGGGTTAGGGTTATATTTAGAGTTCGGGTTCTTTCTAAGTTTAGGGCTACAGAGAAGGGTAGGTCTAGGGTTAGGGCTAGGATTTGAGTTATTATGAGTGATAGGGTGCTCCATATGCACACAACACCCACACTCCCCCCCACACACACACTGTTTTTTTCATAACTCACTTCTTTTTTTTAAATATATATATATATTTTTAGTTATACATGGACACAATATCTTTGTTTATTTTTATGTGGTGCTGAGGATCGAACCCAGAGCCTCACATGTATGAGGCAAGCACTCTGCCACTGAGCCACAATCCCAGCCCTCATGAGCATGAGGAAAAGACTAACATTAAACAGAGATGAGTGGTGGGAGGGAAAGGGAGAGAGAAGGGAAACTATATGGAAATGGAAGGAGACCCTCATTGTTACACAAAATTACATATAAGAGATGGTGAGGGGAAAGGGGGAAAAAGGGAGAGAATTGAATAACAGCAGATGGGGTAGAGAGGGAAGATGGCAGGGAAGGGGAGTGGGATAGTAGGGGATAGGAAAGGTAGCAGAATACAACAGTCACTAATATGGCATTATGTAAAAATGTGGATGTGTAACCAATGTGATTCTGCAACTTGTATTTGGGGTAAAAATGGGAGTTCATAACCCACTTGAATCAAATGTCTGAAAGATGGTATGTCATGAGCTATGTTAATGTTTTGAACAACCAATACAAAAAATCTTAAACTAAAAAAGAAATATGGGATAGGTTTGGAAATAGGGCTAGGGCTAGGGCGAGAGTTAGAGTTAGTGTAAGGATTAGATTTAGTGCCAATGTTAGGGGTCGGTTTAGGGTTAGGGCCAGGTTTAGACCTATGGTTAGTGTTAGGGTCAGATTAAGGGTCAGGGTTAGTGTTAGGGTTTGGGATAGTGATAGAGCTAGATTGAGGATTAGGGTTAGGACTAGTAATAGAGTTAGGTTTTGGGTTCGACTAAGAATTAAATTTAGGACAAGGGTAGCTTTAGGGTTATAGTTTGGCTTAGGGTAAGGGATACGGTTAGCACTACTGTTAAGACTAGGGTTAGGCTTAAGGTTATGGCTAGGGTTAGATTTAGGATTAGGGTTAAAGCTCGGGTTAGAGCTTGGGTTAGGTCTAGGCTAGGGTTTGTGTTAGCTTTAGGGCTATGGCTAAGTGAGATCTAGGGTTACAATTAGGGATACTTTTAGGGTTAGTGTTACGTCTAGGTTAGTTTTGGTTAGGTTTAGGGTTAGGGTTATGTTTAGGGTAATGGATAGGTTAGGGTTAGCGAATGTGTTAGGGTTAGGCCAAGGGTTAGCATTAGGGTTAGGATTAGGGTTACGGTTAGGGTAATGGATAAGGTTAGAGCTAGAGTTAGGGCTAGGGTTATGGTTAGTGTTAGTGTTGGGGTTAGTGTTAGGTTTAGGGATAGTGCAAGGATTAAAGTTAGGGTTATGTTTAGGGTAAGGGTTAGGACTTGGTTTAGGTTTATAGTTAGGTTTAAAGCTAGGGTTGGGGCTTGTATTACGGCTAAATTTTGGGTAACATTAGTGCTAGTATTAGGGATACAGCTCATGTTAGTACTAGAGTTATGATTAGGGGTAATTTTAGGGTTATGGTTAGGGCTAAGCCTAGTTTAATGGTTAGGTTTAAGTTCACAGTGATGTTTTGAGCTAGGGTTAGTGTTAGGTTCAGAGTCAGGGTCAGGGTTAGTTTTAGGGTTGGGATAGGATTCGAATTAGGGTCGGCTTAGGGCTAGATGTAGGGTTAGGTTTTGGTTAAGGTTAAGGGTTAGGCTTAGTGTTATGGCTCCTTATGTTTTAGGGCTAAGGATAAAGTTAAGGGTAGTTTTACAATTAATCTTAGTGTTATTTCTAGTGATAGGGTGAGTTTAGGCTTAGTGGTACATATAGAGTTATGGTTAATTCTAAGGTTAGGGCTATGACTAGAGTTAGGGCTAAGGTTTGGTCTAGTGTTTGGGTTACAGTAAGTGATAGGGTTAGAACTAGGAGTAGAGCTAAGGCAATAGTTAGAGTTAGTCTTAAGGCTAGGGTTAGTGTTAAGTTTAGGGCTAAATTAGTGCTAGGAATATGTCTAGGATTGGTGTTAAGGTTAGGCCTAGTGTTAGGGCTATGTTTAATATTAGGTTTATGTTTAGGGTTAGGTTTAGGGGAAGGGATGGGGTTATAGCTAGGTGTAGGGCTAGGGCAATGATTAGAATTAAGTTAAGGTCTAGGGTTAGGTTTGTGTTAGAATTAAGGCTAGATTTTGGGTTAGGATGAGGGCTAGGGTTTGTGTTAGGGATAGGGCAAGTTTTAGGGATTGGTATAATGTCAGGTTTAGGGTTATGGCTAGGGATAATTATAGGGTTCGGTTCATGGCTAGATCTAATGTTAGGTTTAGGGTAAGGCCCAGGTAAAGAGTAAGGTGCATTTTTAGGGTAAGGGTCAGATTTTGTGTTTGTGTTATTTTAATTATTAGGGTTAGGGCTCAAATTAGCGTTAGGGTTAGAATTAGGCTTAGGTTTATTGGATAGGTATAGATTTAAGATTCAGGATAAGATTAGGGTAATTGGTAGGGTTAGGGTTTGTGATAAGGTTAGGGTTAGGCCTTGGGTTAGCATTTGGGTTAGGGTTATTGTTAGGGTAATGAACAGCATTAGATCTAGAGTTAGAGCTAGGGTTTTGGATAGGATTAGGGCTAGAGTTAGGGTTAGGGATAGGACAAGGATTAGAGTTTGGGTTTGGTTTAGGGTACAGGTTAGTTTTTAAGCTAGGGATAGTGCTAGGGTGAGGATTAGGTTTAGGATTATATCTAGGGTTAGATTTACGGTTAAGGTTAGGGTTAGTTTTAGGGTTAGGGCAAAGGTTATCTTTAGAGTTTGGTTAATGTTTATGGTTAGATGTTGGGTTAGTTTTAAGGGTAGTTTTAGGTTTAGGGTTTGTGTTATTATTAGTACTAAGATTATCATTTGAGTCAGGGTAATGAATAGGGTTAGATGTCAGGTAAGGGTAAGGGGTAGTTTTAAGTTTAGGGTTAGTGTTAGGATTTGGGCTAGGGTTAGAGTTTGATAAGCGTTAGTGTTTTATCTAGGTTTAAGGCTAAGATGAGGGTTGGGTTTAGGGTTAGGTCTAGGATTAGGTTTAAAATTAGGATTGGAGCTAGTGTTATCATTAGGGTTAATGTTCTGTTTAGGGTATGGATAAATTTAGAGATAGTATTAGGGCTAGTGTTAACATTATGATTAGGGCTAGGATTAGGATTTGGTTCAGGGATAGGGCTAGGGTTATGTTTAAGGTTTAGTTTTGGGTTTTTTCTAGGGTTAGGTCTAAGACGAGGTTTAGGGTTATCATGAGTGTAAGGCTTATGGTAAGGGATAAAGTTATGTTAGCGTTAGGGTTACGCTTTGTCTAGATTTAGGCCTAGGATTAGGGCTAGGTTTTGTGTTAGGTTTAGAGCTAGTTTTAGTGCTATGGTAATGTAAGGGTTATGTTTACAGTTACAGTTAGTTCTAGTGTTAGGTTTAAGTTTCGGTTAGTGTCAGTTTTATAGCTAGGTTTAGTGTTATGTCAGGGTCTGTGTTTGGATTAAGGTTAGGGTTAGGGCTAGAGCCAGAATTAGGATTTGTTAGGTCTAGAGGTAAGGTTAGTGTTTGGCTTAGGTTAAGGGTTATCATTTGAGCTAGGGCTGTTTTTGGTTAGGTCTTGGTTAAAGATATGGCTAGATTTATGATTAAGTTTAATCTAGGTCTAGTATTAGGGTTACGTTTAGATATATGGTTATGGGTAGGGCTAGTGTTAGGGTTTGGTTTAGGTTCAGGGTCAGAATAAGGGTCAGGATTACGGTTAGAATTTGTGTTAGGGTTATAACAAGAATGAGGGCTAGGGTTAGGACTAGTAATAGGGTTAGGGTTTGGGTTAGACTAAGGACTAATTTTAGGACTAGGGTTAGCATTAGGTTTGGGGTTTGGCTAGGGTAAAGTATAAGGTTAGTTCTAGCGTTAGAGCTATGGTTGGGGTTAGGGTTAGGGGTAGTGTTAGGGTTAGGGTTAGGGTGAAAGCTAGGTTTAGGTATCGGATTTGGACTAGGGATGCGTTAGCATTAGGTTTAAGGTTACGGCTAATGTATGATCTAAGTTTATGATTAGAACTAGTTTTAGAATTAGGGTTAGGCCCAAGTCTAGTGTTAGGTTAAGGTTTAGGTTTAGGGTGATGTTTAGAGTTAGGGTTAGTGTTAATGTCAGAGACAGGTTTAGGGGTAGATTTAGGGTTAAATTTAGAACTCAAATTAGGGATAGGCTTAGGGCTAGATATAAGGTTAAGGTTTGGATTAGGTAAAAGTTTAGGGTTATTGTTATGGCTCAGTTTGGTTTTAGGTGTAAGCCTATGTTTAGAGCTTGTTTTAGGATTCGCTTTAGGGTTAGGCCTAGTGTTAGGGTAGGTTTAGTTTTAGAATTAGGGTTAGATTTAGAGTTAGGTTTAGATCTACGGTTAAGGCAAAATGTAAGGTTAGGGCTAGAGTTAATGTAGGCTATGACTAGGAATAAGATTATGGTAAGTAATTGAGTTAGAATTAGGGCTAGGGCTAAGGCGAGAGTTGTAGTTGTAGTTGTAGTTATTCTTAAAGCTAGGATTCAGGTTATGTTTAGGATTAGGACTAGGTTATAACTAGGTTTAGGGCTAGGGATAGTGTTAGAATTAGGGTTAGGTTTATGATTAAGGCTAAGTTTTATTCTAGGATAAGAGATAGTGTTTGTGTTTGGGTTAGGGCTAATATTAGAGCTAGGGCTATTGTCAGGTTTAGGGTTACATTAGAGATAGGTTTCGGTTTATGTTTATGGTTAGCTCTAGTGTAAGGTTTAGATTTATGGTAAGGGTCAAGTTTAAAACTATGTGTATTATTAGGGTCAGTATTTGGCTTAAGGTTTGGTTTAGGTTTAGGGCTCGAATTAGCATTAGGGTTAGAGTTACGGTTAGGATAATTAATAGGCTTAGGATTAGGGTTCAGGTTAGTATTAGGGCAATGAATAGGTTTAGGGATTGTGATAGGGTTAGGGTTAAGACTAGGATTAGCATCAGGGTTAGGATTGTGGTTAGTGTAGTGGATAGAATTAGAGCTAGGTTTAGCGCTAGGCTTATGGTTATGGTTAGGGTTAGGGTTATGGTAGTTGATATGATTAGAGCTATATTTAGGGCTATGTTTAATGTTAGGATTAGAGCTAGTTTTAGGTTTTGGTTTGGGATACGGCTAGGGTTATGTTAAGGGTAAATATTAGGCTTTGGGCTAGGGTTAGGTCTAAAGCGAGGCTTAGGCTTAGGGTTAGGTCTAGGGTTGGGTTTAGGTTTACACTTAAGGCTGTGTTCAAGCCTAAAATTAGAACTAAGTTTTGTGCTAGTTTAGGCCTAGGGTTAGGGCCATGGGTATTGTAAGAGCTAGGGTTATGATTAGGGCTACTTTTAGTGTTAGGGTTATTGCTAGGTCTAGTGTTAGGATTAGGTTTGGTTTAGAGTGAGCTTTGGAGCTAGGATTATGTTAGGGTCAGGGCCAGTGTTCAGGTTAGAGTTAGTGTTGGGTCTAGTGCCAGAATTCAGACTAGGGTTAGGTCTAGTGGTATGGTTAGTTTTTGAATTAGATTAAGGGTTATTGTTAGGGCTAGGGCTAGATTGTTGTTCAGGTCTAGGGCTAGAGATATGGCTAGATTTAGGATTAGGTTTAAATCTAGGGCTAGTGTTAGGTTTAGGTTTAAGTATATGATTATTCTTAGGATTAATGTTAGGGGTCAGTTTAGGGTTAGGGTCAGATTTATACCTGCTGTTAGTATTAGGGTCAGAATAAGAGTCAGGGATAGGGTTTTGTTTTGGTTAGGGTTAGAGCTGGAATTAAAGTTAGGGGTAGGCCTAGTAATAGGGTTAGGTGTTGGGTTATGCTAGAATTAGCATTTGGACAAGGGTTAGCTTTAGGTTTAGGGTTTAGCTTAAGGTAATGGACAGGGTAAAAGCTCAGGGTTAGATCTAGGGTTAGGGTGTGGATTAGGGGTAGTTTTATGATTAGGGTTAAAACTAGGGTTAGCGCTTAACGTAGGGCTTGGTTTTGGATTAGGTTGGAGCTAGTTTCAGGCCTACAACTAATGTATAAACCAGGGTTATGATTAGGACTACTTTTTGGGTAAGTGTTATGGCTAGATCAAGTGTTAGGTTTAGGGTTACCATTTCCGTGATGTTTAGAGCTGCAGTTAGTGTTAGGTTCAGGTTCAGTGTTCGGGTTATAGTTAGGGTTAGGGTTAAACCCAGAATTATCACTAGAGTTAGGTCTAGGGGTAGGATTAGTGTTTTTGTTAGGTTAAGGTTTATCATTAGGGCTAGGCCTAGTTTTTTTATTTAGGTCTAGGGCTAGAGATATGGCTAGAGTCTAGATTATGTTTAGGTCTAGGGCTAATGTTAGAGTTAGGTTTAGGTATACGTTTATTGCTAGTGGTAGTGTTAGGGTTTGGTTTATGGTTAGGTTCAGGTTTAGACATACAGTTACTGTTAGGGTCAGAATAAGTGTAAGGGTTAGGTTTAGGGTTTGGGTTATGGTTAGATCTAGAATGGGGGCTAAGTTTAGGACTAGTAATAGGGTGACGGTTTCACTTAGGCTAAAGATTAGGGTTAGGTTTATGGCTATGTTTAGTGTGTTAGGTTTCAGGTAGGGGTCAAATTTAGAACTAGGAGTATTATTAGGGTCAGCTTCAGGTTTAGGGTTTTGTTTAGTTTAGGGTTTAGGGTTAGGTCTCAAATTAGCGTTAGGGTTTGGTTTAGGGTAATGATAGTGTTTGGTTTAGGGTTCAGGTTAGATTTAGCATAATGGATAGGGTTACAGTTAGGGATAAGGTTAGATTTAGGCCTAGGATTAGCATTATAATTAGGGTTATGTTTAGGGTAATTGATAGGGTTAAGCTAAATTTAGGGCTAGGGTTATGGATAGGATTAGGGTTAGGGTAAGTGTTAAGGTTATGTGTTTGTTTTGTGTTAAGTTTTCGGGTAGAATTACGGCTAGGGCAAATGTCAGGTCTAGGATTTTGGCTAGCGATAGTTTTAAGGTTAGGTTTATGTCTGGTCTAGTATTAGGTTTCGTGGTAGGTTCAGGGTTAGAGCTATGTATATTATCATGGGAAGGGGCAGAGTTAAGGTTTGCATTGTGTTAAGGTTTAGATTTAAGGCTTGAATTAGCATTAGTGTTAGAGTTAGGGTGATGATAGGTTTAGATTTAGGGTTCAGGTTAGGTTTAGGTTAATGACATAGGTTAGGGTTAGGGATAAGTTTAGGGTTAGGCTTAGGGTTACCATTAGTGTTATGGTTATGATTAGGGTAATGGATAGGGTTAGAGCTAGTGATAGGGCTAGGGTTATGGTTAGAATTCTGGCTAGGTTTAGGGTAAAATTTAGGACTATGTTGTGGGTTAGGGTTAGTTTTAGGGTTAGGTTTAAAGTTAGGGATAAAGCTCAGATTAGGGCTTGATTTTGGTTTTGGTTAGGGCTAGGATTAGGACTATTGTAATGTATGAACTAGTGTTGCAATTAGTGCTAGTTTTAGGGTTAGGGTTAGGGCTTGGTCTAGTGTTACAGTTAGGTTTAGGGTTAGAGTGATGTTTAGAGCAAGGGTTATTGTTAGTGGTAGTGTCAGATTCAGGATTAGTTTGGGGTTAAGTTTAGAACTCAAATTATGGCTAAAGTTAGTAGTAGTTTTACCACTAGGGTTTGGTTTAGGTTAAGGGTTAGGGATATACCTTGGTTTTGTTTTAGGGCTAGGGCTACAGTTATGGCTAGATTATGGGTTAGTATAAGTGTTAGGGCTAGTGTTAGGTTGAGGTTTAGGCTTAGGGTGAGGGTTACTTTTATAGTTAGTGTTAGGGTTATGGCTATGTCTATCGGTAGGTCTAGGTTGTGAGTTAGTGTCATCTAGGTTCAGTGTTAGAATTAGGGTCAGTTTTGGGGATAGGGTTAGCGTTAGGTTTAGAGCCAGAATTAGGATTAGGTTTAGATCTAGGGGTAGAGTAAGTGTTCAGTTTATGTTAAGGGTTTTGTTAGTGCTAGTGCTAGGTTTTTGTTTAGGTCTAGGGCTAGATTTATAGCTATATTTAGTATTAACTTTGGGTCCAGTTCTAGTGTTAGGCTTACGCATAGGTGTAGGTTTACCAGTAGGTCTAGTGTTAGGGTTTGGTTTATGGTTAGGGTCAGGTTTAGACCTAGGGTTACTGTTAGGGTCAGATGAGGGTCAGGGATAGGTTTAGAGGTAGAATGAGGGTAGGGTTAAGACTAGAATTATTGTTAGTGTTTAAGTTAGGCTAAGGATTATATTAAGATTAGGGTTAGCATTTGGTTAGGTTTTTGCTTAGTGTAAGGAATGGGGTTAGAGTTAGGGTTAGAGCTAGTGTTAGGGTTAGGTTTAGGCCTAGTATTATGGTTAAAGCTAAGTTTAGGGCTCGGATTAGATGTAGAATTTGTTAGGGTTAGGGCTACATTTAGGACAATGACTAACGTATGAACTCGGATTATGATTAAGGCTAGTTTTACGGTTAGGTTAAGGCTAGATATAGTGTTAAGGTTAATTTTAGGTTAGGGTGGTGTTTAGAGCTAGGATTAGTGTTAGGGTCAGTGTCAGGGTCAGGGTTAGTTTTAGAGTTGGTTTTAGGTTTAGTTGTAGGGTTAGGGTTTGATTTAAGTTAAGGGTTCATATTAGGGCTATGGCTTGGTTTTGGTTTATGGCTAGGGCTAGGGATAGGACACGTTTTAGGATTAGCATTATGGTTAGGGATAGTGTTAGGTTTTGATTTAGGCTTATTTTAGAGTTAAATTTAGAGTTAGGTTTAGATTTAGACTTAGGCTTAGATCTAGGGTTAGGATTAAGTTTAAGGATTAAACTAGGGCTAGGGCTAGGGCAAGAGTTTGAGCTAGTTTTATGGCTATGTTTAGGGTTAGGTTAGGATTAAATAAAATCTAGGATTAGCACTAGGCTTTGTGTTAGGCCTAGGTTTAGGGTGAGGGTTAGAGTTAGGTTTAGGGTTATGGTTAGTTTTGTGGTATAGGATGAGTTTATATGTAGGTTTAGGGCTAGGATGAGGAATAGAACTAGGGTTAGGGCTCGGGTTATGGTTCAGGCTAGGATTATGCCTAGGTTTAGTGCTAGGATTTTGGCTAGAGATAATTTAAGGTCTAGTGTTATGGTTAAAAATAGTTTTAGGTTTACGATTATGGCTACATCTAGTGTAAGGATTAGGTTTAGGTTGAGGCTCATGTTTAGACCTAAGGGTACTCTTAGGGTCAGGGTCATGATTAGTGTTTTGGATAGGTTATGGTTTAATATTAGGACTCAAATTAGCATTAGATTTAGGATTTGGGTGAATATAGTGTTAGGTTTAGGTTTAAGGTTAGGTTTAGGGTAATGTATAGGGTTAGGATTAGTGATATGGTTAGTTTTAGGCCCAGGTTTAGCATTAGGGATAGGGTTATGGTTAGGGTAATGGATAGGGTTAGAGATAGGGGTACAGCTAGGGTTATTGTTATGATTATTCATAGGGTTATTCTTAGGGTAAGGGATAGGGTTAAATCTAGGTTTACAGCTAGGGTTATATTTATGATTAGTGATAGGATTAGGGTTAGGGGTAAATTTAGGGCTAGTGCTTGGAATAAGGCTAGGTTTTGGGTTAAGTTAATTCTAGGTTTAGGTAACAGCTAATGTAAATACCTGGGTTGAGATTAAGGTGAATTTTATGGTTAGGGTTAGGGCTAAGTCTATTGTTATGTTTAGGTATAGGGTTAGGGTGATGTTTTGAGCTAGGGTTAGTGTTAAGGTCAGAGTCAGTGTCAGGGTTACTTTTAGCATTGGAACTTGAATTATGGATAGAATTATGGCTAAGTGTAGGGTTAGGGCTTAGTTTTTTTAATGGTTAGGGTTAAGTCTATGGCTTGGTTTTGTTTTAGGGCTAGGATTAGAGCTAGTATTAGGATTAGCATTAGGGTTAGGGCTAGTGTTAGGTTTAGGTTTAGGCTAAGGTTTATTGTTAGATTTAGATTTGGGGTTAGATCTAGTGCTGCTGCTAGGTCTATGAATAGGGCTAGTGTTAGACCTATGGTTTGGGCTAGGATTAGGTTTCCAGTAAAGTATAGGGTTAGAACTAGGGTTAGGACTCAGGTGATAGTTAGAGTTAGTCTTTGGGCTAGGGTTATGGTTAAGGTGGTTAAGGTTAGGGATGGGGCTAAATTAGATATAAGATTATGGATAGAGGTAGTGTTAGAGTTGGGCCTAGCTTTATGGTTAGGGTTATAATTAAGGCTATGTTTAGGGCTAGGATAAAAGCTAGGGTTTGTGTTAGGGTTAGGGCTAGTATCATGGCTAGAACTAATATCAGGTCTAGGTTTATGCTTAGGGATAATTTTGGGGTTAGTTTTATGGATAGGTGTAGTGTAAGGGTTAGATATAGGGTAAGAGTGAGGTTTAGAGCTGGGGAAATTATTAGGGTCAGTGTCAGGGTTAGGTTTAGGTTTGAGATTAGGGTTAGGGCTCGAATTATCATTAGTTAGGGTTAGGGTAATGATTGTATTAGGTCGAGGGTTCAGGTTAGGTTTAGGGTAATTGGTAAGTTTGGGGATATTGATACGTTTAGGGTTAGGCCTAAGGTTAACATTAGGTTAAGTGTTATGTTTAGGTTAAAGATACAGTTAGACTTAATTTGAGGGCAAGTGTTATGGATAGAATTAGGTCTTGATTTAGGGTTAGGGTGAGGTTTAGAACTAGGGTTAGGTTAAGGTTATATTTAGTTTAAGGCTTTGGTTTTGAGGTATGGTTAGGGCTAGGCTCAGTGTTAGGTTCAGGATTAGGTCTAGGGATAGGATTACAGTAGGTTTTGGTTTAGGGTTATGGTTAGGATTAGACCTAAGATTAATGGTAAGGTCAGTAGAAGGGTCAGGGTTAGTATTAGGCTAGGGTTACTGGTTTAAGGTTAGGGTGGTGTTTAGAGCAAGAGTGTGTGTTAGGATATGAGTCAGAGTCAGGGTTAGTATTCAGGTTAAGGTTAGGACTCAAATTAGGGCTAGGGTTAGGTCTAGGTGTAGTATTAGGATTTAGTTTAAGTTAAGATTTAGTGTTAGGGCTATTACTCGGTTTTGTTTTACTGCTAGGGTTAGGGTTAGGGTTAGTTTCATGAGTAGTGTTAGGGTTAGTGCTAGTATTAATGTTAGGCTTAGGCTTAGGATTAGTGTTTGAGTTAGTGTTAGAGGTGGATCTAGGTAGGACTAGAAATAAGGATTAGGCAAGTGTTATTCCTAGATTTATGGCTATGTTTATGGCTAGGGTTAGGGTTAAGTTAAGGGATATGGTTAGAACTAGGTATAGGGCTAGTGTGAGAGTTAGAGTTTGTCTTAGGTCTTTGGTTAGTGTTAGAATTATGGATAGGGTTAAATTAGGGCTATGATTAGGGCTATGGTTACTGTTCAGTGTAGGTCTAGTGTTAAGGTTAGTGTTAGGATTAAGATTAGGGTAAGGGATGGTGTTTTAACTAGGTTTAGAGGGAGGGTGAGTGTTAGAATTAGGTTAAGGCTATGGTTAAGGATAGTGTTATGATTAGGGCTAGGTTTAGGGCTAGGATGAGTGCTAGAGTTTGTTTTATGTTTAGGGCTAGGATTAGGGCTAGGGCTAATATCAGGTCTTGGGTTATGGTTAAAGATAGTTTTAGTGTTAGGTTTATGGCTACATTTAGTGTAAGTGTTAGTTTTAGGGTTAGGGTCAGGTTTAGAGCTAGAACTATTTTGACAGTCAGGCTCTGGATTAGGGTTTGGGATAGGTTAAGTTTTAAAGTTAGGACTCAAATTAGCATTAGGTTTAGTGTTATGTTAATGATACGGTGAAGTTTAGAGTCTAGCTTTGGGTTAGGGTAATGGAATGGGTTAGGATTAGGGATAGGTTTAGGTTTAGGACTAGGTTTAGTATTAGAGTTAGTATTCTGTTTATGGCAATGGAGAGGGTTAGAGCTAGGGTTAGGGCTAGGGTTATGTTTATGATTAGGGCTAGGGTTAGGGTTAGGATTAGGGTTAAAACTTGGGTTACGGCTCAGATTAGGTCTAGGTTTTGTGTTAACTTAGTGCTAGAGTTAGGGTTATGGCTAATGTAAGGACCAGGTTTATGTTTTGGGCTAAATTTGTGGTTAGAGTTAGGGCTATGTCTAGTCATAGGTTTAGGTTTAGGATTAGGATTAGGGTTATGTTTACAGCTAGGGTTAGTGTTATGGCCAGAGTCAGGTTCAGGGTTAGTTTTAGTGTTTGGATTAAAACTCAAATTAGGGCTAGGTTTAGGGTAATGTTTCGGTTTTGGTTAAGGTTTAGGGTTAGGGCTATTGTTCTGTTTAGTTCTAGGGCTATGGCTAGGGTTAGGGCTAGTTTTAGGATTAGCATTATGGTTAGGGCTAGTGTGAAAGTTAAAATTATTGATAGGGCTAAAATTAGATTTAGGTTTTCTGATAGGGTTAAATTAGGGCTAGGATTAGGGCTAGGGTTAATGTTTAGTTAAGGCCTAGCATTAGGGATAGGGTTAGGTTTAAGTTTAGGACAACGAATGGTGTTATAGCTAGGTTTAGATGTAGGGTGAGAGTTAGGGTTAAGCTTAGGGCCAGCGTTGGTGTTAAGATTATGATTAAGGCTAGGTTTAGGACTAGGATGAGGGATAGTGTTCATTTTAGATTCAGGGCTAGGATTAGTGTTAGGGCTAATATCAGATTAGGGTTAGGATTAGGTTTATGTTTACCATAAAAGTTAGGTTTTGAGCTAGGGTTAGGGCTAGGTTTAGGGTTAAGTCTAGGGATAGGATTACGGTAGGTTTAGGGTCAGGGTAGTGTTTTGAAGTAGATGAGTGTTAGGATATAAGTCAGGTAAAGGGTTAATTGTAAGATTAGGGCTTGGTTTAGGTTAAGACTTATGGTGAAAGCTTTGGCTCAGTTTGCTTTTAAGGCTAGGATTAGTATTAGTGAAATTTTTAGGATTAGTGTTAGTGTTAGGGCTAGTCTTACATTTAGGCTTAGGCTTCGGTTTAGGGTTAAATTTAGAGTTAGGTTTTTATCTAAGTTTAGTGCTAAGGCTAAGGATAGGGCAATGGTTAGGACTAGAATTTGGGATAGGTTTAGATTTATGGGAAGGGAGAGGATTAGAATGAGTGATACGGCCAGTGTGAGTGTAACAGTTATTCTTAGGGCTAGGGTTAGAGTTAGGTTTAGGGATATGGCTAAATTATGGCTAGGGTTAGGGTTAGGGATAGGGTTAGAGCTAGTTTTAGAATTAGCATCAGGGTTTGGGCAATTTTTAAGCTTAGGCATCGAGTTAGGGTTAGATTTAAAGTTAAGTTTCCATCTAGTGTTAAAGCTAGGGCTAAGGATAGGGCAATTGTGATGAAAAGGGTGAGGTTTAGAGTTAGGCTTACAATTAGGGTAAGAGTTGTGCTTTTGGACAGGTTTAGGGTATGCAAGGGTTAGTATTAGGGTTAGGGCTAGAGTTAGGGTTAGGGTTATGATTAAGGCTAGGTTTATAGCTCAGATGAGGATTAGGGTTTGTGTTAGGTTTAGAGATAGTATTATGGCTAGGGCTAATGTCAGGTCTAGGATTATAGTTAGGGCTAGATTTAGTTTTAGGTTTATGGCTTCATCCAGTGTAAGGATTAATTTTAGGTTAAGATTCAGATTTATATCTAGGGTTATATTTAGGGTCAGGGTCAGATTTAGGGTTTGGGTTATATTAGGGTTTTGGTTTAGGGTAATGACAGCATTAGTTCTAGGGTTTAGGTTTGGTTTAGTGTAATGGATAGGGCTGGGGTTAGGCCCAGGGTTAGCTTAAGAGTTACGGTTATATTTACCCTAATGGATAGGTTTAGACCTAAGGTTATGGCTAGGGTTATGTATAGGATTAGGGCTAGTTTCGGGTTAGGCGTAGGTTTAAGTTTAGGGTTAAAGCTAGGTTTACTACTCGGTTTAAAGATAGGTTTTGGGTTAGGTTAGGGCTAGGGTTAAGGCTATGACTAATGTACGAAGTAGGGTTATGATTAGCACTAGTTATAAGGTTAGGGTTAGGGCTACGCTTAATATTAGGTTGAGGTTTATGGTGATGATGATGTTTAGAGCCAGGGTTAGTGTTAGAATAAGAGTCAGTGTCAGAGTTAGTTTCGGGGTAGGGTTAGGACTAGAATTAGGATATGGTTAGGGCTAGGTGTAGGTTTAGGGTTTGTTGTAGGATAAGGGTTTGGGTTAAGGCTATGGCTCGGTTTTGTTTTAGGGATAGGGCTAGTGTTAGGGCTAATCTTAGGATTACCATTAGCATTAGGGCTAGTGTTAGGTTTATGTTTAGGTTTAGGCCTAGGTTTAGGGCTAGATTTAGAGTTACAGTGAGATCTAGGGTTATGGCCAGGGCCATGAATAGGGCTAGGGTTAGAGCAAGGGTTAGGGTCAGGATTAGGGTTCTAGTAAGGGATAGGTTTGGTACTAGGGTTAGGGTGAGATTTAGAGTTAGAGTTAGACTTTGGGCTAGGATTAGGATTAGGGTTAGGGATAGGGCTAAATTAGGGCTAAGATTAGGGCTAGGGTTAGAGTTATGTTTAGGCCTAGGTTTTGAGTTAGGGATAGAATTAAGGCTATGTGTAGGGCTAGGATAAGGGCTAGGGTTTGTTTTAGGGTTAGGGCTAGGATTATGGCTAGGGTTAATATCATGTCTAGGGTTAAGATTAGGAATAGTTTTAGGGTTAGTTTTATGGCTAGGTCTAGTGTAAGTGTTAGGTAAGGTAAGAGTCAGGTTTATAGCTAGGGGAAATATTAGGGACATGGTTAGTATTAGGGTTTGGTTTACATTTGAGGTTAGGGTTAGGGCTTGAATTAGCATTCGGGTTAGGGTTAGTGTAATAATTGGATTAGGTTTAAGGTTCAGGGTTGGATAGGCTAATTGATAGGTTTGTGGAAAGCGATAGGGTTAGGATTAAGCCTAGGGTTAGATTTATGATAAGGGTTAAGTTTAGGGTAATGGATACAGTTAGAGTTAAGGTTAGGGATAGGTTTATGGTTAAAATTAGGTCATGTGTTAGGATTAAAGTGAGGTTTAGAACTAGGATGAGTTTTAGGTTTTGTTTAGCATAAGGGTTAGGTTCTGAGCTATGGTTAGGGCTAGGCTGAGATTAGGTTTAGAATTAGGTCTAGGGATAGGATTATGGTAAATTTTGGGTTAGGGTTGGTGTTAGGGTTAAATGTAGGATTAGTGTTAGGGTCAGAATAAGGATCAGGGTTAGGGTTAGTGTTTGGGATAGTGTTAGAGCTAAAACGAAGGCTAGGGTTAGGACTATTAATAGGGTTAGGGTTTTGGTTAGTCTACAGACTAGAGATAGGTCTAGGGTTACTCTTCAGTTTAGGATTTTGCTTAGGGTAAGGGATTGATTTAGATGTAGGGTAAGTGCTATGGTGAGTGTTAGAGTTAAATCTAGGTTTATGGCTTGGTTTAGGGCTCGATTTGTGTTAGGGTTACGGCTAGGATTAGGGCAATGACTAATGTAAGAACTAGGGTTACAGTTAGGGTTAGTTTTAGGGTTAGGATTAGGGGTAATTTGAGTGCTAGTGTTAGGTTTAAGGTTAAGGTGATATTTATAGTTATGGTTCTTGTTAGGATAGGAGTCAGGGTCAGGGTTATTTTTGGGGTTAGTGTTAAGACTCGAATTAGGGCTATTGTTAATGTTAGTGTTTGGTTTGAGTTTAAGGCAGTGTTTAGATCTAGGGTGAGTGTTAGAATATGAGTCAATGTCAGGGTTAGATCTAAGGTCAGGCTTAGGACTCGAATTAGGGCTAGGTTTATGTCTAAGTGTAGTGTTAGTTTTTGGTTTAAGTTAAGGTTTAGGGTTAGGGCTATTGCTCGGTTTTGGTTTACTGCTAGGATTGGGTTAGGGTTAGTTTTACTATTTTCATTAGCGTTAGAGCTAGTGTTAGTGTTAGGCTTAGGCTTAGGTTTAAGGTTAGATTTAGATTTATGATTAAGGTGGGACTAACTTTCTCGGAAAGTGTTAGGGCTAGTGTTAGGTTTATGGTAGCAGATATTGATAGAACTAGGGCTAGGGCTATGACAAGAGTTAGAGTTAGTCTTAGGGCTAGGGTTAGGATAGGGTTAGAGATAGAGCTAAATTAGGGCTAGAATTAGGGCTAGGTTTTGTGTTTAGGTTAAGCCTATGGTTAGGGTTAGGGTTAGGTTTAAATTATGGTAAAAGTTGACATTATAGGTAGATTTAGAGGTAGGGTGAGGGTTAGAATTAGGGTTAGGTATAGGGCTAGAAATAGGGTTATCTTTAAGGCTAGGTTTAGGACAAGATAGAGGGCTAGGTGTGTTTATAGGGTTAGGGCTAGGATTAGGGCTAGGGCTAATTTCAGGTCCAGAATTATGGTTAAAGTTAGTTTTATGTTTAGGTTTATGACTAAGTCTAGGCTAAGGTTTAGGTGTTGGGTTATGGTCAAGTTTAGAGCTAGGGGTATTATTAGGGTCAAGGTCTGAGTTAAGGTTTGAGATAGGTTAAGTTTTGAATTTTGGGCTTGAATTAGTTTTAGGATTAGCATTATGGTAATGATAGGGTTAGTTATAAGATTCAGGTTAGGTTTAGGCTAATGGAAAAATTACGAATCGGGATAGGGTTAGATTTGTGCTTAGGGTTATCATTAAGGTTTGGGTTATCATTATGTTAATGGATAGAGTTAGAGATCAGTTTAAGGCTAAAGTTATGGTTACAATTAGGACTAGTGTTAGGGTTAGTTTAGGTTTAAAGCTAGGATTAGGTCTCTGATTATGGCTAGGTTTGTGGTATGTTGGAGCTAGGGTTAGGGTTAGAGCTAATTTAAGTACTAGGTTTAAGTTTAGGGCTAGTTTTAGGGTTTGAGTGCTAGGTTTAGTGTTAGGGTTAGGTTTACAGATACAGTGGTGTTTAGAGCTAGAAGTGTTAGGGTCAGTGTCAGGGTCAGGGTTAGTTTTAGGATTTGGATTCCAACTCAAATAAGTCTAGGTTTAGGTCTAGTTGTAAGTTTAGGGTTTGGTTTAGGTTAATGTTTAGGGTTAGAACTATGGCTCAGTTTTGTTTTAGGGCTAGGGCTAGCGTTAGGGCTCATTTTAGGATTAGTGTTATGGTTTGGGCTAGAGTTAGGTTTAGACTTAGGCTTCGGGTTAAGGCTTGTTTTAGAGGTAAGTTTTGCCTAAGTTTAGTGCTAGGGATAAGTATTGAGAAATGATTAGCACTAGGGTTAGGGCTAGGGTTAGGTTTATGGTAAGGGATTGGGTTAGAATGAGTGATAGGGCTAGTATCAGAGAGTTAGTCTTAGGGCTAAGGTTAGGGTTAGGTTTACGAATAGGGCTAAATTATGGCTAGGGTTATGTTAGGGCTAGGGTTAGGGCTAGTTTTAACATTAGGATTAGGCATCGAGTTAGGGTTAGATTTAGAATTAGATTTTGAACTAGGGTTAGTGCTAGGGCTAAGGATAAGGCAAGGGTTGCCACTAGGGTTAGGGTTAGAGTTAGGGTTTAATTTAGGCTAAGGGATGTGGTTATAGCTGGACTTAGAGCAAGGGCAAGGGTTAGTATTAGGGTTAAAAATAGGGTTAGAGTTAGGGTATGATTAAGGCTATGTTTAGGGCTATGATGAAGACTAGGATTTGTTTTAGGGTTAGGGATCGTATTAGGGCTATGGCTAATGTCAGGTCTTGGTTTACAGTTAGGGATAGATTTAGTGTTAGTTTTATGGCTTGGTCCAGTGTAAGGGTTAGGTTTTGGTTAGGGTCAGATTTAGATCTAGGGTTGTTTTTAGAATCAGGGTCAGGATTAGGGTTTTTGTTAAGTTAGTGGTTAGGTGCAGGGCTCGAATTAGTGTTAGATTTAGGGTTAGTGTAATGTTTATGGTTAGGGTTAGGCCTAGTGTTATCAGAAGGGTTAGGGTTATTGTTAGGGTAATGTATAGGGTTAGCCTTAACGTTAGGGGTAGTGTTATGTATAAGATTAGGGCTAATGTTTGGGTTAGGGTTAGGTTTATGTTTAGGATTATAGTTAGATTTAGGACTAAGATTAAGGCTAGGTTTTGGGTTAGGTTAGGGTTAAAGTTAAGGCTACCACTAATGTATGAATTAGGTTTATGACTACAGCTAGTTATAGGTTTAGAGTTAGATCTAGGTCTAGTGTTAAGGTTAAGTTTATGGTGATGATGATGTTTAGAGCCAGGGTTAGTGTTCGGGTCAGGGTCAGGGTCGGGGTTAGTTTTTGGGTTGGGTTAGACTATAATTAGTGATAGGGTTAGGGCTAGGTGTAGGGTTATGATTTGTTTTTGGTTAAGGGTTAAGGTTAGGGCTATGACTTGGTTTTGTTTTATGGCTAGAGGTAGGGTTAGGGCTAGTTTTATGATTAGTCTTAGGGTTGGGCTATTATAAGTGTAAACCAAACACACTTCACCTAGATCTAAACCTAGCCCTAATTCGAGAATTAAGCCTCACTTTAAAAATAATCTTGATACACTCACCCTAGTTATATACACTGCCCTAAACTCAAACCGAACACTGACATTAACAATAGCCCTAATTCGACTCTTAACACTAACCCTAAAACTAACCCTGACCCTGACTCATATCCTAACAAGAACCGTAGCTATAAATATCACCTTAACCTTAAACCTAACACTAACACTCAAACTATACCTAACCCTACCCTAAAACTAACCCTAATGGAAACCCTAGTTCTTATATTAGCCATTGCCCTAATCCTAGCCCTAACCCTAATGCATATCTAGCCCTAAACTGAGCCCTAAACCTAGCTTTAACTCTAACTCTAACCCTAACCTTAGCCCTAATTCTAGAATAAATCAATCCCTTACCCTAAGTGAAATCCTAAACCTAAGAGTAAACCTAGACTTATCCATAGTCCTCAGACTAACCAAAATCCTAACCCTATTAATAGTCCTAACCCTAGCCTTCATTTTACCTCTAACAATAACTCAAACGCTAACCCTAACCCTGACACTTATTCTGACCCTAACACTAAAACTAGGTCTAAACCTAACACCAACCCTAACCCAAAATTTACCATACTCCTATCCCTAGACCTAACTCTGAACTTAACTCTCAGCCTAGCCGTAATCATACCTCAGAACCAAACCCTTACACTAAACAAAATCCTAAATCTAATCCTAGTTCTGACAGTCACCTTAACCCTAAAACAAACGTAATCCTAACCATAACCCTAGCCCTAAACTTAGTTCTAACTGTATCTATTACCATAAAAATAACCCTTACCATAATGCTACCCCTAGGCTTAACCCTAAACCTATCACTTTCCCCAAAACTAGCAATTACCCTAAAGCTACTCTGAACCCTAAACCTAACCCAATCATTATGGTAATAATAACCCTAATGGTAATTCGAGCCCTAATCTAACCTCAAACCTAAACCAAACCCTAAAACTGAACATGACCCTAATAACTCCCCTCGCTATAAACCTGACTCTTACCCTACCTAACCCTTATACTATACCTAGCCATAAACCTAACCCTAATACTATTCCTAACCTTAAACCTAGACCTGATATTAAGCCTAGCCTTAAAACTGTCCCTAACCCTAACACAAACCCTAACCCTTATCTATCCCTGAACATAGCCTTAATTTTATCCCTAACCCACACCCTAGGCCTAAACCTAACACTAACTCTAGCCCTAATCTTAGCTCTTATTTAGCCCTATCTCTAATCCTAACCCTAACTCTAACCCAAAGACGAACTCTAATTCTCACCCTAAACATAACCCTAGTTTTAAATCTATCCCTTATTAGAATCCTAATACTACCCTAATCCTTGGTGTAACCCTAGCCCTATTCATAGCCCTGGTCATAATCCTAAATTTAACCCTAACTCTAAATCTAACCTGAACCCTATGCCTAAACCCAAACCTAACACTAGCACTAAAGCTAAATCTAATCCTAAAATTAGCTCTAATCATAGCTCTAGCCCTAAAACAAACCAAGTCATAGCCATAACCCTAACCCTTAACCTAAACCAAACTCTAACCCTACACCTAGCCCTAACCATATTCTAATTCTAGTCCTAACCATAACAAGAAAAATAACCCTGACCCTGACTCTGACCCTAACACTAACCCTGGCTCTAAACATCATCATCACCATAAACTTCAACCTAACACTACACCTAGCCCTAACCTAACCCTAAAACTAGTGCTAATCATAACCCTACTTCATAGATTAGCCATAGCCTTAACACTAGCCCTAACCTAACCGACAACCTAGCCTTAATCCGAGTCCTAAACCTAGCTTTAACCATAAACTTAAACCTACCCTAACCCCAAACTAGCCATAATCCTATACATAACCCTAGCTCTAAACTTAGGTCTAAATCTATCCATTACCCTATCAGTAACCCTAATCTTAAGCTAACCCTAGGCCTAACCGTAACCCTATCCATTACACTAAACCAAACCTAAACCCTAAAACTAACCCTGTCATTACCTTAAACTGAAACCCTAACATAACCCAAACCCTAAACCTGACCCTGACCCTAAATATAACCCTTGATATAAACCTGAATCTTACCCTAAACCTAATCCTTATACTGGACCAAGCCATAAATCTAACACTAAATCTAGGCCTAACTATAACCCTAGAACTGACATTAGCCCTAGCCCTAATAATATCCCTAATGCTAACACAAACCCTAAATATTATCCTATCCATAAACTTAGCCTTAATCATAACCCTAACCCTAAATCTGCCCTAACCCTAATAGTAAACCTTGCCCTACCCCCAAACCTAGCCAAAATCACATCCCTTACCCTAAACGTAACCCTAATCCTAACCCAATCCCTTGTTGTCACAATTGCCCTATACTTACCTTTAGCTTTAACACTAGATTGAAAACTAACTTTAAATCTAAACCTAACTCGATGCCTAAGCCTAAAACTAACCCAAACACTGATACTAATTCTAAAACTATCTCTAACCCTAGCCTTAACTATAAGCTTAGACGTAATTTAGCCCTATCCCTAACCCTAACCCTAATCCTAGCCCTAAGAATAACTCTAACTCTAACAATGGCCCTATCACTCATTCTAATCCTCTCCCTTCCCATAAAACTAACCCTATGCCAAATCCTAGTCCTAACCCTTGCCCTATCCTTAGCCCTAGCACTAACCTTAGATAAAAATCTAACTCTTAATTTAACCCTAAACCGAAGCCTAAGCCTAATTCTAAGACTAGCTCTAACCCTAACACTAACCCTAAAATTTGCCCTAACCCTAACCCTAGCCCTAAAACTAAACTGATCCAAAGCTCAAACCCTAAACCTTAACCTAGACCAAACACTAACCCTACACCTAGCCCTAACCCCTGCCTTAATTCGAGTTTTAAGCCAAACCCTAAAGCTAACCCTGACCCTTACTCTGACTATAATACTAACCCGTGGTCTAAACATCACCCTAACTCTAACCATAAACCTAACACTAAACCCAGCCCTAAAACACTAAAATTAGCCAAAATCATGACCCTAGTACTTACATTAGCCATAACCCTAACCCTAGCACTAACTTAACCCAAACCTAGCCCTAATCATAACCATGACCCTAGCCCTGAACTGATTTATAACTGTATCCATTACCATAACCATAACCATAACCATAATCCTAATGCTAATTTGAGCCCTAAATTTAAACCTTAACCTATCCCAAACCCTAACTCAGAACTTGACACTAATAATACCCCTAGCTCTAAACCTGACACTAACCCTAAACCTAACCCTTCAAATAGTCGTACCCATAATCCTAACCCTAAAACTATCTTTAACCATAATTCTGGACCTGAAATTAGCCCTAGCACTAATCTTAGCCCTAACCCTAAAAAAAGTACCCTAGCCCTCATCCTAGCCATAAACCTAGCCTTTATCAAAATGCTAACAATAATCATAGTCCTAATCCTAATTATAATATTCACCCTACCTCTAAACATAGCTAAAAAGCCATCCCTTACCCAAATTTGGACTAATTCTAAACCTAAACTCTAAAGCCTAACCCTAGGCTTAAACTAAACACTAAACCTAGCCCTAATCCTAGCCCTAATTGAGCCCTATCTCTAACCCTAACCCTAACCCTAGGCCTAAGACTAACTCTCACCCTAGCCCTAGACCTAGTTCTAACCCTATCCTTTACCATATCCCTAACCTAGCCATAACACTTGTCCTATCCTTAGTTCTGTCCCTAGCTCTAGATCTAACCCTATATCCAAATTTAACCCTAACCCAATCACTAAGCCTAAGCCTAACACTAACATTAGCCTTAAGTTAACCCTAGGACTAAAACAAAACCAAGTTTTAGCATTAACCCTAAACCATAACTTAAATAAACCCTAATACTACAACTAGACCTAACCCTAGCCCTAATTTGAGTCCTAACCCTAACCTTAAAACCAACCCTGACCTTGACTTATATCCTAACACTCACCCTAGCTCTAAACACCACCCTCACCTTAAACTGAACCCTAAAAGTAACCCTAGCCCTAATTCGAGTCCTATCACTGACCCTAAAACTCCACCTGACCCTGACTCCGATCCTAACATAAAACCTAGCTAAACATATCACCCTAACCTTAAACCTAACCCTAACACTAAATCTGACACATATCCTAACACTAAAACTAACCCTAATGGTAACCCTAGTTCTTACATTAACCATTGCCCTAAACATAGCCCTAACCCTAACACAGAAGCTAACTCTAACCCTTGCCCTAAACCTAGGCCTAACCCAAAGCCTAATGCTAATCCTAGCCTTTATTTAATCCTATCCTAACCCTAAACCTAGCCATAAGACTAACTCTTACTCTTGCCCTAACCCTAGTCCTAGTTCTACCCTTAGCCTTATTCCTAACCCTAGATCTAAGCCTAAGTCTAAATCTAAACCTAACTCTAAATTTATCTTTAACAATAAGCCTAAAACAAACCCTAACACTACCCATATCCATAATGCTAATCGTAAAACTGGCCCTATCCATAGCACTAGCCATAAACTAAAACCAAGCCATAGCCCTAATCCTAACCCTTAACCTAAATCAAACGCTAACCCTACAAATAGCCCTAAAACTAAGTCTAAAACTAACCCCGACTCTAATACTGACTGAAACACTAATCCTAGCTCTAAAAATCACCCTTATATTAATAACATTAATAACACTACATCTAGACTTAACCTAATCCTAAAACTAGCCTTAATCAAAACCGTAGTTCATAGTCATTGTCCTATCCATAGCCCTAACCCTAACACAAATTCTACCCCTAATTGGAGCCCTAACCCTAGGTTTAACCCTAATACTAGCCCTAACTCTAACCCTAAAACTAGCCCTATCCCTAACTCTAACCCTATTACTTACACTAAGCCAAACTGTAACCCAAAGGCTAATCTGAGTTCTAATCCTAATCCTTAGCCTAACTTAAACTCTAATTATATTACTAGTCTTAACCCTAGCCCTCATTCTACCTCTAAACCTAACCCTGACCCTCATCTGACCCTAAGAGTAACCCTAGGTCTAAACCTGACCCTAACCCTAAACCAAATCCTAACACTAGACCTACTGGTAAACCTATACCTATACCTAAGCCTAACACAAGACCTAGACCCAAAGCTAACCCTAAATATAGCTATAACTCTAGCCCTAGACTTAAACAAAAACCTAGCACTAGTCCTACAATAATTCTTAACATAAACCAAATACTTACCCTACTCCTACACCTAAACCTAATGCTAATTCTGGCTCTAACTATAACCCTAAACTTATCCCAAAAACTGACCCTGATTCTAACACTGAACCTAGCTTTAAACCTGACACTCACCCAAAACATTGACCTAACACTACACAGAGCCATAACCCTAACCCTAAAACTACCCCTAATCATAACGCTATGTCTTACAGTACCCATGGCCCTAACCCTAGGCCTAAACTAGCACAAAATCTAGCCCTAATTCTAGGCCTGAACATAGCACTAAGCATAACCCTAAATCTAACTCTAGCCCTAACCCTAACCCTAAGCCTTGCTTTAGACCTAACCCTAGCTCAAAGCCTAAACTTTACCCTTAACATAACCCAAGTCCTATCCCAAACCCTAACCTAACACTAGCCCTAATCCTAACCTTAACCATAGACCTAACCATAGCTATAATTATATCCACTACCCTAACCCTAGCCCTAATCCTAACCATAACCGAAGACCTAACCCTAGTTCTAATTCTATCCATTACCCTAACTATAATCCTAACACTAATATTAAGCCTAGGCTTAACCCTAAGCCTATCCCAATCCCTAAACCTATCCATTGCCCTAAAACTAACCTGAACCCTAATCCTAAGCCTATTCATTATCCTAACCCTAACTCTAACACTAATGCTAATTCAAGCCGTAAACCTAAACCTTAACCTAAACCAAACAATAAGCTGTACACTGTACCTAATAATACGCAAAGCACTAAACTTGACCCTTACTCTAAATCTAACCCTTACACTAGACCTAACCATAAACATAACCAAAAACATATTCCTATATGTAACCCTAGACCTGACATTAGCCCTAGCCCTAATCCTAGCCCTAACCCTAACACGAACACTAGCTCTCATCCTAGACCAAAACCTAGCCTTAATCATAACCCTAACCCTAATTCTAACATATTCCCTATCCATAAACCTAGTTATAACCCCATTGCTTACCTTAAACCTAACCCAAACCCTAACCCTAACATTAACTCTAGCCCTAACCTTAACTCTAGGACTAACCGAACACTAACACTCCCAAGAATGCTAAAACTAATCCTAATCATAGCTTCAAGACTACTCTGCCCTAGCCCTATCCCTAATTCTAACCCTATCACTTACTGTAACCTTATTCCTAGCCATAGTCTAGAATAACACTAGCCCTGACCTTAAACCTTGCCCTAACCCTACATATAAACCTAACACTAAATCTAACCCTAATTCTACACCTAAACCTCACCCTAACACTAGTCCTTACCCTAACGCTAATCCTAAAACAAGCCCTAATCAAAGGCTTAGCCCTAAAACAAAACTGAACAATAACACTAACCCTAAACTTGTACCTAAACCAAAGCCTAATTTACCTCTAACCCTAAGCATAGCCCTAAATCTAGTCATAATCTTAACCCTAAAACTACTTTTGAAGCTGTCTCTGACATTAACACTAACCCTACCTCTAAACATCACCCTAAACCTAAAACTTACTATAACACGCGACCTAGTCCTAACCCTAATTCTAAAATTAGTTCTAAACAAAACCCTAGATCATACACTAACGATAATCTTAAAAATAATGCTAACCAAAACCTAGCCCAAATCTGAGACCTAACCCTAGCTTTCACCTTAACCCTAACCCTAACACTAGCCCTAAACCTAACCCGAACCCTAGCTGTTATTTAGCTCTAACCTTATCTTTACCCTAGCCAAACCCCAACCCTAATGCTAACCCTAGTCCTAAAACTAATCCTTAGTCTAACCCAAAATTTAAACCTATTACTTGACCTAACCTTAGCACTCATTCTTCTTAATACCATAACCCAAATTCTAACCCTATCACTGACCCTTATTCTGACGCTCAATCTAAAGCAAACTCTAACACTAGCCCTACCCATAACCCTATATGTAAACGTAACCCTAATACTAGACCTAGATTAAATCTAATCCTAAATCCAGACATATCTTTAGCAAAGACCAAAACAAAAACATAGCCCTAGCTCTAATGATAACACTTAACCTAAGCCAAACACCAACCTTACCTCTAGACCTAACCAATCCTAATTCTGGCTCGGGCCCTAACCCTAACCCTTATCCAAAGACAGACCCTGACACTAACACTAACCCTAGCTATAAAACTGACGCTAACCGAAACCTATACCTACCATTAGGCCTAGCCATAAAGGTAAACATAACCCTTACTTTACCATAGCACTAAAACTAGCTCTAAACCTAACACAAAACCTAGCCCTAATCCTAGGCCTAAATCTAGCCCAAAGTGTAACCCTAACCCTAACCTAACCTTATCCCTTATCCTAAGCCTAACCCTCATGCTAACCTTAAAACTCGCCTTAGACTTAACCCTAGGTAAAACCCAAAATTGAACCCTAAACATAACCCTAGCCCGAACCATAAATCTATACCTAATCCTAGCCCTAATCATAATGTTAACACTAGCCCTAATACTATTCTAAAATTTTCCATTACCCTAAACCGAACCTTAACCCTAATGATAAACCTAGCTTTAATCCTAATTGTAAACCTAATACTACACATAACCCTAAACCTAATCCTCATTATAGCCTTAACACTAGATAAAAACCTAACCCTTACTCTGACACTAACCCTAGCCCAAACCCTAACACTAACCCTAAACCTAAACCTACACAAACCCTAACCTGAAATCTAACCCTATCCATTACCCTAACTCTAATGATAATCTTAGCCCTAACCCTAACACTAACCCTAAACCGAAAACTACGCCTAATCCTAACCTGATATCTAACCCTATCCATTAACCTAACTCTAAAGATAACCTTAGCTCTAATCCTAACAGTAACCCTAACATTAACCATAAATCTAACCGTAGACATAATCCTAAACCTAACACCCTAGCTCTAACCCTACCTCAAAACATACCCTGTACCCTAAACCTAAACATAGCCCTAGCCCTAACCCTAACCCTAACTCTAGCCCTAATTCTATCCAAAACCCTAGGCCTAACCCTAACCCTATCACTAACCCTAACCCTACCAATTACCCTATCTTTACCTAAATCCTAAACCTACACCTATCCATTAACCTAAGGCTAATTTTAACCCTAATGCTAATTTGAGGCATAATCCTAATTATTAACCTAACACAAAACTGAATCTTGACCCTGACCCTAAAAATACACCTTACCCTTAACCTGGCCCTTACCTTAAACCTAATATTAGACCTAGCCATGAATCTAACCATATAACTATCCATAGCTGTAACCCTAAACCTGACATTATCACTATTTCTAAAACTTGCCCTAACCCTAACACAAAACCTAGCCCTCATCCAAACCACAAATCAAGCTTCAATACTAACACAAAAATAACCATAGACCTATCCCTAACCCTTTTGCTAACTCTAACCCTATCAATTACCCTACACCTAATATGAACCCTAAACCTAAACCTATCATTACAATAACCAAACCCTAATGCTAATTCAAGTCTAAACCTAAACCCTAACATAAACCAAACCTGAAACCGAATTCTAACTGTAATGATACCCCTAGCTCTAAACCTCACCCTTACCCTAAACCTAACCCTTACACTAGACCTAGCCATAAATCTAACCCTCAATCTATCCCTATTGTAAGCCTAGACCTGATACTAGCCCTAGCCCTAATTCTTGCCATAACCCTAAAACAAACCAGAGCCCACACCCTAGCCCTAAACCTAGCCTTATTATTAAACCAAACCATAACCCTAGCCCTAACCAAAATTCTAACCTTCAACCTAACTCTAAAACTAGCTCTAACCCCATTCCTTCCTCTAAACCTAAACCTATCTCCAAACCTAAACCTATGTCTAACCCTAATACAAATGCTAGATGTAATCCTAGCCCTAATTTACCCCTAATCCCAACCTAACCCTAGCCCTAGGACTAACTCTAACTCTCGCCCTAGTCATATTTCTAGTGCTAACACTATCCCTTACCATATTCCTATCACTTGCCTTTACATTATCCCTAACCCTAGCTCTAGCCCTCATCTTATATCTAAGCCTAACTCTAAATCAAACCCTAACCCTAAACTAAACCTCTCACTAAAATAAGCTGAAATAATAATGCTAACCCTAAAACTGTAATTAACCTAGCACTAGCCCTAATTCAAAACCAAGCCATAGCCCTAATCCCTAACCTTTAACATAAACCAAAACCTAAACCTACACCTACCCCTAAACCTAACTCTAATTTGAGTCCTATAACTAACCCTAAAACAAACCCTGACCCGGACTCTGACCCTAACACTAACCCTGG
The DNA here is from genome assembly GCF_047511675.1 of Marmota flaviventris. NCBI lineage: Eukaryota > Metazoa > Chordata > Mammalia > Rodentia > Sciuridae > Marmota > Marmota flaviventris. The sequence goes on along the minus strand of NW_027288421.1, from coordinate 53,127 downwards.
CTCTGAACATCACTCAAAACCTATACCTAAACCTAACCCTATACCTAGCCCTAACGATTACCCTAAAACAAGTTCTACTTGTACCCTTAGTTCTTACATTAGCTGAAGCCCAAAATCTAGCCGTAATCTAACCCAAAACCTATCCCTAATTGGAGCCCTAACACTAATATTAACCCTAACCAAAAACCTAATTCTAGCTCTAAGACTTACCCTAATCCTAACCATAAACCTAACCCTTGCCATTACCCAAAACTTAACCCTAACCCTTGCCTTAATCCTAACAATAAATCTAGCCCAAACCCCAGCTGTAACCCTATCCATTACCCTAATCCTAATCCTAACCCTAGGATAACCCTGAACTTATTCCTAACCATAAACCTGTACATTGCCATAAAACTAACCTGAACCTTAAACCTAACCATATCCATAAATTTAATCCTAACATTAATAAGCTTAACACTAAAATTATCTCTAACCATAACCTAGACCTGACATTAGCCCTAGCACTAATGAAGCCCTAATACAAGAACCAACTCTAGCCCGAATCCTAGCACTAATCTTAGCCTTAATCCTAAACCTAACCCTAACTAACCATAGACCTAAACCTAAATTTAACCCTTGCCCTAGTTCTAAAGCTAGCCATAACATCATATCTATCCATTAGCACAACCATAACCCTAGCCATAAACCTAGGCTCAGCCTTAATACTAACCCTAGCTCTAATCCTAGCCCTAATTAAGCCATAATTCTAACCCTATATATAAACCTAACAATAAGACTAACTGCAACTCCCGCCCTAGGACTAGCCCTAGTTCTTACACTATCCCTTATGATAATTCAAACCCTAGACCTAACCCTAGCCCTAACCTTCACTGAAGTCCTAAACCTAGATCTAAACCTATCTCTAAATATAACCCTTAAACTATGCCTAAACCACACCCGAACACTAGCTCTAACCCTAATGCTCATTTGAAAATTAGCCCTAACCTTAGCCCTAGCCCTCAAGCAAAACCGAGCCATAGCAGTGACTCTAAACCTTAACCTTAACCAAAACCTAACCCTACACCTATTCCTAACCCTAGACCTAATATTAAGACCTAACCCTAACTCTAGAACTAATACTAACAACTGACTACGACCTTAAAACTAACCCTAGTTGTACACATCATCCTATCCCTAAACCTAATCCTAACACTAGACCTCACTCTATACCTAACCCTAAAACTAGCCCTAATCATAATGCCAGTTCTTAAATTAGCCATAGCCCTAAATCTAACACAAAACCTACCCGCAATTCAAGCTTAACCATAAATTTAACCCTAACCCTAACCCTGGCACTAACCCTAGATTTATCCCTACTCCTATTCCTAGCTCTAACCCTATGTCTTACACTTAGTCAAAACCATACCCTATTGCTAACCTAGTCCTAACCCTAATTCTATGCCTACCCCAAATCTTAACTCCATTCCTAGTACTAACCTTAGCCCTCATTCTAGCTCTAAACTTAACACAAACACTAACCCTGACCCTTATTCTGACCCTAACACTAAACCTAGGTTTAAACCTGACCCTAAATTTTATCCAAAACGTAACACTAGCCTTACCAGTAACCTTAATCCTAAACCTAACACTAACACTAGCAATAGACCTAAACGTAATCCTAAATGTAGCCATAACCCTAGCCTTAGACCTAATAATATCCCTTAACCAAACCAAACACTCACTCTATCCATAGACCTACCCTAGTCCTCATTCTGGACTAACACTAAATATAAACCTAATCTAAACCCTGATATTTACCCTAACAAAAACCCTAACTCTAAACATTATCCTAACCCAAAAACTAACCCTAACACTAGACGAACTCTAAATCTAACCATAAACATAACTGTAGCTCTTACATTACCCATATGCCTAACACAAGCCCTAAACCTCACACAAAACCTAGCAATAATTACAGCCTAAACTTAACCCTAAGCATAACCCTAACCCTAAAACTAGCCCTAACCCTAAACCTAACCGTAACCCCTTGTTCTACCCCTAACTCTAGCTCAAACCCTAAACCTAACCCTAAATATAACCCTAGCCAAAACTCTAAACCTCACTAATTCCATCCCTAATCCTAATTGTAAACATAGCCCAAAGCCTAGCTCTAACTCTATCCATTACACTAACCATGACTGTAAAACTAATGCTAACTCTAGCCCTAAAACTAACCTTAACCCTACCCTAGCCCTGGCTGTAACCCTAACCCTCACCTTAGCCCTAAACCTAGCTCAATCCCTAAACATTACACTTAACCTAACACTAACACTAAACCAAGGCCTAACCATAGCCCTAACCCCAGCCCTAATCCTAACCTTAACCCTAGCCCAAACCCTAGCTCGAAGCCTACCCATTACCCGAACCCTAAACTTAACCCCAATGATAACACTAGACCTAAAGGTAAATGTACCCTAACCCTAAACCAAAACCTAATCCTAGAGCTAATAGTGAACCTAACCCCTAACCCTAAATCTACGTTAGCTCAAATCCTAAACCAAATTCTAAACCTAAACCTAAGGCTAACCTAAATCTGAACCTATCTTTAACCTGACATCTAAACCTATTACCCTAAACTTAATGATAACTCTTGCCCTAACTGTAACACTAACCCTGACCATAAACCTAGCCCAAACTCTAAATAAACCTTAGTCATAGCAAAAATCCTAGCTCAAACCCTAAACCTAATCCTAACTGTAACCCACGCCCTAACCCGGACCCAAACCCTAATTCTAGCCCTCATTTTTACCATAAACCTAGCCCTAACCCTAGGTCTAACCTTATAAATTACCCTAATGATATCCATAACCCTAATGCTAACCCTAAGACTAATCCTCAAACTATCACTATTTTAAACCTAACCTGAAACCTAAACCTAACACTATCCATTACCTTACCCTAATTCTAAACTTAATGCTAATTTGAGGCTTAAACCTAAACTTTAACCTAACCCATACCCAAAGCCTGACTCTGACCCTAATAATACCCCAGCTCTTATTCTGACCCTTTCCCTAAACTTAACACTTTAATTTGACCTAGCCATAAACTTAACCCTAAAAATATCACTTAATATAGATCTTGACCTGACATTAGTTCTAGCCCTAAATCTTGACCTATACTTAACATCAAACCTAGCCCAATCCTTGAATCTAGCCTTATCCTAAACCTAACCATAACCCTAGCCTCAACCCTAAAGCTAATCATAAAACTAGCTCTAACCCTAAACATAACACTAAAACAAAATCGATAAACAGGCCTAACACTAACCTTAAATTAAAACAAATGCAAGCACTACAACTAGATCTAACCCTAGCCCTAATTCGAGTCCTAATCATAACCTTAAAAATAACTCTGAACCTGAATTATATTCTAGCACTCATCCTAGCTCTAAACACCACCCTAAATATAAACTGAACCCTAACAGTAACCCTATCCCTAATTCGGGTTCTAACCCTAACCCTAAAACTAACCCTGACTTGACTGATATTCTAACACTAAGCCTAGCTATAAATATCACCCAAATCTTAAACCTAACCCTAACACTAGACCTATCCCTAACTCTAACCCTAATTGTAACCCTAGTTCTTATATTAGCCATTGCCCTAACCCTAGCCTTAAACCTCACACAAAAACAGGTCCTAATCTGAGCCCTAAACCTAGCTTTAACCCTGACCATAAACCTAACCCTAGCCCTAACACTATACCTTACCCTGAGCAAAACCTTAAACCTAATGGTAACCCTAGACCTATCCTTAATCCTTAGGCTAACTGAATCCTAACCATATTAATAGCCCTAACCCTAGATCTCATTCTAGCTCTAATACTATCACAAACCCTAACCCCAATGCTGACCCTTATTCTGAACATAACATATACCCTAGGGCTATTCTGACCCTAACCGTAAACCAAAACCTAACACTAGCCCTACTTGTAACCTTATGCCTAAACCTAACCCTACCACTATCTATAGACCTAAACCTAATACTAAATCTAGCCTGAAATCTAGCTCTAGACCTAAACAAAATCCTAGCCCTTGCCCTAATTAAAACCATTACCTCACCCAAACACTAACTCAAACCCTAGACTTAAACCTAGTCCTAATTCTGGCTGTAACCCTAACTTTACCTCTAAACCAAACACTGACCCTGCCTTTAACACTAAACCTACCTCCAAACCTGAAACTAACCAACACCTAAACCTAATTCTAGACCCAGCCATAACCCTAACCCTAAAACTAGCCCTAATCATAAGCAGTAAACCTAGCTCTAAACCTACCCATTACCCTAACCCTAAACCTAAACTTATTGACAATCCTGGCGAGAACGCTTATATTAAACCTAACCCTAACTGGAAAATTAACCAGAGACATAACCCTAAAATTAACATTCAGCATGGCCCTAACTCTAGATCAAACCATAAACCTAACCATAAACCTAAACATAACCATAGCTCTAATTGTAAAATTATCACTAATTCTAAATCTAAACCAAATCTAAACCTAAACTAACCCTATCCGTTACCTTAACCCTAACCCTAATATTAATGATAACCCTAGCCCTAACTCTAACCTTAATCTTAAACTTACAATTATTTTATCCCTAAACCTAACCCTAAACCTAGCCCTAATCCTAGCTCAAAACCTAACCTTTATGCTAAACATAACACTAACCCTAACCCTAACTCTAAATTTAACACTAACTCTAACACTAACTCAAGGCATATTCCTAACCATAATTCTAGTTCTAATCTAACCTCTACCCTATAAATTACCCTAACCATAACCCTTACCCTAATGCTAACCCTAAGCCTAAACTAACCCTATCACTAACGCTAACCGTATCAATTACCATAAACCAAACCTGAACCTTAAAACAAACCCTAACTATACCCTAACCCTAACCTTAATGCTAATTTGAGCCATAAACCTAAATCCTTACCTAAGCCAAATACTTATCCTAATAATTCCCCGAGCTCTAAACCTGACCCTTACCTGAAACCTAACCCTTCACTAGTCGAAGCCATACGCCTAACCCTAAAACTATCTTTAACCATAAACTGAGACCTGATATTAGCCATAGCACTAATCGTAACCCTGAATATGAAATAAACACTAGCCCTCATCCTAGCCCTAAACCTTGCATTAATCATAACCCTAAACTCAACCCGAACCCTAACTGTAACTCTAACATTCACCATACATCTAAACCTAGCTATAACACCATTCTTTATCCTAAACTTAAACCTAACCCTATTCTTTTTTTTTTTTAATTTTTTTATTGTTGGTTGTTCAAAACATTACATAGTTCTTGATATATCATATTTCACACTTTGATTCAAGTGGGTTATGAACTCCCATTTTTACCCTATATACAGATTGCAGAATCACATCAGTTACACATCCATTGATTTACATATTGCCATATTAGTGTCTGTTGTGTTCTGCTGCCTTTCCTATCCTCTACTTTCCCCCCTCCCCTCCCCACCCCTCCCCTCCCCTCTTCTCTCTCTACCCCCTCTGGGAGTGCATTGCCCCCGTGTGCCGCGTCACAGTGTGGGACAATAACGAGTCAGGACGGCTAAAGGCTATCTTATTAGAAATTTCCAGCAATAGTGGGGTGCTCCAGAACCGGGAGGAAGGATTTCCATCGCACGAGGATCGGCTACGGGGGCTCAAACACGAGAGATTTGTCCACACGGAGGGTCACACTGCTTATTCAGCAAATCACCCCGCGGCTAGAGTCTGCAGCGCGCACTGGGAAACGAGGAGATAGCGAAGCAGGGATAGAGTGCTGCATTTTCCACGGGCTTCTGCCAGCTGTGAAATTACCATACTAAGTGCTAAATTCTGGGTTTGAGATGGGGAAAGGAAGTGGTCCAATTCAGTTCTCCACACCAGTCAGACCATAGAGGAGGCTAGCAGCCACCATCTTGGAGAGCTGACGTCACCATCCCTGTTTTCGACTGAACGCAGCTCATTCAGCCATAGAACAGGTAATTTCAGGCTGCCATTTGCCTGTGGCTTGCAGACACATTACTCAGGCTCAGTGCTAAATAACCCACGGAAACTGCTTCTTGGAGCCTGCTCTTATCAGAGCATTCACCGAGCACGGAGCGACCGAGTTCCGGCTCCCGGTACTGCTCTGGCCCAGGGCTAAGGAGCCCGCGGAAACTGCTTCTCGGTCCGGGTCCTGCTGAGTACTGTGGAGGTAAATACCAACTGAGCCTTTGTGGGCAGTGGCAACAGGACTGAGACGGGGCCTGTGAGGGCCGGTCAGGACTCACCCGTTGCTTTGGTCACCCAGCAAAGGGAACAAAATGCTGCCATTCGCATAGGATACCAACATGGCAGAGATCTGATGTCATCAGAAAGCGGCAGAGGAGACAACTTCATCAATACCAGCGGCAACAGAAACAGTTGGTCTCCTGGTAGGGAGGGTGAGTCACAGACACCCGAGTCTCTCTCACTTTGTCGTTGAGCCAGAGGGGAGGAGCGGGGCTGCCGCCTGTGCCCAGAGCAGGCCCAGCAGCTCGCCGGCGTGGTGGTCGCGTGACCCCAATTGGAGAGGGGGTGGAGCGGAGCCTCCACCTGTGCCCGCAAGGTGGGCAGACCTACGACCAACCTGCAGATCAGGCCCAGGGAGATAGAGGTTATAAAAAACAAACAAACAGAAATCCTAGAAATGCAGGAAGCAATAAACCAACTTAAAAACTCAATTGAGAATACTTCCAGCAGAGTAGAACACTTAGAAGATAGAACATCAGACAATGAAGACAAAGTATTTCAACTTGAAAAGAACATAAACAGCTCAGCAAGACTGTTAAGAAACCATGAGCAGAACATCCAAGAAATATGGGATAACATTAAGAGACCAAACTTAAGAGTCATTGGGATACAGGAAGGTATAGAACTACAAACCAAAGGAATGAGCAATCTATTCAAGGAAATAATACGAGAAAACTTCCCAGACTTGAAGAATGAGACAGAATCCCAAATCCTAGAAGCCTACAGGACACTGAATGTGCAAAAGCATAAGAGATCCACATCTAGACACATTATAATGAAGATGCCCAACATACAGAATAAGGAGAGAATTTTAAAAGCTACAAGAGAAAGGAAGCAGATTACATTTAGGGTAAGCCAATCAGGATAACAGCTGATCTTTCAACACAGACTCTGAAAGCTAGAAGATCCTGGAATAACATATTTCAAACACTGAAAGAAAATGGGTTCCAACCAAGAATTGTGTATCCAGCGAAATTCAGCTTCAGGATGGAAGATGAAATTAAAACCTTCCACGATAAACAAAAGTTAAAAGAATTTGCAGCTAGAAAACCATCTCTTCAAAACATCCTTGGCAAAACATTACAGGAAGAGGAAATGGAAAATAACAATGAAAACCAACAGTGGGAGGTAGGACAGTAAAGGGGGGGGAAATAATCAAAGAGGAAAACAAACCATGTTTAGTAACATAAATAAACAAATATGGCTGGAAGAACAACCCATATCTCAATAATAGCCCTAAATGTTAATGGCTTAAACTCACCAATTAAGAGACACAGGCTAGTAGAATGAATCACAAAACAAGACCCAACAATATGCTGCCTACAGGAGACACATTTGATAGGAAAAGACATACATAGGCTGAAGGTGAAAGGTTGGGAAAAATCATATCACTCATATGGACTTCGGAAACAAGCAGGAGTGTCCATACTCATATCAAATAAAATAGATTTCAAGCCAAAGTTAATCAAAAGGGATAAAGAGGGACACTACATACTGCTTAAGGGAACCATACACCAACAAGACATAACAATCATAAATATATATGCCCCAAACAATGGTGCAGCTATGTTCATCAAACAAACTCTTCTCAAGTTCAAGAGTCTAATAGACCACCATACAATAATCATGGGAGACTTCTACTCACCTCTCTCGCCACTGGACAGATCTTCCAAACAAAAGTTGAATAAGGAAACTATAGAACTCAATAACACAATTGATAACCTAGTCTTAACTGACATATATAGAATATACCACCCAACATCAAGCAGTTACACTTTTTTCTCAGCAGCACATGGATCCTTCTCAAAATTCAATCATATATTATGTCACAGGGCAACCCTTAGACAATATAAAGGAGTAGAGATAATACCATGCATCTTATCTGATAATAATGGAATGAAACTGAAAATCAACGATGAAAGAAGGAAGGAAAAAGCATACATCACTTGGAGAATGAACAATAGGTTACTGAATGATCAATGGGTTATAGAAGACATCAAGGAGGAAATTAAAAAAAAATTCTTAGAGATAAATGAAAACACAGACAGAACATATCAGAATCTATGGGACACATTGAAAGCAGTTCTAATAGGAAAATTCATTGCTTGGAGTTCATTCCTTAAAAAAAGAGAAAAAAAACAACAAATAAATGATCTCATACTTCATCTCAAAATCCTAGAAAAAGAAGAGCAAAACATCAGCAAAAGAAGTAGAAGGCAAGAAATAATTAAAATCAGAGCTGAAATTAATGAAATCAAAACAAAAGAAACAATTGAAAAAATTGACAAAACTAAAAGTTGGTTCTTTGAAAAAATAAACAAAATCGACAGACCCTTAGCCATGCTAGCGAAGAGGAGAGAGAACTCAAATTACTAGCATAAGGGATGAAAAAGGCAATATCACAACAGACACTTCAGAAATACAGAAGATAATCAAAAATTATTTTGAATCCTTATACTCCAATAAATTAGAAGATAGTGAAGGCATAGTTAAATTTCTTAAGTCATATGATCTGCCCAGATTGAGTCAGGAGAATATAGCCAACCTAAACAGACCAATATCAATTGAGGAAATAGAAGAAACCATCAAAAGACTACCAACTGAGAAAAGCCCAGGACCAGATGGGTATACAGCAGAGTTTTACAAAACCTTTAAAGAGGAACTAATACCAATACTTTTCAAGGTACTTCAGGAAATAGAAAAAGAGGGAGAACTTCCAAATTCATTCTATGAGGCCAACATCACCCTGATACCTAAACCAGACAAAGACACTTCAAAGAAAGAAAACTACAGACCAATATCTCTAATGAACCTAGATGCAAAAATCCTCAATAAAATTCTGGCCAATCGGATACAAAAACATATCAAAAAAATTGTGCACCATGATCAAGTAGGATTCATCCCTGGGATGCAAGGCTGGTTCAATATACGGAAATCAATAAATGTTATCCACCACATCAATAGACTTAAAAACAAGAACCATATGATCATCTCGATAGATGCAGAAAAAGCATTCGACAAAGTACAGCATCCCTTTATGTTCAAAACTCTAGAAAAACTAGGGATAATAGGAACATCCCTCAATATTGTAAAAGCAATCTATGCTAAGCCTCAGGCTAGCATCATTCTGAATGGAGAAAAATTGAAGGCATTCCCTCTAAAATCTGGAACAAGGCAGGGATGCCCTCTCTCACCACTTCTGTTCAACATAGTTCTCGAAACACTGGCCAGAGCAATTAGACAGATGAAAGAAATTAAAGGCATAAATATAGGAAAAGAAGAACTTAAATTATCACTATTTGCAGCTGACATGATTCGATACCTAGCAGACACAAAAGGGTCTACAAAGAAAATATTAGAGCTAATAAATGAAATCAGCAAAGTGGCAGGATATAAAATCAACACGCATAAATCAAAGGCATTCCTGTATATCAGCGACAAATCCTCTGAAATGGAAATGAGGACAACCACTCCATTCACAATATCTTCAAAAAAATAAAATACTTGGGAATCAACCTTACAAAAGAGGTCAAAAACTTATACAATGAAAACTATAGAACCCTAAAGAGAGAAATAGAAGAAGATCTTAGAAGATGGAAAAATATACCCTGTTCATGGATAGGCAGAACTAACATCATCAAAATGGCGATATTACCAAAAGTTCTCTATAGGTTTAATGCAATGCCAATCAAAATCCCAACAGCATTTCTTGTAGTAATAGAGAAAACAATCATGAAATTCATAAGGAAAAATAAAAGACCCAGAACATAAAAAAACAACTCTAAGCAGGAAGTGTGAATCAGGCGGTATAGCGATACCAGACTTCAAACTATACTACAGAGCAATAGTAACAAAAACATTATGGTACTGGTACCAAAACAGGCGGGTTGACCAATGGTATAGAATAGAGGAAACAGAAACCAATCCACAAAACTACAACTATCTTATATTTGATAAAGGGGCTAAAAGCATGAAATGGAGGAAGGATAGCATCTTCAACAAATGGTGCTGGGAAAACTGGAAATCCATATGCAACAAAATGAAACTGAATCCCTTTCTCTCACCATGCACAAAAGTTAATTCAAAATGGATCAAGGAGCTTGATATCAAATCAGAGACATGGTGTCTGATACAAGAAAAAGTTGGCTACGATTTACATTCGGTGGGGTTGGGCTCCAAATTCCTCAATAGGACACCCATAGCACAAAAGTTAATAACTAGAATCAACAAATGAGACTTACTCAAACTAAAAAGATTTTTTCTCAGCAAAGGAAATAATTAGAGAGGTAAATAGGGAGCCTACATCCTGGGAACAAATCTTTACTCCTCACACTTCAGATAGAGCTCTAATATCCAGAGTAAACAAAGAACTCAAAAAAATTAGACAATAAGATAACAAACAGCCCAATCAACAAAAGGGCCAAGGACCTGAACAGACAATTCTCAGAGGAGGACATACAATCAATCAATAAGTACATGAAAAAATGCTCACCATTTCTAGCAGTCAGAGAAATGCAAATCAAAACCACCCTAAGATACCATCTCACTCCAGTAAGTTTGGCAGCCATTATGAAGTCAAACAACAACAAGTGCTGGCGAGGATGTGGGGAAAAGGGTACACTTGTACATTGCTGGTGGGACTGCAAATTGGTGCAGCCAATTTGGAAAGCAGTATGGAGATTTCTTGGAAAGCTGGGAATAGAGCCACCGTTTGACCCAGCTATTCCCATTCTTGGTCTATTCCCTAAAGACCTAAAAAGAGTATGCTACAGGGACACTGCTACATCGATGTTCATAGCAGCACAATTCACAATAGCAAGACTGTGGAACCAACCTAGATGCCCTTCAATAGACGAATGGATAAAAAAAAAAAAATATGGCATTATACAAAATGGAGTATTACTCTGCATTAAAAAATGACAAAATCATAGAATTTGCAGGGAAATGGATGGCATTAGAGTAGATTATGCTAAGTGAAACTAGACAAACCCTAAAAAAATGCCAAATGTTTTCTTTGATATAAGGAGAGTAACTAAGAACAGAGTATGGACAAAGAGCATGAGAAGAAGATGAACATTAAACAGGGATGTGAGGTGGGAGGGAAAGGGAGAGAGAAGGGAAATTGCATGGAAATGGAAGGAGACCATCAGGGTTATACAAAAGTACATACAAGAGGAAGTGAGGGGAAAGAGCAAACTAACCCTATTCTTATTGCTAGGCCTAAGCGAACACTAACCCTAGCCCTAATCCTAGCCCCAATTACCCCTATACAAATTCATAACTCTAATTTTAGCCCTATAACTAACTCTAAATCTCACACTAGCCCTATCCCTAGATCTAACCCTATCCCTTAACATAACTCTAACTCTGGCCCTAACCCTAGCCCTATCATTAATTCTACCCTAATCATAGATCTAAACCCAACTATAAATATAACCTTAACCCTAAGTCTAAGCCTAAAACTAACACTAGCCCTAACCCTAATACGAATTGTAAAACTAGCCCTAACCCTAAGCCTAGACTAAAACAAAACCGAGCAATAGACCTAACCCTAAACCTTAACTTAAGCCAAACCTGAAACTACTATAAGAACTAATCCTAGCCCTAATTGAGTCCTCACTATAACCTTAAAACTAACACTGACCCTGATTCATATCCTAACAATCATCCTAGCTCTAAAAATGATGTTAACCTTAAACCAAACCCTAACAGTAAACCTAGCCTTAATTCGAGTCTTATTTCAAACCCTAAAGCTAACCCTGACCCTGACTATTATCCTAAATATAACTCCAGCTCTAAAATTCACCCTAACTGTAAATCTAACACTAACACTGGAACTACCCCTAACCCTGACTCTAAAGCTAACCCTAATTGTAACCCTGGTTCTTACTTTAGCTGTTGCCCTAACCCTAGCCCTAACACTAACACGAAAACTAGCCCTAATTGGAGCCCTAAACCTAGCTTTAACCCTAAACCTAACCCTACCCCTACCCCTAACACTAGGTTTAACCCTATCCCTAAACCTAAGAAAAACGCTAACACTAATGGTAACACCAGACCTATCCCTAATCCTCAGGGTAATGAAAACTCTCACCATATTAATAGTCTTAACCCTAGCCTTCATTCTAGCTCAAAACTTATCCCAAACCTTAAATATAACCCTGACTCTTATTCTGACCATAACACTAACCTAGGTCTAAACAACTCTAACGCTAGACCAAACCATAACACTAGCCCTACCAGTAAACTTATACCTAAACCAGACCCTATCACGAGCTCTAGGCCTAAACCTAATCCTAAATCTAGCCTTAATTCTAGCTCTAGACCTACACAAAAACCTAGCCTTAGCCTTAACAATAACCTTAACTTAACACAATGTCTAACCCTCCCCTAGACATAAACCTAGTCCCAATTCTGGCTTTAACCTTAACTCTAACTCTAAACTGAACACTGACCCTGCCTTTAACACTAAATCTATCTCTAAACCTTACCCTAAAACCTAAACCTAACTCTAGACATAGCCATAACCCTAAATCTACAACTAGCCCTAATCATAATCCTAGCTCTTATATTAACCATAGCTCTAACTCTATTCTTTAAACTAACACAAAACCTTGAGTGAATTCTAGGCCTAAAACTAGCCCTAAGCGAAACCCCAACCCTAACCCTAGCCTAACCCTAGCCCTAACCCTAACCTAGACTTAGTCTCAAACTTCCCTCAAAAGTCTAACCCTACCATCAATATAAATTTAGACCTGTACCTACCTCTAAACTCTATCCCTAGCCCTAACCCTAAACTTAACCCTAGTCCTAAACATAGCTCAAAACATACACCTTACCTAATCCTATACCTAACAGTATTTATAACACTAGCCTTAACCCAAAACAAAACTCTAACCCTACCCAGAAAACTAACAATGGACATAACCCTAAAAGTAACACTCACCATGGCCCTAACCCTATCTCAAAACCTAACCCATACCATAAACCTAAACATAACCGTAGCCTTAACATTAATCTTTTTTTTTTTAATTTTTATTGTTGGTTGTTCAAAACATTACATAGTTCTTGACAAATCATATTTCACACTTTGATTCAAGTGGGTTATGAACTCCTATTTTTACCCCCTATACAGATTGCAGCAACACATCGGTTACACATCCACTGTTTAACATATTGCTATACTAGTGTCTGTTGTATTCTGCTGCCTTTCCTATCCTCTACTATCCCCCATCCCCTCCCCTCCCATCTTCTCTCTCTGCCCCCTCTACTGACATTCATTTGTCCCCCTTGTATTATTTTTCCCTTTCCCCTCACTTCCTCTTGTATGTACTTTTGTATAACTCTGAGGGTCTTCTTCCATTTCCATGCAATTTCCCTTCTCTCTCCCACCTCTCATCCCTGTTTAATGTTAATCTTCTTCTCATGCTCTTCGACCCTACTCTGTTCTTAGTTACTCTCCTTATATCAAAGAAGACATTTGGCATTTGATTTTTAGGGATTGGCTAGCTTCACTTAGCATAATCTGCTCTAATGCCATCCATTTCCCTGCAAATTCTATGATTTTGTCATTTCTTAATGCAGAGTAATACTCCATTGTGTATAATGCCACATTTTTTTTATCCATTCATCTATTGAAGGGCATCTAGGTTGGTTCCACAGTCTTGCTATTGTGAATTGTGCTGCTATGAACATCGATGTAGCAGTGTCCCTGTAGCATACTCTTTTTAGGTCTTTAGGGAATAGACCAAGAATGGGAATAGCTGGGTCAAACGGTGGCTCTATTCCCAGCTTTCCAAGAAATCTCCATACTGCTTTCCAAATTGGCTGCACCAATTTGCAGTCCCACCAGCAATGTACAAGTGTACCCTTTTCCCCACATCCTCGCCAGCACTTGTTGTTGTTTGACTTCATAATGGCTGCCAAACTTACTGGAGTGAGATGGTATCTTAGGGTGGTTTTGATTTGCATTTCTCTGACTGCTAGAGATGGTGAGCATTTTTTCATGTACTTATTGATTGATTGTATGTCCTCCTCTGAGAATTGTCTGTTCAGGTCCTTGGCCCTTTTGTTGATTGGGTTATTCATTTCTTATTGTTTAATTTTTTGAGTTCTTTGTATACTCTGGATATTAGGGCTCTAGCTGAAGTGTGAGGAGTAAAGATTTGTTCCCAGGATGTAGGCTCCCTATTTACCTCTCTTATTGTTTCTTTTGCTGAGAAAAAAACTTTTTAGTTTGAGTAAGTCCCATTTGTTGATCCTAGATATTAACTCTTGTGCTATTGGTGTCCTATTGAGGAATTGGGAGCCCGACCCCACCGAATGTAGATCGTAGCCAACTTTTTCTTGTATCAGACGCCATGTCTCTGATTTGATATCAAGCTCCTTGATCCATTTTGAATTAACTTTTGTGCATGGCGAGAGAAAGGGATTCAGTTTCATTTTGTTGCATATGGATTTCCAGTTTTCCCAGCACCATTTGTTGAAGATGTAATCCTTCCTCCATTTCATGCTTTTAGCCCCTTTATCAAATATAAGATAGTTGTAGTTTTGTGGATTGGTTTCTGTGTCCTCTATTCTGTACCATTGGCTTACCCTCCTGTTTTGATACCAGTATCATGCTGTTTTTGTTACTATTGCTCTGTAGTATAGTTTGAAGTCTGGTATCACTATACTGCCTGATTCACACTTCCTGCATCTTAAAACTAAATCTAACCCTAAACCTAAATGTAAACCTACATCTAACCATATCCATTACTCTAATCATTATCCTAAACCTAATGTTAACCCTAGCCCTAAACTTAACTCTAACCCTAAACCTATCATAATCCTGTCCCTAGACCTAAGGCTGAACCTAATCCTTGATCTAGCCCTAGCACTAACACTAGCTCAAACCCTAGCCGTTACCCTAAACATAAATCTATCCCAAATCCTAATCCCAATCCTAGACCTAATCCTAACTATAAATATAGAACAAACTGACCTCTAACTCTGGCCATTACCCTAATCATAACACTAAACCTAATGCTAAACCTAGCCCTAACCATAACCCTAACCCTTACTCTATCCCTAGTCCTGATTCTAACCTGAAGCCTCAACCTAGCCCTAACACTTACTCAATCCCTGACACTTACCCTTAACCTAACCAAAAGAAAATGATAAGCCTAACCCTAAACCTAACCCTAGCCCTAGCCCTAATCCTAAACTTAAAACTAGACTTAGCCTTAGCTCTAAACCCATCAATTACCCTGACCCTAACAATAAACACCACGATAACCTTAACCCTAACCCTTAACCTACTCTAACTAACTGTAAACCTAACCCTACACCTAACAATAAACCTAAACCTTGCCATAGTCCTAAACCTAGCTCAAACCCTAACAATTATGCTAAACTTAACACTAACCCTAGTCCTAAATCTAAACCTAACCCTAGGGTTCCAGAAAGTGATAGGGTTATAACTAGGGATGGGGCTAGGGTGAGAGTTAGAGTTAGTCCTAGGGCTAGGGTTGGAGCTAGGGTTATGAATAGGACTACAATAGTGCTAAGATTAGGGCTAGGGTTAGTTCCTGGTTTAGGCCTAAAGTTAGGTTTAGGGTTAGGATAAGGGGTGGGGTTTGTGTTAGGTTTACTGCTGGGATTAGGGCTAAGGCTAATGTCAGGTCTAAGCTTATGGTTGGGGATAGTTTTAGGATTAGTGTTATGGCTAGGTCTAGTGTAAAGGTTAGGTTTAGTGTAAAATTCATCCTTAGAGCTAAGAGCTTTATTAGGGTCAGGGCGATGTTAGAGCTTATTTGAGGTTAGGTTTTAGGGTTAGGGCTCGAATTAGCACTAGAGTGTGGGTTAGGGAAATGATAGGGTTTTGTTGAGAATTAACATTAGGTTTAGGGTAATTGATAGGGTTAGTGTTAGCAATAGGGTTAAGGTTAGGCCTAGGGTTCACATTAAGGTAAGGGTTATGTTTAGTATAATGGATAGGATTAGAGCTAAGTTTAGGGCTAGGTTTATGGTTAAGAAGATGTCTTGAATTATGGTTAGGATTAGGGTTAAAACTAGGGTTAGGCTTAGGTTTATGTTTATCATAAGGGTTCGGTTTTGATCTACGGTTATGGCTAGGGTGAGGGTTAGGTTTAGGGTTACTTCTAGGGATAAGATTATAGTACTCATAGGGTTAAGGTTAGTATTAGGGCTAGGGACATCATTACGGATAGGGTTAGGTTTAGGGTAATGTGTACAATTAGATGTAGATTTAGGGCTTTATTTAAAGTTAGACTGAGGTTTAGGCTTAGAATTAGGGCTATGGTTATATTTAGGTTTATAGTAAGGGTTAGGTTTTGAGCTAGGATTAGGTCTATCTGTGAGTTTTAAGGTTAGGTCTAGGGTTAGTTTTCCAATTAGGTTTAGGTTTAGCATTAAGCCTAGGATTATCAATAAGGTTAGGTTTAGGTTTAGAGTAATGGGTAGCTTTAGAACAAGGTTTAGGCCTAGGGTTAATGTTAGAATTAGGGCTAGGGTAAGGGTTAGATTGAGGGATGGGTGTAGGTTTAGGTTTAGAGAAATGTTTAGGCTTTGAGCTAGGATTAGGACTAAACCGAGAGTTAGGTTTGGGTTAGAGCTAAAGTTAGTGTTAGGGTTATGCTTAAGGCTTGATTTAGGCCTAGGACTAGCTCTAGCTTTTGTGTTAGGTTTAGGGCTAGGGTTAGGGCTATGGGTAATATAAGAGCTAGGGGTATGTTGAGGGCTAGCTGTAGGGTTAGGGTTATGGCTAGATCTAGTGTTAGGTTTAGATAAGTGCTATGGCTACTCTTAGTGTTCGGTTTAAGGTGAGGGCTGTGTTTAGAGCTAGGGTGACTTTTAAGATATCAGTCAGGGCTGGGGATGTGGCTCAAGCGGTAGCGCGCTCACCTGGCATGCGTGCGGCCCGGGTTCGATCCTCAGCACCACATACAAACAAAGATGTTGTGCCCGCCAATAACTAAAAAATAAATATTAAAAATTAAAAAAAAAAGTTAAAAAAAAAAAGATATCAGTCAGGTCAGGGTTTGCTTTAGGGTGAGGGTTATGACTATAATTAGGGCTAGGGTTACTGTTAGGGTTTGGTTTAAGTTTAGCATGGTTTTTAGAGCTAGGTTCAGTGTTAGGTTATGCATCAGGGTCAGGGTAAGTTTTAAGTTTAGGGTTAGGACTCGAGTTAGGGCTAGGTTTATGTCTAGATGTAGTGTTAGGGTTTGGTTTAAGTTAATGTTTAGTGTTAGGGCTGTTGCTCAGTTTTTTCCTAGGTCTAGGGTTTGGGCTAGTTATAAGATTAGCATTAGTGTTAGGGCTAGTGTTAGTGTTAGGCTTAGGCTTTGGGTTAGGGTTAGATTTAGATATAGTGTTAGATCTAGGATTAGGGCTAGGTCTAACTATAGGGCAAGGGTCAGGGCTAGGGTTATGGTTACATTAACAAATAGGGTTAGAACTAGGTCTAGGACTAGTGTGAGAGTTATAGTTAATCTTAGGCCTAAGGTTTTGGTTAGTTTTAGGGATCGGGCTAAGTTAGGGCTAGGATTAGGGCTAGATTTAGAGTTAGTCTTACTCCTAGGGTTTTGGTTAGTTTTAGGGATAGGGCTAAGTTAGGACTAGGATTAGGGCTAGGTTTTGTGATCAGCTTAGGCCTAGTGTTAGGGCTAGTGTTACAGTTAATTTTAGGGTAATGTATGTTGTTATAGCTAGGTTTAGAGGTAGGGTGAGGGTTAGAGTTTTGTTTAGGACTAGGGTTAGGGTTAGGGTTATGATTAATGCTAAGTTTAAGGCTAGGATGAGTCCTAGGGTTAGTTGTAGGGTTAGGTCTAGAATTAGGGCTAGGGCTTATGTCAGGTCTAGTGTTACAGTTTGGGGTAGATTTAGGGTTAGGTTTGTGTCTAGGTCTAGTGTAAGTTTTAGGCTTAGGGTAAGGGTCAGGTTTAGAGTTAGGTGTAATTTTAGGGTCAGGATCAGCGTTAGGGTTTCTTTTAGGTTAAGGTTTAGGGATAGGGCTAAAATGAGCATTAGGGTTAGGGTTAGGGTTAGGGCAATTGAATGTGTTAGGTTTAGGTTTCAGGGAAGTTTTAGGGCAATGGAGAGCTTCAGGGGTAGCAAAAGGGTTAGGGTTATGCCTAGGGTTAGCAATAGGATTAGGGTTATCATAAGGATAATATATAGGGTTAGAGCTATGGTTAAGGCTAGGATTAGGTTAGGATTAGGGCTAGAGTTAGGTGAGGTTTTGAGTTAGGGCTAGTAACCCTAGCTTCGGGTAGGGTTAGAGTTTGATTTAAGGTAAAGGTTAGGTTTTGTGCTAGGTTTAGGTCTAGGACGAAGGTTAGGCTTAGTGTTATGGTCAGTGTTAGGTATAGGGATAGGGATAGGTTTTTCATTAGAGTTAGCATTTGGTTTAGGGTAATAGATTGGGTTAGATGTAAGGTTAGCTTTATGGTTAAGGTTAGGTTTAGATTTCAGTTTAGTTTTAGGGCTAGGTTTACTGTTGTTGTTAAGGTAAAATTTAGGTTTTGAGTTAGGGTTAAGGCTATGGCAAGTTGTAGGTTTAGGGTTAGGTCTAGGGATCGGATTAAGGTTTGGGTTGGGGTTTCGGTTAGGGTTTGGGATAGGCTTATTATTAGGGGTAGGGTTAGAGTTAGGCTAATGCCTAGGGTTAGAGCTAGTGTTAGGTTTAGATTTAAGGTTAGGATTAGGGCTATGGTTAGGGTTATGTTTAGGAATAGTGCTAGAGTCATGTTTGGGCTAAGGGTTAGTCTTTGTGCTAAGGTTAGGACTAAGGTGAGGGTTAGGGTTAGGGTTAGGACTGGGGTTAGGGTTAGGGTGAGGGTTATGCTTAGGGTAGGTTTAGGCCTCGATTAGGGTTAGGGTTATTTAAATTTTGTGTTAGATTTAGGCATAGGGTTAGTGCTATGTGTAATGTAAGATGTATGGTTCTGATTAGAGCTAGTTTTAGGGTTAGGATTAACACTAGGTCTAGTGTTAGGTTTAGGTTTTGGGTTAGGGTCAGGTTTATAGCTAGGTTTAATGTTAGTTTCTGGGCCAGTGTTCAGGTTAAAGTTAGGGTTAGGGTGAAAGCCAGAATAGGAATAGGGTTAGGTCTAGTGGTAGTGTTAGTGTTTGGTTTAGGTTAAGGGTTATGGTTAGGGCTAGAACTATGTTTTTGTTTAGGTCAAGGGCTAGAGTAATAGTTAGATTTAGGATTAGGTTTAGGTCTAGGGCTAGTATTAGGGTTAGGTTTAGGTATAATTTTTCTAGATAGGGCTAGATTCATATTTCAGTTTCGGTTTAGCATCAAATTTAGAACTATAATTAATGTTAGGGTCAGAATAAGGGTGAAGGTGAGGGTGAGGTTTTAGGTAAGGGTTAGATCTAGAATGAGTCTAGTGTTAGGACTAGTAATAGGGTTATTGTTTGGGATTGGCTAAAGATTAGGATTAGGATTAGAGTTAGCATTATGAATAGGGTTTGCTTTGGGGTAATGGATAGGATTAGAGCTAGGTTTAGGGCTAGGATTAGGGCTAGGTTTAGCGCTAGTTTTAGGGTTAGGATTAGGGTTAAATCTACATTTAGGGCATGGTTAGTGTTAGAGTTAGTGCTACGTTTTGGCTAAGGCCAATGTAAGAACTAGGGTTATGATTAGGATTAGTTTTAGGGTTAGGGTAACAGCTAGGTCTAGTTTTAGCATAAGTTTTAGGTTTAGGGTGATATTTAGAGCTATGGTTTGTGTTTGGATATGAGTCAGTGTGAGGGTTAGTTTTAGGCCTAGACTCGAATTAGAGCTCGGGTTATGGCTAGTTATGGGTTAGGGTTTGGTTTTAGTTAAGATTTAGGGTTAGAACAATGGGTAGGTTTAGGGGTAGGGTTAAGGTTAGGGTTCAAATAGGGCTAGGATTAGTGCTATGATTAGTGTTAGGGTTAGGCGTATGGTTAGGGCTAATATTAGGGTTAGTTTTAGGGGAAGGGTTGGGGTTATATAGCTAGGTTCAGTGCTAGGGCGAGGTTTATATTTAGGGATAGGTCTAGGTGAGAGTTTTGTTTAGGATTTAGTCTAGGTTTATGGTTAGGATGAGGTTTAGAGTTTGTGTTAGTGTCAGCGCTAGGATAAGGGCTAGGGCTAATATCAGGTCTAGGGTTATGGTTAGGGATAGAGTTAGGGATAGGTTTATGGCTAGGTCTAGTGTAAGGGTTAGGTTTAGCATAGGGGTTTGGTATAGAGCTAGGTTATTATTACAGTCTCAGTATGGGTTAAGGATTGGTTTTGGTTAAGGTTTAAGCTTAGGACTGAAATTAGCATTAGGGTTAGGGTTAAGGTTAGAGTAATGGATAAAGTTAGGTTTACATTTTAGTTTAGGTTTAGAGTAATATATAGGGTTAGTGTTAGGGATAGGATTCGGGATAGGCCTAGGGTTAGTATTTGGTTTAGGCTTATATTTAGAATAATGAATATGTTTATTGCTAGTGTTAGGGCTTAAGTTAAGGTTAGGATTAGGGCTAGGGTTTGGGTTACAACTTGGGCTAGTGTTAGGGTTAGTTTTAATGTAAGTGTTAGGGTTTGAGCTATGGTTAGGGCCAGGGCGAGGGTTATGGTTAGAGTCAGGGCTACAGTTAGGGTTAGGGTTATGGCTAGGTTTAGCATTAGGTTTAAGGTTATGTCTAAGGTAATGGATAAAGTTAGAGCTAGGATATGGGCTATGGTATCAGTTAGGATGAGGGATAGGGTTAGAGTTAGGGTTAGAGCTAGGGTTATGTTTAGAGTAAGGGTTAGAGTTTGAGGTAGGGTCTGATCTAGGGCAAGCATTAGGTTTAGAGTTTGTGCTATGGTTAGGGTTAAGGTTATTCTTAGGTCCAGGCTTAGGGCTTGTATTAGGGCTAGCTTTTGTGTGAGGTTTAAGACTGGTGTTATGGCTATGGATAATGTAAGAGCTAGGGTAATGGTTATGGCTAGTTTTTTGTGTTAGGGATAAATATATATATATATCTAGAGTTTGGATTAAGTTTTCGGTTAGGATAAGGTTTAGATCTAGGGGTTAGGTTTAGGATTAGGATTTGAGATAGCTTAGGTTAGGTTTATGGTAGGTTCACTGCTAGTTCTATGGTTAGGTTTATGTTTATGTTTAGGGTATGTCTAGCTTTAGGTCTAATGTTATCATTATGGTAAAGTTTAGGGTGAGGGTAATGGGTTTGTTTTGAGCTAGGGTTATGTCTAGGATTCAGGTTAGGATTAGGGCTAGGGTTAGGTTAGTGTTAGGCCTTCGGTTAGAGCTAGGGTTAGCTTAAGTTTAATGGTTATGGATTGATATAGGGTTAGGGCTGGAGTGTGGGTTTGCGTTACACGCAGGGCTAGGGTAGTGTTAGGATTAAGGTTATGGCTAGCGTTAGCATTAGGTTTAGTGTTATGGTTAAGGTAGTGGATAGAGTTTGAGCTTGGATTTTTGCTATGGTTAAGGTTAGGATTAGGTCTAGGGTTTTGGTGAGGTTTTGGGTTTGGGCTAGGGTTATGTTTATGGTAAGGTTAAGGGTTTGAGCTAGGGTTAGAGCTAGGACGAGGGTTAGGGTTAGGTTTATGGCTAGGTTTAGGGTAAGAGTTATGCTTAGGGTTAGTTGTAGGGCTACAATTAGGGCTAGGTTTTGTGTGGGGTTTAGGGCTAGTGTTAGGTGCATTAGTAATTTAAGAACTAGAGTTATGACTATGGCTAGATTTAGGCTTTTTCTAGTGTTAGGGTTAGTTTTTGAGTTAGGATAAGGTTTGGAGCTAGGGTTTTTGTTAGGGTAAGTGTCAGGGTTCAGGTTAGGATTAGGTTTAGGTCCAGAATGTGGACTAGGGTTAGGTCTAGGTGTAGGGTAAGTTTTTGGTTTAGGTTATGGGTTATTGTTAGGTCTAAGGCTAGGGTTATGGCTGTATTTAGAATTAGGTTTAGGTCTAGGGCTAGTGTTAGTGTTAAGTTTAGGTATAGCATTCCTGGTAGGGCTATTCTTAGGTTTTGGATAAGGGTTAGGGTCAATTTTAAACCTAGGTTTTGTGTTAGAGTCAGAATAAGTATCAGGGTTAGGGTTAGGGTTTGAGTTGAGTTTAGAGCTAGAATAAGGGCTAGGGTTAGGACTAATAATAAAGTTACGGTTTGGAGTAGGCTTAAGATAAGGGTTAGGTCTAGGGTAGCAATAGAGTGAGGGTTTGTCTTAGGGTAAGGGATAAAGTTAGAGCTAGGGTTAAGACTATGGCTAGGGTTAGGATTAGGGCTAGGGTTAGGGTTAAATCTAGGGTTAAGCCTTGCATTAGGGCTAGTTTTTGTGTTAGCTTTAGGGGTATGGCTAATGTAAGAACTGGCATTACAATTAGGGCTAGTTTAGGGTTAGGTTTAGGGCGAGGTGTAGTGTTAGGATGAGGTTTAGGGATATGGTGATGTATAGAGCTAGGGTCAGTGTTAGGGTCAGAGTCAGGGTTAGAAATAGTTCTAAGGTTAGGGTTAAGACTTGATTTAGGGCTAGTGTTAGGGCTAGGTGTAGGTTTAGGCTATGGTTTATGTTAAGTGTTAGTGTCAGTGCTATGGCTCAGTTTTGCTTGAGTGCTAGGGCTAGTGTAGGGCTTGTTTTCAAATTAGAGTTCGGGTTAAAGCTAGTGATAGTGTATGGTTTAGGCTTATGGTTAGGGTTAGATTTAGATTTAGGTTAAATCTAGGTTATGGCTAGGGTTTGGTCTACAGTTTGGGTTATCATAAGGGATAGGGTTAGATCTAGGGATAGGGCTAGGGTGAGTGTTAGAGTTAGTCTTAGGTTTAGGGTTTGGTAGGATTTGGTTTAGGTTTAGTGTTAGGATTAGGGCACGAATTAGCATTAGGGTTAAAGTTCCATATAGGATAATTATATTTGGGGGTAGGGTTAAGGTTAGTTTTAGGGTAATTGACAGGTTAGGTTTAGGGATATGGCTAGGGTCAGCCTGAGTATTAGCATTAGGTTTAGTGTTAGGGTTTGAGTAATGGATAGGGTAGAGCTAGGGTTAGGGCTAGGTTTATGGTTAGAGTCAGGGCTAGGGGTAGGGTTAGGTTTAGGGTAAGGGTTAGGACTATGTTTAGGATTCGAGTAAGGGTTAAAGCTAGGGTTGGGTATTGGATTACGGCTAGGTTTTGTTTTAGGGCTAAAGCTGAAGTTAAGTGTAGTTTTATGATTAGCATTAGTGTTATTGCTACTGATAGGGTGAGTTTAGGCTTAGGAGTAGATTTAGAGTTATGGCTAATTCTAGGGTTAGGACTATGGCTACAGTTAGAGCTAAGATTAGGGCTAGTGTTTGGGTTATGGTAAAGGATAGGGTTAGAACTAGGAATAGGGCTATGGCAAGAGTTAGACTTAGTCTTATGGCTAGAGTTTGGGTTAGGGTTAGGGCTAAATTCGGGCTAGGAATAAGTCTAGGGTTAGTGTTAGCATTAGGCTGAGGATTAGGGCTATGTTTATGGTTAGGTTTAGGGTTAGGTTTAGGGGAAGGGATGCCTGTTTGATTTCCACCTGCATTTCCATTTACCCATAGGTGTCAAAATGAAGTGAAACCTTAAAATACAAAGTGTGATATTGAACCATTGAATTGAGAAAAACATACCTTGGGAACATACTACAGCTAGATAAAGGATGATGCCTGCCCAGTATCAAAGAATTTTGAACAAAACTAACTCTCACCCTAACACTACCTCTAACCCTAGCCCTAGACATAACCCTAAATCTAACATTAACCCTAACCTGATTAGAGAATCATTGATCCTAGACTTCCCACACTTGGGGAGCCTTATGGGGCAAGCTAAGTGATGAATTCTATCCAACATCAAACAAAACTGACCAAATAATTATAGGAGGTATTTCAATACATGCATATTTTCCTGTTTTCTCCTAAAGGGCTCTCAGATTAAGTTGTTTTTGCATGCTTAAGCATAGACCTACTTTTACAAGGAGCATACCAGAGTCCCTAGAGAGAACTGATGGAGTGTGTGAAGTTTCAATAAGGTAGCACAAACCCTGTTTGATTTTTCAACTCCATTAAGTTTCCCATATAGGTCAAAATGAAGTGTAATCTTAAAATACAAAATGTTTCTGACAGCAAACCTGTGAAAGGAGAAGGCCTGAATCTAGCAACAAAGTAAATCTAGCTAAATGATAAATCCTGCCAAGTATCAAAGAATTTTGAATAAAACTAACTCTAAACCTAACACTAGCTCTAACCCTAGCTCTTCCCCTAACCCTAACATTTTTATGAAACTTTGACCATAGAATTTCCAAAGTTGATCAGCCTAGAGGGAAAAGCTAAGGGATGAATGCTGTGCAGTATCAAAAAAATATGTCCAAAAAGTTGATGGAGTATATCAGTACATGTATATTTCCCTGTTTCCTAAAGGACTCTTGGATAAAGTTGTTTTTACATTGTTCAGCTTAGGCCTACTGTCACAAGAACAAACCAGAGTTTGCTCACAGAGAATTGATGGAGTGTGAAGTTTCAAGCAGCTAGCACCAATGCTGTTTGATTTTAAACTCCATTTCCATTTACCTGCATAGGACAAAATGAACTAAAAATTTAAAATGCAAACTGTTCATTACAGTAAACCCTTGAACCTAGGAGGCCCAAACAGGTGGAGTACAGTAAGAAAATAATGAATCATGCCCAGTATCAAATATTTGTTTTTAAAAAGTACCTCGAATCCTAATACTAGCTTTAACACTAGCCCTAACATTATCCTTAACATAAACCCTAATCTGATTGAAAAACTGATGATCCTAGAAGTCCCAAACTTGGGAAGCCTAGTGGGCTAAGCTATCAGATGAATCCTATGCAGTATCAAAGAAATATGACCAAATAATTGAGGTGGTATTTCAGTTCATGCATATTTCTCTGTTTTCTGCTAAAGGGCTCTCAGATAAAGTTGTTTTGCCATCTTCATCATAGGGCTACTTTCATGAAGAACAAGAGAGTTCCCACAGAGAACTGACTCAGTGTTTGAAGTTTCAAGCAGCTAGCACCAACTCGGTTTGATTTCAACTTCCATTTTCATTTACCTATATAGGTCAATATAAAGTAAAACCTTAAAATACAGAGTGTCCCTGTTAGCAAACCATTGAAATGAGAAGGCCCAAACCTGAGGAACATATTAAGGCTAGGTAAATGATGACTCCTTCCAAGTATCAAAGTAATTTGTACAAAACTTACTCTCACCCTAACACTACATCTAAACCTAGCCCTAACCTCAAAACTAACACTAACCCCAACCTGATTAGAGAACTATTGATCCTAGAAGTCCCACACTTGGAGAGCTTTGTGGGGAAAGCTAAATAATGAATCCTACTCAGTATCAAACAAATCTGACAAAATAATTATGGGAGGAATTTCAGTGCATGCATATTCCCTGCTTTCTCCTGAAGGGCTCTCGGATAAAGTTGTCTTTGCATGCTTCAGCGTAGGCCTACACTCACAAGACACATACCAGAGTATCCCCCAGAAAGAATTGAGGGTGTGTATGCAGTTTCAAGCAGCTAGCATGAACTCTGTTTGATTTCCAGGTCCATTTACATTTACTCGTATAGGTCAAAATGAAGTAAAGTGAAAACATTAACAGTTTCAAACACAAAACAGTTGAACAAAAAGGCCTAAATCTGGGAAACAGAGTAAGGTTATTTAAAGGTGAATCCTGGGTTGTATCAAAGAAATTTGAATAAAGTAACGCTAACCCTAATTCTTCCTCAAAACTGAGCCCTAATCCTAACCCTAAACATTAACATAGCCCTATCCCTAACCCTAAATTTAACCCGAATTTTAACAGTAACCATTGGCCAAAGCCTTGATCTAACTTATCCATTACCGTAACCCTAACCCTAACCCTAATGCTAAACGTATCCCTAACACTATTATTTACCCTAGACCTGCTCTAACCCTAACTCTCTCCCTAGCCCTAAATCTAGCTCCAACCATAACACTTACCCTAAACCTAACCCTAACCCTAGGCCTAAACATAACCCTAACCCTAACACTAGCCCTAATTTTAACCATAAACGTAGCCCTAAACCTAGCTGTAATCCTCTTTTACCCTAAACTTAAGCCTAACCAAATGCTAACGATAGGACTAAACCTCACTGTAGAGCTATCCCTACGGCTATTTAAAACTTTAAACATATCCTGAATGCTAAACCTAACCATATCCATTACACTGAACCTAATGCTAATTAAAGCCAGAACGCTAAACCCTAACCAAAACCTATCCCTAATCCTGACCCTGACCGTAATAACACACCTACCTCTAAGCCTGACGTTTACCCTAAACCTAACCCTCACAGTAGACCTGTTCATAACCAAACCCTACAACTACCCTTAACTGTAATGCTAGAACTAGCCTTAATCCAAGCCCTAGCCCTAACACAAACCCTCATCTGAGCCATAAACCTCGTATTAATCCTAACCCTCACCCTAACCCTAACCCAAGACCTAATCCTAACCATAACCCTAGACCTAACCTTAATATAACTGTATCCATTACCCTAAACATAACCCTTATCCTAATGCTAACCCTAACACTAAACCTAACCCTATCACTATCCACAAAAATATCAATTACCCTAAACCTAACCTGAACCCTAAACCTAACCCTAATTCAAGCTGTAACCCTAAACTCAAACCTAAACTAAGCCCTAACACTGATCCTGGTCCTAATAATTCCCCTAGCTCTAAAACTGACTCTTACCCTCTACCTAAACCTTACTATAGACCTAGCCATAAACCTTTCTGTAAAACTGTCCCTAACAGTAACCCTAGACATGACATTAGCCATAGCCATAATTCTAGCCCTAACCCTAACACAAACCCTCATCCGAGCTGTAAACCTAGCCTTAATCCTAACTCTCAACCTAACCCTAACTAAAGACTTAATCCTAACCATAATGCTAGCCCTAACCTTAACTGTATCCATTATCCTAAACATAACCCTTAGCCTAATGGTAACCCTAGGACTAAACCTAAACCTATCACTATACCCAAAACTATCAATTTCCCTAAAACTAACCTGAAACCTAAATCTAACCCTATTTTTACCCTAACCCTAAACCTAACTCTAACTCCAGCTGTAACCATAAACTCAAACCTTAATCAAGCCCTAACATTGACCCTGGCCCTAATAATTCCCCTAGCTCAAAACCTGACTCTTACCATATACCTAACCAGTACAATAGACCTAGCCATAAACATTTGCCTAAAACTATTGCTAACTGTAACTCTAGACCTGACATTAGCCCTAGCCATAATTCTAGCCCTAACCATAACACAAACCCTAGACCTTATCCTAGCCCTAACCATATTCTTAATTACAACCCTAACCCAAACTCTAGGCCTAACCCTGACATTAACCCTAGCCCTAATCATAGCCATTCTTTAGCCCTATCCCTAACCCTAGTCCTAAGACTGACTCTAACTCTAACATTAGACCTTTCACTTGTTCTAAGCCTTACCGTAACCCTAACCCTAGCCCTAACCCTAGCCCTAACCCTTGCCCTATCCTTGGCCCTAGCACTAACTTTACACAAAATCTAACTCTAAACCGAGCCCTAACCCAAAGACTAAGCCAAACCCTAACACTAGCCCAAACCATTACACTAATCCTAAAACTATCCCTAACACTAGCCCTAGCCCTAAAATAAGCTGAGCTATAGCTATAACACTAACACCCTTAACTTAAACCAAACCCTAACCTTAAACCTAGCCCTAACACTAACCCTAATATGAGTTGTAAGCCAAACCCTTAAACTAACCCTGAACCTGACACTGACCCTAACACTACTAGATCTAAACATCACCCTAACTCTAAACCTAACCCTAAGAATAACTCTAGTCCTAAACCCCAAAACTAGCCCTAAACTTCACCCTAGAACTTACATTAGCCCTATCCGTAGCCTTATCCCTAACTTAATCCAAAACCTAGCCCTAATCCTAGCTTTAACCATAGCCCTATTCATAACCATAAACCTAGCCCTAAACTGATATCTAACTCTATCCATTACCATAACGAAAACCATTAACCTAATGTTAACCCTAGGCATGAACCTAAACCTATCCCTAATCTTAACACAATCTATTACCCTGAACCTAACCTGAACCTAAACATAACCTATCATTACCCTAACCCTAACACACTAATTCAAGCCCTAATTTTAAACCTTAAGCTATCCCAAACCCTAACACTGACATTGACCCTAATAAAACCCCTAGCTCTAAACTTGAACATAACCCTACACCTAACCTTTACTTTAGACATAGCCATAATGCTAACCTAAAACTACCTTTAACCGTAATTCTGGACCTGAAATTAGGCCTAGCCCTAATCCTAGTCCTAAACCTAAAACAAACCCTAGCCCTCATCCTAGCCCTAAGCCTAGCTTTAATCGTGACCCTAACCTTAACCATACTCCTGACGCTAATTCTAACCCTCACCCTACCTCTATACCTAGCTATAATGCCATCTCTTACCCTAATCTTAAACTTAGGCTTATGGCTACATCTAGTGTAAGGGTTAGGTTTTGGGTAAGGGTCAGTTTTAGAACTCAGGGAATTATTAGGATTAGGATTTGGCTTAGGTAAGGATTTAGGTTTACGGCTCAAATTAGCATTAGGGTTAGGGTTAGGGTATAGTTACGGTTTGTTTAAAGGTTTAGGTTTGGTTTAGGGTAATTGATATGGTTAGCGTTAGAGATAGGGCTAGGGTTAAGCTTAGGGTTAGCATTAGAGTAAGGGTTATAGTTAGGGTAATTCATAGGGTTAGAACTAGAGTTATGGTTAGGAATATGCCTTGAGTTAGTGTTAGAGTTAGTGTTAGAACTAGGTTTAGAGTTAGGATTAGAGTTATGTTTAGCATAAAGTTTAAGTTTTGAGCTAGGGTGAGGGCTAGGTTTAGGGTTAAGTCTAGGGATAGGATTACAGTAGGTTTAGGTTTATGGTGGTGTTTTGAACTAGAGGAGTGTTAGGATATAAGTCAGATAAAGGGTTAATTTTAAGATTATGATTAGCAGTTGAATTATGGCTAGGGTTAGATCTAGGTGTAGTGCTAGGTTTTTCTTTAAGTTAAGGTTAGAGTTAGGCCTGTTTCTCGTTTAAGGGTTAGGGTCCGTGAAATGGCTCGGTTTTGTTTGAGAGCTAGGGCTTGGTTTGGGGCTAGTTTTCAAATTAGCGTTAGGGTTACAACTAGTGTTAGTGTGTGGTTTAGGCTTAGGGTTAGGGTTATATTTAGAGTTAGAGTTAGATCTAGGTTTAGGGCTACAGCAAAGATAGGGCTAGGGTTAAGGCTAGGATTTGAGTTATTATAAGGGATAGGGTTAGAACTAGGGATAGGGCTAGGGCGAGAGTTAGAATTAGTGTAAGGATTAGATTTATGGTTAAAACTAGGGTTTAATTAGAGCTAGAATTAGAGCAAGCGTGAGTATTAAGGCTGAGCCTAGGTTCATGGTTAGGGTTATGGTTATGGATATGGTTAGGTATGATGTTATAGATAGCTTAGAACTAGAGCGAGGGTTAAAATTAGGTTTAGGTCTATGGTTAGGGTTAGGTTTAGGATTAATGCTAAGATTAGAGCTAGGATTAGGGCTAGAATTTGTTTCAGGTTTAGGAATTTATTAGGGCTACGGATAATGTTAAGTCTAGGGTTATGGTTAGAGATAGTTTTAGAGGGAAGATCATTAGGGTTAGGATTAGGTTAATGGATATAATTAGGTTTAGGGTTCAGGTTAGTTTTAGGGCAATGTATAAGTTTAGGGGTAGAAATAGGTTTAGGGTTATCCTAGGGTTAGCACTAGGGTTAGGATTAGGATTGGGGTAATGAATAGGGTTACAGCCGTTGTTAGGTCTAGGTTTATGGTTAGGATGAAGGCTAGGTTTAGGGTTAGGTTTTGGGTTATGTCAGGGGTTAGGGTTAGGGTTAGGGTTAGGTTTAGGGTAAGGGTAAGGGCTAGATTTAGGGTTATGTTCAGGGTTAAAGGTAGTGTTATGGCTGCAATTACAGATAGGTTATGGGTTAGGTTAGGGTAAGGTTTAGAACTAGAGCCAATGTAAGAACTAGGGTTATGATTAGAACTAGTTTTAGGGTTAGGGTTAAGGCTAGGTTAGGTTTAGGTTTAGGTTTTGAGTGATGTTTAGAGCTAGGGTTAGTGTTAGGGTCAGAGTCAGGGTCAGGGTTTGTTTTAGGGTTAGGCATAGGACTCGAATTAGAACTAGGTTTAGGGCTAGGTGTAGGCTTAGTGTTTGGTTTATGTTAAAGGTTAAGGTTAGGACTATGGCTAGGTTGTTTTGTAGGGCTAGGGCTATGTTAGGGCTAGTTTTCAGACTAGCATTAGTGTTACAGCTTGTGTTAGTGAGATGTTTAGCTTAGGGTTAGGGTTAGAGTTAGAGTTAGAGTTTGATATAGGATTAGGGCTAGAGCGAGGGTTAGGGCTAAGGTCAAGGCAAGTGATAGGATTATGGTAAGGGATAGGGTTAGAAGTAGAAATATGGCTAGGACAAGAGTTAGAGTTAGACTTAGGGCTAGGGTTAGGTTAGGTTTAGGGCTAAATTAGGACTAGGATTAGGTCTAGTGTTTGTACTAGGGTTAGGCCTAGTTTAGGCGTAGGTTTAGATTTAGGGATAGGGTTAGGATTAGGGGAAGGGATGGGGTTAAATTTAGTTTTAGAGCTAGGTCAAAGGTTAGAATTTCGGCTAGAACTAGAGTTATGGATTGATTTAGTAATAAGGCTAGGTTTAGGGCTAGGATGAGGGCTAGGATTTGTTTTAGGGTTATGGAAAGAATTAGGGGTACAGCTAATGTCAGGTCTAGGCTTACATTAGGCATAGATTGAGAGTTAGATTTTTGGCTAGGTCTAGTGTAAGTGTTCAGGTTAGTGTAAGGGTCAGTTTTAGAGCTAGGGTTATTATTAGGCTTTGAATTAGTTTGCAGGTTTGGTTTAGGTTAGGGTTTAGGTTTAGACTTGAATTATCATTAGGGTTTGGATAGGGTAATGATAGGTTTGGGTTTAGGGTTCATGTTATGTGTACGGTAATTGATAGGGTTAGAGTTAGCAAACGGGATAGGGTTAGGCCTAATGTTAGCCTTAGGGTTATGGTTGTGCTTAGGGTAAGGGATAAGGTTAGTGCTATGGTTATGGTTATTATTAGGCCTAGAGTTAGGTTTAGGCCTAGGGTTAGGGTTAGGTTTAGGTTTAGGGTATGATTTAGAGTTTGAGCTATGGTTAGCACTAGGGCAAGGGTTAGGTTTAGGGTTAGGTCTAGGTTATAGTTAATTTAGTTTCAAGGTTAGTGTTAAGATTAGGGCTAGGGTTATCATTAGGTTTAGGGTATTGGACATGGTTTGATGTCGTGTTAGGGTTAGGTTTAGGGTTAGGTTTAGGCTTAAGGTTATGGTTAGGGAAGGTTTAGTGTTAGGTTTAGAGTAATGTTTAGGGTTTGAGCAACAGTTAGGTCTATGGCAAGGGTTAGGTTTCTGGTTATGTCTAGGGTTAGGATTAGGTTAGATTTAGGGTAAGAGTTAGGGTTATCATCAGGGTTAGGGTTAGGGTTAGGGTAATGGGTCGTGTTAGAGCTAGGGTTAGGTCTAGGTTTATCATTAAGTTTAGAGTTAGAGTTAGGGTAATATGTAGGCTTAGAGCTAGGGTTAAGTTTAGTATTAGGGCTAGGGTTTAGGTTAGGTTTAGGTTCAGGCCATGGGTTAGGGTTAGGGTTAGTTTAAGTTTAAGGGTTAGAGATTGAGCTAGGGTTTGGACTAGAATGAACATTAGCGTTAGAGTCAGTGTGAGGGTTAGGGCGAGGTATAGCATTAGGTTTATGGTTAGGGTAGGTTAATGGATAGAGTTAGAGATAGGTTTTGGCCTATGGTCATGTCTAGTCTCAGGGTTAGTGACATGGCTAAGTCTAGTCTTATGGTTATGTGTTTTGTTAGGATAAGGTTTAGATTTAGGGTTTGTGTTAGGGTAAGTGTCAGTGTTAGGTTTAGGGTTAGGTTTATTGTTAGGGCCAGCATTAGTGACTAGGCTTTGGTCTAGCGGTAGGGTTAGTGTTCCGTTTAGGTTAAGGGTTATTATTAGGGCTAGGACTAAGTTTTTGTTTAGGTCTAGGCCTAGAGTTATCACTAGATAATAGATTAAGTGTAGATCTAGGTCTAGTGTTAGTGTAAGGTTTAGTTATAGGGATACATGTAGTGCCAATGTTAGGGGTCGGTTTAGGTTTAGGGTCAGGTTTAGACCTATGGTTAGTGTTAGGGACAGAATAAGGGTCAGGGTTAGTGTTAGGGTTTGGGATAGTGATAGAGCTAGATTGAGGATTAGGGTTAGGACTAGTAATAGAGTTAGGTTTTGGGTTCGGCTATAGAATTAAGTTTAGGAAAAGGATACCTTTAGGGTTATAGTTTGATTTAGGGTAAGGGATAGGGTTAGTGCTAGTGTTAGGGTTTGGGTTATGGCTAGGGTTAGATTTAGGATTAGGGTTAAGGCTAGGTTTAGAGCTTGGATTAGGTCTAGGCTAGGTTTTGTGTTAGCTTTAGAGGTACGGATAATGTAAGAACTAGGGTTACAATTAGGGCCATTTTTAGATTTAGTGTTACATCTAGGTTTATGCCTGGGGTGATGATTAGAATTAGGTTTAGGTCTAAGGTTAGGTCTGTGTTAGAATTAAGGCTAGATTTTGTGTTAGGATGAGCACTAGGGTTTGTATTAGGGTTAGGGCAAGTTTAAGGGATAGGGATAATTTCAGGGTTAGGGTTATGGCTAGGGATAGTTACTAGGTTAGGTTCATGGCTAGGTCTAATGATAGGTTTAGGGTAACGCCCAGGTAAAGAGTAATGTGTACTTTTAGAGTAAGGGTCAGGTTTCGGGTTTGTGTTAGGTTAGTTATTAGGGATAGGGCTCAAATTAGCGTTAGGGTTAGATTTAAGGTTAGGTTTATGGATAGGTTTATGTTTAGGATTCAGGATAAGATTAGGGTAATTGGTAGGGTTAGGGTTAGTGACAGGGTTAGGGTTAGGCCTAGGGTTAGCATTTGGTTTAGGGTTATCGTTAGGACAATGAACAGCATTAGATCTAGGGTTAGGGATAGGGTTTTGGATAGGATTAGGGCTAGAATTAGGGTTAGGGCTAGCCCTAGGGTTATGGTTTGGGTTAGGTTTAGGGTACAGGTTAGGTTTTGAGCTAGGGATAGTGCTAGGGTGAGGGTTAGGTTTAGCATTATATCTAGGGTTAGATTTATAGTTAAGGTTAGGCTCAATTTTAGGTTTAGGGCAAAGGTTATCTTTAGAGTTAGATTAATGGATAGCATTAGATGTTAGGTTAGGTTTAGGGGTAGTTATAGCTTTAGGGTTAGTGTTAAGTTTATAGCTAAGATTATCATTTGAGTTAGGGTAATGGATAGTGTTAGATGTCAGGTTAGGGTAAGGGGTAGTTTTAGGTTTAGGGTAAGTGTTAGGGTTTGGACTAGGTTTAGTGTTAGAATAAGGGTTATAGTTTTATCTAGGGTTAAGGCTAAGTTGAGGGTTAGGTTTAGGGTTAGGTCTAGGATTAGGTTTGTTTACAATTAGGATTAGAGCTAGTGTTATCATTAGGGTTAAGGTTCTGTTTAGGGTAATGGATAAATTTAGAGATAGTATTAGGGCTAGTGTTAACATTATGATTAGGGCCAAGATTAGGATTAGGTTTAGGGATAGGGCTAGGCTTATGTTCAGGGTTCAGTTTTGGGTTTTATCTAGAGTTAGGTCTAAGGCAAGGGTTAGGGTTAGCATGAGGGTTAGGCTTACAGTAAGGGATAATGTTAGGTTAGGGTTAGGGTTACGCTTTGGGCTAGATTTAAACCTAGGATTATGGCTAGGTGTTGTGATAGGATTAGGGCTAGTTTTAGTGCTATGGTAATGTAAGGGTTATGTTTACGGTTATGGCAAGGTCTAATGTCAGGTTTAGGTTTCGGTTAGGGTCTGTTTGATAGCTAGGGTTAGTGTTAGTCTCAGGGTCTGTCTTTGGATTAGGTTAGGGTTAGGGCTAGAGCCAGAATTAGGATTTGTTAGGTCTAGAGGTAAGATTAGTGTTTGGCTTAGGTTAAGGGTTATCATTAGATCTAGGGCTAGTTTTTTGTTAAAGTCTTGGTTAATGATACGGCTAGATTTATGATTAGGTTTAATGTAGGGCTAATATTAGTGTTATGTTTAGATATAAGTTTATGGGTAGGGCTAGTGTTAGGGTTTGGTATAGGTTCAGGGTGACAATAAGGGTCAGGGTTATGGTTAGAATTTGGGTTATGATTATAACAAGAATGAGGGCTGGGGTTAGGACTAGTAATAGGGTTAGGGTTTGGGTTAGACTAAGGATTAGTTTTAGACTAGGGTTAGCATTAGGGTTGGGGTTTGGCTATGGTAAAGTATAAAGTTAGAGCTAGGGTTCGGGTCGGGTTAGGGATAGTGTTAGTGTTAGGATTAGGGTGAAAGCTAGGGTTAGGTGTCAGATTTGGGCTAGGTTTGGGTTAGTATTAGGTTTAAGGTTATGGCTAATGTATGATCTAGGTTTATGATTAGAACTAGTTTTAGAATTAGGGTTAGGACCAGGTCTAGTGTTAGGTTAAGGTTTAGGTTTAGGGTAATGTTTAGAGGTAGGGTTAGTGTTAATGTCAGAGACAGGCTTAGGGGTAGATTTAGGGTTAAAATTAGGACTCAAATTAGGGATAGGCTTATGGCTAGATATAAGGTTAGGGTTTGGTTTAGGTAAAAGTTTAGGGTTATTGTTATTGCTCAGTTTGTTTTAGGTCTAAGCCTATGGTTAGAGCTAGTTTTAGGATTAGCGTTAGGGTTAGGGCTAGTGTTAGGTTTAGGTTTAGTTTTAGAATTAGTGTTAGATTTAGAGTTAGGTTTAGATCTACTGTTAGGGCAAAATGTAAGGTTAGGGCTAGGGTTATTCTATGCTATGGCTAGGAATAAGATTATTGTAAGTGATAGAGTTAGAATTAGGGCTAGGTCTAGGGCGAGAGTTATAGTTAATCTTAAAGCTAGTATTAGGGTTAGGTTTAGGACTAGGGCTCGGGTTTGTGCTAGGATTAGTCCTAGGGTTAAGGTTAGGGCTAGGTTTAATGTTAATGTTAAGGTCTGGGTTAGGTTTAGGGTAAGCAATGTGGTTATAACTAGCTTTAGGGCTAGAGAAAGGGTTAGAATTAGGGTTAGGGTTATGATTAAATGTCAGTTTTAGGCTAGAATAAGAGCTAGTCATTGTGTTTGGTTTATGGCTAGGATTTGGGCTAGGGCTATTGTCAGGTTTAGGGTTTAATTAGAGATAGGTATCAGCTTATGTTTATGGTTAGGTCTAGTGTAAGGATTAGATTTAGGGTAAGGGTAAGTTTAAAGCTATGTGTATTATTAGGGTTAGTATTTGGCTTAAGGTTTGGTTTAGGTTAATGTTTAGGTTTAGGGCTCGAATTAGCATTAGGGTTAGAGTTAGGGTTAGGTAATGAATAGGTTTAGGATTAGGGTTCATGTTAGTTTTAGCATAATGGATAGGTTTAGGGATTGTGATAGGGTTAGTGTTAAGCCTAGGATTAGCATTAGGGTTAGGATTGTGATTATTGTAGTGGATAAAATTAGAGCTAGGTTTAGGGCTAGGCTTATGGTTATGATTAGGGTTAGGGTTAGGGTAGTTGATATAATTAGAGCTATGTTTAGGGGTATGTTTAATGTTAGGATTAGAGCTAGTGTTAGGTTTGGGTTTGGGATATGGCTAGGGTTATGTTAAGGGTTAAGGTTAGGCTTGAGCTAGGGTTAGGTCTAAAGAGAGGGTTAGGGTTAGGTTTAGGGCTGGGGTTAGGTTTAGGGTTACACTTAGGGCTATGTTCAGGCCTAAAATTACAGCTAGGTTTTGGGCTAGTTTAGGCCTAGTGTTAGGGCCATGGGTAATGTAAGAGCTAGGGTTATGATTAGAGCTAGTTTTTGGGTTAAGGTTATGGCTAGGTCTAGTGTTAGGATTAGGTTTGTTTTAGAGTGAGCTTTGGAGCTACGATTGTGTTAGGGTCAGGGCCTTTGTTCAGGTTAGAGTTAGTGTTGGGTTTAGTGCCAGAATTAGGACTAGGGTTAGGTCTAGGTGTAGGGTTAGTGTTTGGCTTAGGTTAAAGGTTATTGTTAAGGCTAGGGCTAGGTTGTTGTTCAGGTCTAGGGCTAGAGATATGGCTAGATTTAGGATTAGGTTTAAGTCTAGGGCTTTTGATAGGTTTAGGTTTAAGTATATGATTACCGGTAGGGCTAATGTTAGGATTTGGTTTCAGGTGAGGGTCAGATTTATATCTGCTGTTAGTATTAGGGTCAGAATAAGTGTCAAGGATAAGGTTTGGGTTTTGGTTAGGGTTAGAGCTGGATCGAAGGTTAGGTTTAGGCCTAGTAATAGGGTTAGGGTTTGGGTTAGGCTAAGAATTATGGTTAGGACTAGGGTTAGCATTAGATTTAGGGTTTAGCTTAAGGTAATGGATAGGGTAAAAGCTAGGGTTAGATTTAGGGTTAGGGTATGGATTATGGCTAGTTTTAGGGATAGGGTTAAAACTAGGGTTAGCACTCAGCTTGGGGCCATGTTTTGGGTTAGGTTGGGGCTAGTGTTTGGCCTAAAACTAATGTATAAACCAGGGTTATGATTAGGGCTACTTTTTGGGAGTTATGCTAGATGAAGTGTTAGGGTTAGGGTTACCATTTTCGTGATGTTTAGAGCTAGGGTTAGTGTTAGGGTCAGAGTCAGTGTTCGGGTTATACTTAGGGTTAGGGTTAATCCCAGAATTATCACTAGAATTAGGTCTAGGGGTAGGATTAGTTTTTGTGTTAGGTTAAGATTTATCATTAAGGCTAGGGCTAGGTTTTTGTTTAGGTCTAGGGCTAGATATATGGCTAGAGTCAGGATTAGGTTTAGGTCTAGGGCTAGGGTTAGGGTTAGGTTTAGGTACAGGTTTATTGATAGTGCTAGTGTTAGGGTTTGGTTTATGGTTAGGATCAGGTTTAGATTTACAGTTACTGTTAGGGTCAGAATAAGTGTCACGGTTACGTTTAGGGTTTGGTTATGGTTAGAACTAGACTGAGGGCTAGGGTTAGAACTAGTAATAGGGTGATGGTTTGGGTTAGGCTAAAGATTAGGGTTAAGTTTATGGCTATGTTTAGTGTAAGTGTTAGGTTTCAGGTAGGGGTCAAATTTAGAACTAGGGGTATTATTAGGGTCAGCTTCAGGTTTAGGGTTTTCTTTAGGTTAGGGTTTAGGTTTAGGTCTCAAATTAGCATTAGCTTTTGGATTAGGGTAATGATAGTCTTTGGTTTAGGGTTCAGGTTAGATTTAGCATAATGGATAGGGTTATGGTTAGGGATAAGGTTAGATTTAGGCCTAGGATTAGCATCATAATTAGGGTTATGTTTAGGGTAATTGATAGGGTTAGGCTAAATTTAGGGCTAGGGTTATGGATAGGATTAGGGCTAGGGTAAGTGTTAGGGTTATGGGTGTGTTTTGTGTTAAGTTTAGGGCTAGAATTATGGCTAGAGCAAATGTCAGGTCTAGGAGTTTGACTTGCGATAGTTTTAGGGTTAGGTTTTTTGCTAGGTCTGGTATAAGAATTAGGTTTAGTGGTAAGTTCAGGGTTATAGCTAGGTATATTATCATGGGAAGGGGCAGGGTTAGGGTTTGGGTTGAGTTAAGGTTTAGGGTTAATGCTTGAATTAGCATTAGGTTTAGATTTAGGGTAATGATACGTTTAGGTTTAGGGTTCAGTTTAGGTTTAGGTTAATGAAATAGGTTAGGGTTAGGGATAAGTTTAGGGTTAGGCCTAGGGTTACTATAAGAGTTATGGTTATGATTAGGGTAATGGATAGGATTAGAGCTAGTGATAGGGCTAGGGTTATGGATAGAATTCTGGCTGGGTTTAGGGTAAAATTTAGGACTATGTTCAGGGTTAGGGTTAAGTTTATGGTTAGATTTAAAGCTAGGGTTAAGGCTCGGATTAGGGCTTGGTTTTGGATTTGGTTAGGGCTAGTATTAGGGCTATGATAATGTATGAACTAGTGTTGCAATTAGTGCTAGTTTTAGGGTTAGGGTTAGGGCTTGGTCTATTGTTATGGTTAGATTTAGGGTTAGGGTGATGTTTAGGGCAAGGGTTATTTTTAGGGTTAGTGTCAGATTCAGGGTTAGTTTTCGGGTTAGGGTTAGAACTCGAATTATGGCTAAAGTTGGTAGTAGTTGTACGGTTAGGGTTTTGTTCTAGTTAAGGGTTAGGGATATGCATTGGTTTTGTTTTAGGGCTAGGGCTACGGTAATGGCTAGATTATGGATTAGCATCAGTGTTAGGGCTAGTGTTAGGTTGAGGTTTAGGCTTAGGTTGAGGGTTAAATTTAGAGTTAGTGTTATATCTAGGTTTATGGTAGGGCTAGGGCTAGGGTTAGGGTTATGGTAATGAATATGGTTAGAACAAGGGATTCAGTAGAGTGAGAATTAGAGTTAGTCATAGTAGTAGTCTTAGGGTTAGGTTTAGGGTTAGGGCTAAATTAAGGCTAGGATTAGAGCTAGGGTTAGGACTAAATTGGGGCTAGGATTAGGACTAGGGTTAGTGTTAGAGTTAGGGCTAGGATTATGGCTAGAGATAGGGTTAGGGTTAGAGCTAAATTAGGGCTTAGGATTAGGGCTAGGGTTAGTGTTGGAGTCAGGCTACATTAGGGCTAGTATTAAGGCTAGGGTTAGTGTTAGGGTTAGACTAAGGGGTTGGGCTAGAGTTAGGGTTAGCATTGGTGTTAAGGTAAAGTTTAGGGCAATGGGTGGGGTTATAGCTAGCTTTAGGTATAGGGTGAGCTTTAGAATTAGCATTAGGCCTAGGGTTATGTTTCATTTAGGATTAAGTTTAGGTTTAGGGCTAAGTTAAGGTCTAGGGTTTCTGTTAGGGTTATGGCTAGGACCAGGTCTAGGGCTAATATCAGGTCTAGAGTTAATGTTAAAAATAGTTTTAGGGTTAAGTTATGATTAGGTCTATTGTAAGAGTTAGATTTAGGTTAAAGGTCAGTTTTAGGACTAGGGTTATTATTAGGGCCAGGAACAGTGTCAGAGTTAGCATTTGGTTTAGCTAAAGGTTTAGGGATAAGACTCGAATTAGCATTAGGGTTAGGTTTAGGATTAGGGGAATGGATAAGGTTTAGTTTAGGTTTCAGTTAAGGTTCAGGGTAAAGGATGAGTTACGTTTAGCAATCGGGTTAGGGTTACCATTAGGATTAGGGTTATTTTTAGTGTAATGGAGAGGTGTAGAGCTAGGGTTAGGGCTAGGTTATGGTTTGGATCAACTCTGGGATTAGGGCTAGGTTTAGGAGTAGAATTAGGGTGTGATTTAGGGTAAGTTTTAGGGTTAGGGTAAGTGTTAAGTTTAGGGCTAGGGTTATAGTTAACTTAGGGTAAGGGTTAGTGTTTGAACTAGAATTAGGGCTAGGGCGAGGATAAGTTTTAGGTTTAGGTCTAGGTTTACATTTATGTTTAGAGTTAGGTTTAGTGTTAGGGATGGGGTTTTAATTAGGGTTAGGGTTAGGTTAATGGATATGTTTAGAGCCAAAGTTCAGACTAGGTTTTATGTTAGGATTATGGCTAGGGTTAGGGTTAGGGTTTAGGATAGAGCTAGGGTTATGTTTAGTGTAAAGGTTAGGGTTAGGTCTGAGGCGAGGCATAGTTTAGGGCTAGGTTTAGTGCTAGGTTTAGGCTAAGGGTTATGCTTAGACCTAAGTTTAGGCCTAGTTTTAGGGCTAGGTTTTATGTTATGTTTAGGGCTAGGGGTAGGACTATCGTTAATGTAAGAGCTAGGGTTATGTTTAGTGCTAGTTTTAGGGTTAGGGTTATGTCTAGGTCTAGTGTTATGTCTAGGTTGTGAGTTAGTGTCATGTTTAAAGCTAGGTTCAGTGTTAGAATTAGGGTCAGTTTTTGGGATAGGGTTAGGGTTAGCATTAGAGCCAGAATTAGGACTAGGTTTAGGTCTACGTGTAAGGTAAGTGTTCGGTTTAGGTTAAGGGTTATTGTTAGTGCTAGTGCTAGGTTTTTGTTTAGGTCTAGGTCTAGAGTTATAACTATATTTGGGATTAACTTTGGGTCCAGGTCTAGTGTTAGGCTTACATATAGGTATAGGGTTACCAGGAGGGCTAGTGTTAGGGTTTGGTTTAGAGTTAGGGTCAGGTTTAGACCTAGGGTTACTGTTAGGGTCATATGAGGGTCAGGGATAGGTTTAGAGATAGAATGAGGGTTAGGGTTAAGACTAGTATTTTGATTAGACTTTAAGTTAGGCTAAGGATTAGAATTAAGTTTAGGGTTAGCATTGTGTTAGGTCTTGGCTTAGTGTAAGGAATAGGGTTAGAGTTATGGTTAGAATTAGGGTTAAGTTTAGGGTTAGGCCTAGTATTATGGTTAAAGCTAATATTTGGTCTTGGATTAGGTGTAGAACTTGTGTTAGGGTTAGGGCTACGGTTTGGACAATGACTAATGTATGAACTAGGGTTATGATTAAGGCTAGTTTCAGGGTTAGGTTAAGGCTAGATATTGTGTTAAGGTTAATTTTAGGTTAGGGTGGTGTTTTGTGCTAGGATTAATGTTAGGGTCAGTGTCAGGGCCAGGGTTAGTTTTAGGGTTAGTTGTAGGGTTAGGGTTTGATTTAAGTGAAGGGTTAAGATTAGGGCAATGGCTTGGATTTTGTTTATGGCTAGGGCTAGGGATAGGGCACATTTTAGGATTAGCATTATGGTTAGGGGTAGTGTTAGGGTTTGGTTTAGGCTTATTTTAAAGTTAAATTTAGAGTTAGGTTTAGATTTAGACTTAGGCTTAGATCTAGGATTAGGAATAAGGCTAAGGAGAGAACTAGGGCTAGGGCTAGGACATCAGTTTGAGTTAGTCTTATGGCTAGGTTTAGGGTTAGGTTAGGATTAAATAAAGGCTAGGATTAGCACTAGGCTTTGTGTTAGGCCTAGGTTTAGGGTGAGGGTTAGGGTTAGGTTTAGGGTTATGGTTAGTTTTGGGGTATAGGATGAGGTTATATGTAGGTTTACGTCTAGGATGAGGAATAGAACTAGGGTTAGGGCTCAGGTTATGGTTCAGCCTAGGATTAAGCCTAGGTTTAGTGCTAAGATTATGACTAGAGCTAATTTCAGGTCTAGTGTTATGGTTAAAAATAGTTTTAGGTTTAGGTTTATGGGTACGTCTAGTGTAAGGTTTAGGTTTAGAGCTAGGTTCAGGGTTAGGTTCAGGTTAAGACCTAAGGGTACTCTTAGGGTCAGGGTCATAATTAGTGTTTTGGATAGGTTAAGGTTTAATGTTAGGGCTCAAATTAGCATTAGAATTAGGATTAGGGTAAAGATAGTTTTAGGATTAGGTTTCAGCTTAGGGTTAGGGTAATGGATATGGTTAGGATTAGTGATACAGTTAGGTTTAGGCCCAGGTTTAGCATTAGGGATAGGGTTATGGTTAGGGTAATTGATAGTGTTAGAGATAGGGGTACAGCTAGTGTTATTGTTATGGTTATTGATAGGGTTAGAGTTAGGGTTCAATCTAGGGTTACAGCTAGAGTTATAGTTTTGATTAATGATAGGGTTAGGGTTAGGAATAAATCTAGGGATAGTGCTCGGAATAAGGCTAGGTTTTGGGTTAAATTGTGGCTAGGTTTAGGGTAACGGCTAATGTAGATACCTGGGTTGTGATTAGGGCTAATTTTAGGGTTAGGGTTAGGGCTAGGTCTATTGTTATGTTTAGGCATAGGGTAAGGGTGATGTTTAGAGGTATGGTTAGTGTTAAGGTCAGAGTCAGTGTCAGGGTTCATTTTAGGGTTTGGCTTAGAACTCGAATTATGGATAGAGTTATGGCTAAGTGTAGGGTTGGGGCTTAGTTTTTTATTAATGGTTAGGGTTAGGTTTATGGCTTGGTTTTGTTTTAGGGCTAGGATTAGAGCTAGTTTTAGGATTATCCTTAGGGTTAGGGCTAGTGTTAGGTTTATGTTTCGGCTAAGGTTTATGGTTAGATTTAGAGTTAGGGTTAGATCTAGGGTTGCTGCTAGGGCTATGAATAGGGCTAGCATTAGACTTATGGTTTGGGCTAGGATTATGGTTCCAGTAAAGTATAGGGTTAGAACTATGGTTAGCACTAAGGTGATAGAGTTAGTCTTTGGGCCAGGGTTAGGGTTAAGGTAAGGGATAGTGTAAATTTGATCTAAGATTAGCGCTAGGGGTAGTGTTAGAGTTAGGCCTAGGGTTATGGTTAGGATTATAATTAAGGCTATGTTTAGGGCTAGGATAAGGGCTAGGGTTTGTGTTAGGGTTAGGCTAGTATCATGACTAGGGCTAATATCAGGCCTAGGTTTATGCTTAGGGATAGTTTTGGGGTTAGATTTATGACTAAGTCTAGTATAAGGGTTAGGTATAGGGTAAGAGTGAGGTTTAGAGCTAGGAGATTTATTAGGGTCAGTGTCAGTGTTAGGGTTAGGTTTAGGTTAGAGTTTAGGTTTAGGGCTCGAATTATCATTAGATTTAGGGTTTGGGTAATGATTGTATTTGGTCTAGGGTTCAGGGTAGTTTTAGGGTAATTGATAAGTTTGGCGATGGTGATATGTTTAGGGTTAGGCCTAGGATTAACATTAGGGTAAGGATTATGTTCAGGTTAATGATACAGTTAGACTTAAGTTTAGGGCAATTGTTATGGTTAGAATTAGGTCTTGATTGTGGATTAGGGTGAGGGTTAGAACTAGGGTTAGGTTAAGGTTATGTTTAGTGTAAGGGTTAGGTTCTGAGCTATGGTTAGGGCTAGGCTCAGTGTTAGGTTCAGGATGAGGTCTAGGGATAGGATTACAGTAGGTTTGGGTTTAGGGTTAGGGTAGGGTTATACCTAAGATTAATGGTGAGGTCAGTAGAAGGGTCAGGGTTAGTGTTAGGGTTTTGGATAGGGTTAGATCTAGAATGAGGGCAAGGGTAAGGGCTATTAATAAGTTTAGTGTTTTGGTAAGCCTAAGGATTAGGGATAGGTCTAGGGTTACCCTTAGGTGTAATGTTTTGCTTAAGTAAGGGATTGGTTTAGAGCTAGTTTATGGTTAGAGTTAGGGATAAAACTAGGTTTAGGACTCGGATTAGGCATAGGTTTCTTGTTAGGGTTAGGGCTATGGTTAGGGCAATGGCTAATGTAAGAACTAGGGTTACCATTAGGGTTAGTTTTCGTGTTAGGGTATGGGTTAGTTTTAGTGTTAGGGTTAGGTTTAAGGTTAAGGTGATATTTTTAGC
The DNA here is from genome assembly GCF_047511675.1 of Marmota flaviventris. NCBI lineage: Eukaryota > Metazoa > Chordata > Mammalia > Rodentia > Sciuridae > Marmota > Marmota flaviventris. Next base: position 9,534 of record NW_027288421.1, on the reverse strand, counting down.
TAGGGTTCATGTTAGAATAGGAATCAGGGTCAGGCTTAGTTTTAGGGTTAGAGTTTAAACTCGAATTAGGGCTAGATTTAGTGTTAGGGTTTAGTTTAAGTTGAGGGCAGTGTTTAGAGTTAGGGTGAGTGTTAGGATATGAGTCAGCATCAGGGTTGGTTTTAGGGTTCGGGTTAGGACTCGAACTAGGGCTAGGGTTAGGTCTAATAGTAGTTTTAGAGTTTGGTTTAAATTAAGGTTTAGAGTTAGGGCTAACACTGTTTTTTGTTATAGTCCTATGGTGAGGGTTGGGGCTAGTGTTAGTGTTAGGCTATCCTATCCCTTTTGCTAACTGTAACCCTATCAATTACTGTACACCTAACATGAACCCTATAACCCAAACCTATCATTACCCTTATCCAAACCCTAATGCTAATTCAAGTCTAAACCTAAACCCTAACCTAAACCAAACCTGCAAACTAATTCAAAGCCTAATAATAACGCTAGCTCTAAACCTGACCCTTACCCTAACCTGAACACTTACAGTAGACCTAGCCAAAAATCTAACTCTCAATCTATGCCTAATGTAAGCCTAGACATGACATTAACCGTACAGCTAATTCTTGCCATAACCCTAAAACAAATCCTAGCCCTAAACCTAGCCTTATTACTAAATCAATCAATAACTCTAGTTCAAACTGAAATTCTAACCTTTGACCTAGCTCTAAAACTAAATTTAACCCCATCCCTCACCCTAATCCTAACCCTATCCCTAAATCTACACCTACGCCTAAACTAGGCCTAACCCTAGTACAAACACTAGACCTAATCCTAGCCCTAATTTAGCCCAAAACCTAACCTAAACCTAGCCCTAAGACTAACTCTAACTCTTGTCCTAGCCATATTTCTACTTCTAACCCTATCTCTTACCATAATCCTATCACTTGCCTTTACATTAGCCCTAAACCTAGCTCTAGCCCTAATCCTATATCAAACTTTAACTCTAACTCTAACCCTAACCCTAAGCTAAACATCTCAATAACACAAGCTGTAACACTAATGCTAGTCTGAAAACTAGCCCTAACATAGCCCTAGCCCTACAAAACAACCTAGCCATAGTCCTAACCTTAACCTTTAGCATAAACCAAACCCTAAGCCTACACCTAGCCCTAAACTTACCTCTAATTCGAGTCCTATGGCTAACCCTAAAACAAACCCCGACCATGACTCTGACCCTAACACTAACCCTAGCTCTAAACATCACTCAAAACCTAAAACTAAACCTAACCTAGCCCTAATTCTAACCCTAAAACTAGTTCTAATCATAACCCTAGTTCTTACATTGGCTCTAGTTCTAAACCTAACCCTAACCAAACCCATAACCTATCCGTAATTGCAGCCATAACACTACCTTTATCCCTAAACATAACCCTAAATCTAGCCCTTACCCTTACCCTAAACCTAACCCTAACCCTAACCCTAACCCCTGACATAACCCAAAACCTAACCCTAAACCTAGCCTTTATCCTAACCATAAACCTAGACCTAACAACATCTGTAACCCTATTCATTACCCCAATCCTAATCCTAACCCTAGTGCTAACCCTAGGATAACCCTAAACCTATTTCTACCCCTAAACTTATACATTGTCCTAAAACTAACCTGAACCCTAAACCTAATTATATCCATTAAACTAATCCTAACCCTAATGATCTTACCCCTAAAACTATCTCTAATCATAACCCTAGACTTAACATTAGCTGTAGCCCTAATAAAGTCCTAAACCTGAAACAAACTCTAGTCCTAATCCTGGCTCTAATCTTAGCCTTAATCCTAAAGCTAACCCTAACCATAGACCTAAACCTAATTTTAACCCTCGCTCTAGTTCTAAGCTATCTATAACATCATACCTAACCATATCCATAACCATATCCCTAACCATGAACCTAGGCTCAGCCTTAATACTCACCCTAGCTCTAATTCTAGCTCTAATTAAGCCCTAATTTTAACCATAAATCTAATCCTTACACTAACTCTAACTCTCGCCCTAGCCCTATCCCTAGTTCTAACCCTATCCCTTATAATAACTCAAATCCTAGCCTTAACCATAGCCCTATCCTTTGCTGTAGCCCTAAACCTAGATCTAACTCTAACTCTAAATATAACCCTAACCCTAAGCCTAAACCACACACTAACACTAGCTGTAACCCTAACGCTAATTTGAAAACTAGCCCCAACCCAAGCCCTAGCTCTCAAACAAAACTGAGCCATTTCACGGACCCTAACCCTTAACCTAAAGCAAATGCTAACGCTACAGCTAGCCATAACCCTAGCCCTAATTCAAGTCCTTACCCTAACCCTAGAACTAATACTAACCCTGACTCTGACCTTAACACTAACCCTAGCTCTACACATCACCCTATCCCCAAACCTAATCCTCACACTAAACCTCGCCCTAAACCTAACACTAAAACTAGCCCTAATCCTAATGCCAGTTCTTAAATTAGCCAAAGTCCTAAACCTAACACAAAACCTAGCCCTAATCCAAAGCCTAACCCTAGTTTTAACCCTAATCCTAACCAAGGCTCTAACCCTAACCCTATCCCTAGTCCTAATCCTATTTCTAACCCTTTTTCTTACATTTAGTCAAACCCTCACCCTATTGTACACTAGTACTAACCCTAATTCTATGCCTACCCCAAACCCTAACTCTATTGTTAGTCCTAATCCTAAACCTCATTCTAGCTCTAAACTTAACCCAAACCCTAACTCTAACCCTGACCCTTATTCTCACACTAATACTAAACCTAGGTTCAAACCAGACCCTAACTCTTAACTGAAAACTAACACTAGCCCTACCATTAACCCTAAACCTAAACCTAACAATAACACTAGCCCTAGACCTAAACCTAAACTTAAATTTAGCCACAACCCTAGCCTTAGCCCTAACAATAACCCTTAACTTAAACCAAACACTAACTCTACTCCTAGATCTAACCCTAGTCCTCATTCTGGACCTTACCCTAAACCTAATCCTAACCTGAACCCTGACATTTACCCTAACAAAAACCCTAGCTCTAAACCTTATTCTATGCCAAAAACTAACCCTAACACTAGATGAACTCTAATTATAGCCATAACCATTACTCTAGCTCTTAATTACCCATGCACCTAACAGTAGCCCTTAAACTCACACAAAACCCAGCCTGAATTACAGCCGTAAACCTAACCCAAATCATAGCTCTAAACCTAAACTTAGCCCTAACCCTAACCCTAACCCTCGTTCTAGCCCTAATTATAGCTCAAACACTAAACCTTACCATAAAATAACCCAAGCCCAAACCCTAAACCTCACCCTAATTCTAGCCCTAATCCTAACTCTAACCATAGCCCAAAACCTAGCTCTAATTCTATCCATTATGCTAATAATAACCCTAAAATTAATGCTACCCTAGCCCTTAACCTAACCATAAATCTACCCTAACCCAGACTGTAAAGCTAACCCATACCCTAGCCATAATCTTAGCTCAATCCCTAACCCTTACACTTAATCTAAACATAACACTAACCCAAGGTCAAACCCTAAACCTAAACCCAGCCCTAATCCTAACCTTAACCAAAGCCCTAACCCTAGCTTGAACCCTATCCATTACTCTAACCCTAAATTTAACCTGAAGGATAACACTAGCCCTAAAGTTAAACCTACCCTAACCCTAAACATAAATCTAACCCTAGAACTAACAGTGAAACTAACCTAACCCTAACCCTAAACCTAAGATAGCTCAAATGCTAACCCTAATCATAAACCTAAACCTAACTCTATCCTAAACCTAAAACTATCTTTAACCTGACATCTAAACATATTACCCTAGCCCTAACCGTTACACTAACCATGACCATAACCCTAGACCAAACCATAAATTAATCTTAGCTATAGCAAAATTCCTAGCTCAAACCCTAAACTGTACCCTAAACTTAATCCTAAGTGTAACCCTCGCCCTAACCCTGACCCTAATGCTAGCTCTAGCCCTAATCCTAACCATTATCCTAGACCTAACCATAGGTCTAAACCTATAAATTACCCTGACAATAATTATAACCCTAATGCTAACCCTACGCCTAACACTAAACCGACCACAAACCCTTACCATATCCATTTCCTTAAACCAAACCTAACCCTAAACCTAACACTATCCATTACCTTAACCCTAATTCTAACCTTTATGCTAATTTGTGCCTTAACACCAAATCTTAACCTAACCCAAACCCAAAGACTGACCCTGACCCTAAATTACCCCAGATCTTAATCTGACCCTTTCCCTAAACTTAACACTTTAATTTGACCTTGCCATAAACCTAATCCTAAAAATATCACTAACTATAAACCTAGACCTGACAGTAGTCCTAGCCCTAATTTTTGCCCTAAACCTAACACAAAACCTAGCCCTAATCCTAGCCTTAAATCTAGCCTTAATCCTAAACCTAACCATAACCCTAGCCCTAACCCTAAAGCTAATCATAAAACTAGCCCTAACCCTAATCATACCACTAAAACAAAACTGAGAAACAGGCCTAACTCTAACCTTAACTTAAACCAAACCCTAGCACTACACCTAGATCTAACCCTAGCCCTAATTCAACTCCTAATCATAATCTTAAAATTAACCCTTTATCTGACTTATATCCTAACACTCCTCCAGTTCAAAACACCACCATAAACCTAAACCTACCGTAATCCTATCCCTAGTCTTAACCCTAAACCTAGACCTAACCCTAGCTCAAAACCTAACCTTTATGCTAAACATAACTCTAATCCTAACTCTAAACCTAGTTCTAACACTAACTCTAACACTAACTCAAGGCATATTCCTAACCATAACTCTAGTTCTAACCCTATCAATTACCCTAACTATAACCCTTACTCTAATGCTAACCTTAAGCCTAACCCTAGCCCTATCTCTAACGCTAACCATATCAATTACCCTAAAACAAACCTGAACCTTTAAACAAACCGTAACTATACCCTAAACCTAACCCTAATGCTAATTTGAGCCGTAAACCTAAATCCTTACCTAAGTCAAATCCTAGTCCTAATAATTCCCTGAGCTCTAAACCTGACCCTTACCCTAAACCTAACCCTTACACTAGATGTAGCCATAAGCCTAACCCTAAATCTATCTTTATCCATAACCTGAGACCTGATATTAGCCCTATAACTAATCCTAGCCCTGAATCTAATACAACCACTAGCCCTCATCCTAGCCATAAACATGGCCTTAATCATAACCCTAACCCCAGCCCTAGCCCTAACCCTAACTCTATCCCTTACCCTACGTCTAAACCTAGCTATAACGCCACTCTTTATCCTAAACTTAAACCTAACCCTATCCCTAACACTAGGCCTAAGCTGTACACTAACCCTAGTCCTAATCCTAGCCCTAATTTAACCCTATCGTAATCCCTAACTCTAACTTTAGCCCTATCACTAACTCTAACTCTCACACTAGCCCTATTCCTAGTTCTAAACCTATCCCTTACCATAACTCTAACCCTGGCCCTAACCCTTGCCCTATCCTTAATCCTAGCTTCATCCTAGATCTAACATAATTATAAATGTAACCCTAACTCTAAGTCTAAGCCTAACTCTAACACTAGCACTAACCCTAATACTAATTGTAAAAATAGCCCTAACTCTAAACCTAGGACTAAAACAAAACCGAGCAATAGACCTAACACTAAACCTTAACTTAAACCAAACCCTATACTACTACAAAAACTAATCCTAGCCCTAATTGATTCCTAACCCTAACCTTAAAACTTACCCTAAACCTGACTCATATCCTAATACTCACCCTAGCTCTAAACATGATGCTAACCTTAAACCGAACCCTAACAGTAAACCTAGTTCTAATTCGAGTCCTAACTCAAACCCTAAAACTAACCCTGACCCTGACTCCTATTCTAGAAGTAACTCTAGCTCTAAATATCACCCTAACTTAAATCTAACAAACACTAGAACTACCCCTAACCCTAACCCCAAGCTAACCCTAATTGTAACCCTGGTTCTTACATTACCTGTTGCCCTAACCCTAGCCCCAACACTAACACAAAAACGAGCCCTAATCTGAGCCCTACACCTAGCTTTAACCCTAACCCTAACCCTAACCCTACCCCTAACACTTGCTCTAACCCTATCCCTAACCCTAAGCAAAACCCTAACCGTAAAGGTAAACCTAGAACTAAACTTAATCCTAAATTTAGACTTAACTCTAGCTCTAAACCTAAAAAAACCCTAGCCTTAGCCCTAACAATAACCCTTAACTTAAATTAATGCCAAGACTAACCCTACCCCTAGACATAAACCTAGTCCCAATTCTGGCTTTAACCTTAGCTCTAACACTAATCTGAACACTGACCCTCCCTTTAACACTAAACCTAACTCTAAACCTGACCCTAACCAAAAACCTAAACCTAACACTAGACATAGCCATAACCCTAACCCTACAACTAGCCCTAATCATAATCCTAGCTCTTACATTAACCATAGCCCTAACTCTATATCTTAACCTAACACAAAACCTAGAGCAAATTCTAGGCCTCAATCTAGACCTACGTGTACCTTTAACCTTAATCCTAGCCCTAACCCTAACTCTAAACCTAACCCTAGCCTTAGTCTTAAACCTTACTCAAAGTCTAACTCTTACCATAAATATAAACTTAGACCTATACCTTACCCTAAACACTAACCCTAGCCCTAACCCTGAACTTAACCCTATCCCTAAACTTGGCTCTAAAACTACAACTTTTCTAAACCTATAACTAACTGTATCGATAACCCTAGCCTTAACCCTAACCATAATCCTAACCCTAACCTGAAAACTAACAATAGACAAAACCCTAAAACTAACACTCTCCATAGCCCTAACACTAGCTCAAAACTTAAGCTGTACCATAAACCTAAATATAACCGTAGCCTTAACATTAACCCTAAAACTTAATCTAACCCTAAACCTAAACCTAAGCCTATATCTAACCATATCCATTACCCTAACCCTTATCCTAACCCTAATGATAACCCTGGACCTAACCTTAACCCTAACCCTAAACCTACCATGATTCTGTCCCTAGCCCTAAGGCAGAACCTTATCCTCGACCTAGCCCTATCATTAACACTAGGTGAAACTCTAGCCCTTACCCTAAACATAACCCTAGTCCAAAACCTAAACCCTATCCTAGCTCTAATCCTAACCGTAACCATAGCCAAATCTCTAGCTCTAACTCTATCGATTACCCTAACCAAAACCCTAAACCTAATACTAAACCTAGCCCTAACCCTAACCCTAACCGTAACCCTAACTCTATCCCTAGCCCTGATTCTACCCTGAAGCCTCAACATAGCCCTAACACTTACTCAATACCTGACAATTACCCTTAACCTAACCTTAAGAAAATGATAAGCCTAACCCTAACTCTAACCCTAGCCCTAATCCTAAACTTAAAACTAGAATTCACCTAAGCTCGAACCCCATGCATAACCCTAACCCTTAATATAAACATCATGATAACCCTATCCCTAAACCTAAACCTATTCTAACCCTAACTGTAAACCTAAACCTAGACTGAACCACAAACCTAACCCTTGCCACAGTCCTAACCCTAGCTCAAACTCTAACAATTATGCTAAACTCAACTCTAACCCTAGTCTTAAACCTAAACCTAACCCTAAACCTAACCCAACATCTAAACCTGTCCATACCCTTAACCGTAATGGTAACCCTAATCCTAATCCTAGACCTAATCCTAAGCCTAACCCTATCCTTAGCACTAACCCTAGCTCAAATCCTAACCCATACCCAAAACCTAACCCTAGCCTTAACCCTAACCCTAACTCTAACTCTAGCCCTAATCCTAAACATAACACTAGCACTAACCCTTTCCATTACCCTAATGATAACAATAAACCTAATGCTCACCGTAGGCCTTACCATAACCCCATCAATTACACTGAATCTAACCTGAGCCCTAAACCAAACCTGAAGCCTAAACCTAACCTTATCCATTACACTAGCCCTAACTCAAACCTAATGCTAATTTGAGCCATAACCCTAAACCTCAACCTAACACAAACCCAAAACCTGATTCTGACTATTATAATACCCCTAGCTCTCAACTTGAACCTCACACTAAACCTAACTCTGAAATTAGACCTAGCCATAAATCTTACCCCAAAACTATCCCTAACCATAACCCTACACCTGATATTAGCCCCAGCCCTGATTCTTGCCATAACCCTAACACAAACGCTAGCCCTAATCCTAGCCCTAAACCTAACCTTGATCCAAACCCGAACCAGAACTCTAGCCCTATCCCTAATTTTATCCCTCACCCTAGTTCTGAACCTTGCTATAAACCCATCCCTTCACCCAAATATAACTCTAACTCTAGACTTAACCCTTGCAGTAATCCTAGACGTGATCCTAGCCCGAATTTAGCCCTAATCCTACCACTACCCCTAAGACTAACTCTAACTCTTGCCCTAGCCCTATTCCTACATCTAACCCTATCCCTTAACATAACCCTGACTCTTGCCCTAACCTTAGCCCTAACACTAGCCCTAGCCCTAACCCTAAAACTAACCATAACTCTAACTCGAACCCTAAACTTAAGCCTAAGCCTCACATTAACACTAGCTCTAACAGTAACACTAATCTGAAAACTAGACCTAATCTAGTTCAAGTCCTAAAATAAAACAAAGCCATAGCCCTAACTTTAACACTTATTTAAACCAAAACTTAACCCTACACCTAGCCCTAACCTTAGCCCTAATTCCAGTCCTAACCTAATCCTAAAACTAACCTTGAGCCCGACTCTGACCTTAAACTAACCCTAGCTCTAACATCGCCCTAAAAGTATACATAAACCTAAAACTAGTACTAGCCCTAACTGTAACCCTAAAAGTAGCCCTAATCATAACTCTAGTTCTTACATTAGCCATAGCCTTAACCTAACGCAAAATCTATCCCTAAACTGAGCCCTACACCTTGTTTTAACCTTAACCCTAACCTTAGCCTTAACCATTACCCTAAACCTAAACCTAAACCTAAATCTGGCCCTAACCCTAAACCTAACCCTAGACTTAATCCTAACCATAATCCTAGCCCTAACTCTAGCTCTAACCCTATCCATTACCCTAAACATAACCCTAACCCTAATGATAACCCTAGCTTTAAACTTAACCCTAATCCTAAATAGACCTGATACTAACCCTAACCATCAACTTAGCCTTAACCATAGCACAAAATTTAACACTTACCCTAAGCCTAACCCTAACACTAACCCTAGACCTAAAACTAACCCTAGCCCTAATCCTAACAATAATCCTAGACCTAAACCTATCCATTACCCTAAACATAAGCCTAACCCAAACATAGCTCTAAACATAGCTCTAACCCCACCCATTACCCTAACCCTAATTATAAACATCATAATAACACTAGCCCTAAACCTAAACATACTGTAACCCTAACTGTAAACTTAACCTAGTCCTAACCCTA